>NW_017296209.1:8762-14266 GCF_001594075.2 Trachymyrmex cornetzi
CCCCGCCATAGATTTGAGTGACGGTGATTACGAACTCGGTCTGATGATTTTTGAGACTTATCACTATTAGAATGAAAAAAGGCCTGGATAGCGGCTACACAGAATATATCTTTATTATTCTGATAACTAATACTTAGTAGTACAAAACGTGTACACATAAAGGCTTATAGCCGTGTCCATATATAGTAACTTAAGAATAGTGGCGAAAAACTGAATATAATAATACCGTAACGTGGCATACGAAACCCGCCATAAAAACAAGACAACGTATATATAGAAAGGCGGGAAAAAAGCGCCAAAAGCAAGAGACAGTCCGGATAACACAGAAAAACTTAAGATTCGTCAAACACAGCGCCTGAGTCGTCTACACGCATGCGCATACCGCGCCCGCTCTCCATAACGCGTTTAAATTACTAAATTGCTGTTGCTGATTTCTAACACTCCTCCTCAACAACAATTTCAATCTGACTACCTAAACCGCTTCGTTATCTCAAATCCTTTAACTTTACTTGTTGTAGCGGTTTGGTTAACATATCTGCTATCATTATTTCAGTCTGGCAATACTTATAACTAGTAATACATGTGTCGCTTAAATCCTTTACATAATTATATTTAGTGCTAATATACTTTGTTCTCTTACTGTACTTATCCTTATACACTAGTTTGATACAACTTTGATTATCCTCGTATATTATAGTTGGCTGCACTTGTTTTTCATCGAAACACTCTAGTAAATTTCGTAACCAAACTGCTTCCTGGTATGTTTCAGCTAGAGCAATATATTCGGTCGACGATAGCGCCACGCATGACTGTTTTCTGCAGGCCCAACTGATTGTTCCTCCATTGGATTTGAACAAATATCCACTATTAGACTTCCTATCTGCAGTATTTTGTGCCCAATCAGCATCCGAATAACCAATTAGAACATTTACTTCAGTTTTTAGAGTACCTAAAACTAGTTTTAAATCTTTAGTATATTTTAGATATCGAACTATTCTCTTAGCTTCTATCCAATCTAATTCTGTAGGAGAATTTAACTTCCTGCTAAGTATCGATACACTTGCGCTTATCTACTCGAGTACTTGTGGCAATATATATTAAAGCTCCAATTAGACTTTGATATTTTTTCTTTTCTATCATATTCGTATTGTCTATTGTTTTTCCATACCCTATATCAAGCGGAATCCTCGATTCTTTTGCATTTTCCATATTATAAATTTTTAACAGTTTATCAATATAGCCCGCTTGACAAATACTATAGATACCATCTTTATCTTTTGTGATCTTAATACCTAAATAGTAAGTAATATCTCCGAGATCCACCACCTCAAAATAATTACATAAGTTTTTGCACATATTAGTGATGTGTTCTATATTATTACTAGCAACTATAATATCATCTACATATATAATTACATAAACCTTTTCCTTACTTATTTCTTTAGAATACAGACACAAATCGATTTGACTTTGCTTGTAACCGTCTTTTAGTAAAACATTACTTAATTTTTTGTTCCATACTCTCGCAGCTTGCTTTAAACCGTAAATATTCTTATTCAACTTACATACCATACCTTCTTTACCTTTTACTTCAAAACCTTTGGGTTGCTTCATAAAAATGGTTTCCTCTAATGCACCGTTTAGGAAAGCATTTTTGACATCATAATGACGGACCATCAATTTTTGTTTTCCTGCTACTGCTAGCAATGTTCTGAATGTAGTTTGCCTTGATACTAGTGCGAATACCTCCTCGTAATCTACACCATATTCCTGAGCATACCCTTGCGCCACTAACCTAGCTTTGTACCTCACGACGTGTCCTTGAGCGTCCGTCTTCATTTTGTAGACCCATTTACATCCTATGACATGTTTATCCATGGTCTCGTTTACTAATGTCCAAGTACCGGCGTTCATGAGTGAATTGTACTCCTCGTTCATGCTCTGGATCCATTTAATTTTATCAGACGAGGACACTGCTTCCTCGTACGTATCTGGTTCCACGACATTTCCATCCTTTAAATAATTCACCAAATTGCAATACCGATCTGGTGGAACACCCTTATTCTCCCTCTGGGATCGTCGTATCTGTTGGTCGTCGTGGTTGTTGCTCTCCTCCTGTATAGCAACCTTCTCTTCTTTCTGGTCACAGTTGTCTATTTGCACCTGACTAGGTTCCTTCTCTTCTTGCCTAATTTCTTTTTTACCTCGATTAAATTTTCTTTCTTCTTGAGTCTGTATTTCCTTTTCATCTTTTTGTACTTCCTTCTTTTGGATGATAATATTATTTGACTCATCTTCAAGTAGTAAGCCGATTATAGCACGTGCTTGCCTATCCGCCTTGAGCCAATCGGCACCTGGTATCTCTGGCCTGACTGCATTTACCGTATGCCACAAATCCTCTTTTATGAGTAACAACTCAACCTTACACTTCCACACTTGGAAGTTAGTATTATTTAATTTTGTAATACTAAATCGCGTATCAGTCATTGTAACTCTTAATTCTGTGCAATCTCTTTATGCCTTGTAAACTGGGCCCATAACCTATCAGAATGAAAAAAGGCCTGGATAGTGGCTACACAGAATATATCTTTATTATTCTGATAACTAATACTTAGTAGTACAAAACGTGTACACATAAAGGCTTATAGCCGTGTCCATATATAGTAACTTAAGGGGATCCTAAAGTCCTGTATTACTGATTAAAATACGTACAATTTTTGTATTGCGAATACTCTTTTTCTCTTTCACGGATTCGAAAATCCTTTTCCAGGATTAAAGTATACGCATTAATACGTGACTGTGAATTAGAGTCTACGCTGAGAATGATCAAAAATTTCGAAATCGATATATTTTTTACCATTTCTTAGTGTAACATGGCGTCTCAGCTGTCAAGTCGTGACAACTGTCACGTCCTGCGGCGCGTGTGTGCTGATGCCCCTCGGACGCGGCGTGGGCTCGTCCGACGACGGCTCGGCGTGATTCTCGCCCCGAGCGGCAAGGGCGGTAATCACGGTTACCGGAGTTAAGGAGGGAGGTTGACTATCACAAAATAATCACGTAGAAATCTTAATTTTTACAGCGACAGTTGGTTCGGAGTAGGATGAGCGGTAGGGGGCCCTGAAGGGGGCTCTTGCTCTCCGCTCGGAAGGCCGACCAGGGCTCTGTCTTGAGCGACTGGAGGGCAAGGCTAGGACGCTCTGGAGGCCCTGAGAGGGGCTTCCTAGGCCTGGTTATAGATGACTGTCGCCCCGGAGGATAGGGAGCCTGGCGTGGTTTTCATGCGCAACAACGCGCGAGGTTTCCCACTCCAGATTCACTAGATTGCAACAGTAATTGGACGTCACAGACGTTACAGGCGCTCCGAATCGCGTTAATTTCGCCCGAGAGAAAGGCAGAGTGAAAGAAGAAGATAAAGAAAGACAAAGATAAAAGAAAATAGATTTTAAACGTTTTATTCCGCTTGGATTTCTGCTAAAGAGATATATACAAGATATTGAATATAATGACTGAGATTTTACTGGTTCGCACCCGGTAGTTAGAAATTTAATGTTTATACGAATGGAGAAAAGTGCGTCTAACGGAAGTGCCACATGTAACTCACTTTTCGTCGAGATATTGTTCGGCTATCCTTGAGAACGCCTGCTTCGGAGGATGACCCTCGAAGTTTAGATATCTGTAGCAGCGGTCCGATCGAGAACCTACCCTATTGGTGTCGGAACCTCACGCACAACCACTATCCGATTTTTCAAATTCTACCTCTAAATTTAGCACTGACTCTCTGACCAAAAGAAACTGTAATGATCGGTACTAGGTCGAACTAAGTCGCAACTAAGCCGAAAACTAAGCCGTACTAAGCAGAAACTATAATAATAGGTACGAAGTCGGAACTAAGCCGAAACTAAGTCGAAACTAAGCCGAAAACTAAGCAGAAACTATAATAATAGGTACGAAGTCGGAACTAAGCGATTTTCCATCTTTGGCGTGCTCTTTTATATCGTTAGAAGTGGTGGTGCTGAGCGGGAAAGGGGGTTGACCTGTCAACAGTTACCGGAACCGTTTGAATTGTTCTAGAACTTTCGATCCAATAAGATTTTGATAGATTTTACTGTTTTAAAAGGGCGAAATTGCCGAATCTAAATGTTGACAGGGCCCTCTTAGTCGCTCCGCCCCTGTGCTGCATAGTGTGCAGTCGCTGTGCGCGTTTATTCGCGTTACATTCAGCCGAATAATGTTTTCTCTTTTTTTATACATAGAGTTTGAGTATAGAGCGTTTGTGCGTTATTTGTATCGCGAAGTTTCTAACGGTTCTCGCAGGTTTTGTTAGAAGCTTTTGGTGCACTTGCGGATGCGATTCAGCTACGTATTCTCGATCATAAGCGCAGTATTAGCCGCTTTCTGAATCGGCGCAGTCAAATTTGCAGTTGCAATTACAGAATTTAAATGAAATAAGTTTATCGATTACTTTAGAATACTGCGATAGATCGAGAATAGTAGAGGGCCTCTTAGTTCCCTATGGTGTATTATTCAATATTATGGGTTGTTAATTTATTTCGCTATTAAGGGGTTATACTACCGTGAAAAAAGAATTTTTTTCGCCTTTTTTTTTCCCTTAAACGATGTATAAACTATCCAAGAAAAATATCCAAAAACAACTTTGGGTGAAAAGCGACTGAAAATAATTTTTTAGCCTGTTTTTGTAAGTGGCTTGGAGCGCGCTAAAACGCTTGAAAAGGACGCGCGGCATTAAAACCCTACTGGTACGAATCGGAAAGAAGATCGTACAGCCTTTAGAAAAGAGACTCAACAACATCATGAACACGTAGGACAGTTATATGGTGCTGGGTCAGCTGAGTAAAGGTAAAAAAATTTTCAAGCCGATATATTGAATATTTCATGTCGTAAATGCATAAAACTTTAAACGCGTTTTTCTCGAAACTATGTTTTTCAAACTGGCGTTGCCTGGAACTCTGCCAATTTTCAATGGATTTACTTGAAATTTTAACTGTAGCTTCTCAGATATATTATCTTTGGAAGTACACATGGTTTTTTCGATTACTAAAAAATTACGTTTTTTATAAACAATTTAAGGTCGACTTTTACCCCAAAAAACGATAACAAACATTAAAATTGATGCCAATTTGCGAATTTTCAATAAAACAACAAAATCATGTGTACTTCCAAAGTAGAAGTAACATATTTTAAGAAAAATTTTGGATTTTTGTTCTAGGTGCTATGGAAGTGCTAAAACGGACAACGCCGTTTGCCGTTACGAAAAAAACACAATTTTGACTATGATAGTGCCACGGCGCCATTTTGTAAAATAAATTGATAAAAAAATTTGTATGTGCACTTCAATATATGTTTAATCATGCCTCAAAATTTCATTTAAATCCATTCGTTAGTAACCGAGAAAAAAATTCCCAAAAAACGATTCATTTTTCAGCGCGCCAAGGTAGTATAACCCCTTAAATGTAATGAACGTGTACATTAAATTTCATAAATTT
>NW_017296209.1:14489-15926 GCF_001594075.2 Trachymyrmex cornetzi
TCGCGACAGTTCGCGTTGCCACGGCAACGCGTCTGGCGTCGTTAAAAGTGACGTTCGCCTGCTCGCAATTTTCGGCGGACGTTACACCCCCCTTCTAAAGAATGAGCTACGCTTGCAAGGCGTTGCGAACGAAGAATGAGGTTTGGTGTTGGTGACAGCCTAGAGGGAGTGGAGAGCGATTGGTCGAATTCCTCTTTTCCGTTTCCGTCTGGACTTTATAGTAGGAATTTGATATGCTTTTGTTCCATGGTTTAGGTTCGACTAGTTAATAGTCGCCTGGTGTATCGCAGCCTTCTTTCTCTAGTTAGTCCCTTTTAGATGTGAATTTTGGGCCTGGTTAGGGGAGGCTTTATTAGGCTGACAACTACTGGAGGGCGTGGTTAATCTTCTTGGGGGAGAGGGGTTTGCGCAAGGGTACAATTTCGTCGTCGATATCGCTTTACATTTTTAACGTGGCACTTCCTCCTATTATTACATTAATTGATAAAAATAACTAAAAGGAAAATGTATAATGCGAAACAACGCAAAAGAGTCGATATAGTGTTCGTAGTTTTGGTTATTTATAAAAGTATTAATGTTTTTACATGATTTGCTTATTTACATTAAATGGCGTGAACTGCAGCAGTAAAAAGCCCGATGTTTAGAACAGAAAATAAAATAAAAAAAAAGGTTTTGATACATGTGTGAAAAGAAAAAGAAAGAAAACAAAAAATAATAAAAAAAATTAAAAGAAAATGCTTGTACAGTGACTAGAGTTCATAACGGCTGGCAGTTATCGCTGCGTTCAGAGCGTTTTATACTAAAGCTTAATAATAATAATCGACAATATATACATATATTTACATTAAGATTTAGCTCTTCTTGATCCTTTGTTATTACATTGGTTTAGAGAATTTATATACATATATACTGTTTAATTCGCGGAAGTTTAAGGTATTGTCTTTATTTAATTCGTGTTTTCGTTGCATTTTATTCGCGACGTTCTGAGGGCCACGGTCTTTGCCTATTCATACTCTGTATGTTACTTAACTACTAGGAAGGTAGAGGGTGTAATTTCGCGGAACTACTAACCTCGGCTCTATTCTTCCTGTTCGCAGAAATGCGCTCGTTTGAGTCTATTGGTATGTACAATTCGTGTTTTATTTTCTCTAATTTTTAACTTTACATTCCCGTTATCGAGTACCTTAACAATTGAGAATGGCCCCACGTATTCCCCGTCAAATTTAAGCGTCTTTCTTTCGTTCAGCATTAGAACGTTATCGCCTATATTGAAGTCTTCTGAGTTTACCTTTTTATCATAGTAACTTTTTGACTTTTGTTTTGCCTTTTCTAAATTACTTTTCGCTAACTGTTGGATATTAGAGATATCCGAGAATAAGTTTAACAAATATTCGCGTAGTAAGTGTCAGGGTTGCCTTCGTGATTCGTTCCCGAAGG
>NW_017296209.1:20950-22796 GCF_001594075.2 Trachymyrmex cornetzi
ATCGCGAGAGTGGGAGCGGCGGCAGTAGCGTCGCGTTGTAGAATTCTCACGGGCGCGGATACACCGTGAGGATTTGATTCGTTACGGCTGCTTTTATTTCGAGTTTCCTCTTTTTCGAGGCGCTTGTGGATAGTTATTACCTTTGCGCATGCGTCTGCGAAGGTACTATATCCTTCAGCCTTTAATTCAACGCGATAGTTGCGGGGCAAGCCCTCGTAGAAGGCCTCTAAGGCATAAGATTCTATAGAGGAGCTTTCCGCGTTAGTTAGCGTGCGATCAAAATTAGTCTGGTCGCCTTCGACAATGGCGGTCTTTAAATCTTTAATGCGCCCGATGTAATCAAGTATGTGTTCGTTTGGTTTCTTGAAAACTATGCTAAGCTGTCCTCTGTAATAGTTCGAACTTCGGCTCGGTCCGAAAGTTTTCTTTAATGTATCTATGAATTTGCTTACGGTGGGGTGCATTTCGTCCTCAACCGCTAAATATGCATGGTGCGAAAGCTTATTTCTCAGCATTCGCACTAGTAATGCTTCATCTATTTGCGGCACCGAATCTCTCGCTCTTTTGCACGCCCGTGCGAACTGCCATACGGGAATGTTGTGACCGTCGTATTTCGGCACGAGCTCGAGTGCGTCACGAACGTAAGATTTCGGGTAGGTCAGGTACGCGGTACCGAATGTTGTTCCTGTCACTGGACTGGAAGTCGCGCCTGCTCCGCTACCAAATCCCGTGATATTGAGAGCTGGCAGCCCTTCGCTAGGGATCGGCCCTACGTGAGTTGAAGCAGCAAAATCCGGCCCTTGAAGCCCTGCTAGTACATCTGCGACGTTACGCATTGTATTCCTGAATGCTTCCGCGCGCGAGTTTAATTCTAGTTCTCGCGCCTTCGCGCTCCTGATAGCCGATTCGTATTCTTTCTGTAACTCCTCTAGCGAGCGCGATCGCATTTCCTCCCGCGGAGGAGAAATGTCACTATTCGTGTTATCCATTGCGCGATCGGAATGGTGAGGTAAATTTTTTAAGAATATTCGGCGAAGGCAGGATGCCAGGAAATTAATTATCGTAAAGCAAAAGTTAATCATTTCCCCCCTGTCCCTTTTCTGGGAGATCTTATGCGTTTATCGGCGCCTGAATGGCGTCCTTACGTGTTATATTTGAACGAAAAAAAAATGAAAAACACAAAAATATTTTTTTCTTGATTTTTTTTCTAAATAGCTTTTATAGATTTTTTTTTTCTTTTTCTAATGAATTTTCTAATAAAATTTCTTCTTTATTGATATCCGATCATTATTTTACGCGATTTTTTTTTTCTGAACGGTATTTTATATGGAACAAATTTTCCTTTGTTATAAGGCACACCCGAGACCTTAGTATCTCTCGGTTTTTAATTCGCGGTTGTTTAGTTCTGTCGCTCTTTCAGCTTCAGTAGCGAGAGCGAGAAATTCAGTAAACGCGGTGATATGATTGTGCCGAACGGGAGACGCTCCTCGTTTTGAGTCATTATGATCGCGTCTTCCAAGTTATCGATATCCTGCCCGCTGTGTTTGATGTATTGGAGGAGGTCGGGGTACATTACCGGGCACAATTCACACTCGTTTGTCAGTCGCGCGATCGTCAACGGGTATTTACATATGTGACACTTTGGTAACAGCTCTTTTCCATCTATCTGCAGATAGTGTATTACGACTGGTCGACACGATCCGCGCTCAGCTGTCGAATACCGGAGTATACATTCCTCGCAATACGTTTCAACACCGTCTCGAACTCTATACGAGTATTCGGTCACGCATATAGTTCGTCTTACGCGCTGCAGGTACGACAGGACCGGCGGAATTTCGCGACCGGG
>NW_017296209.1:23207-25024 GCF_001594075.2 Trachymyrmex cornetzi
CCTGGTTATAGGTGACTGTCGCCCCGGAGGATAGGGAGCCTGGCGTGATTTTCATGCGCAACAACGCGCGAGGTTTCCCACTCCAGATTCACTAAGATAGTGAGATTCAATAAGATACTAAAGATTAATTATTATATTTTATTTATTATGTATTATTTTGTTCTTTATTTTATTTATTACATAAATTTATATATGTTATATTTGACCAATTTATATTTTTTAAAAAGGTTTATACATATATGTGCTATATGCAGAAGGCACATATCCTGTTGGTGCCGGGACATATCCTGTTGGTGCCGGGACATATCCTGTCGGTGCCGGCGGCACATATGCTGTCGGTGCTGGGATGTATCCTGCCGGTGCCGACACGTATCCCGCCGGTGCGGGTATGCACCCTACTGGTGCGGACGGTACTGCTGGTACGTATCCCGGTCCAGGCATGTACCCAGGTGCCGGCATATAACTTTGCATTGCGTATGCCGGTGGTACATACGTTGGTGGTACGTACATATCGCCGGCATATTTTCGATTGCTTTGGCGCTGCTCCTTGCGCCTCTCCTTCTGTAGAAGGCGATGCACCGCCTGATTGATTCTCTAAAAGAAAATTTCGATATTACATGATGGTATATAATTATTTTATTGATAATGTATACGCGTGGTCAATAATACCTTTTCACTTGAAATTAGCTGCATTTCAAGCCAACGTCCCATGAGCGTAAATTTAATAGCGGAACGGAACAACGAGACAAATCACAATCGCAGAAAAGGAAGCACAGTAATGACTGCAGAGTTGTCATTGCTCGCACTAATCCGTTCTGCTGCAAATTTCTGCTCATGGAAGCCAGCCTTAAGCAAACGCATCGCATACGTATCATTAGTGTTAAAATAACTGTTTAAATATATGTATTTCAGGTATACACATATATAAATAATAATATAACAAATGCAAATTTTAACAAATTGAATTCATACAAACGAATATCTAGATGCGATGTGATTACTTGAAACGTGGCTAACTTCAAGCGGAAAGACATTATTGATTACATGCGTATGTATATATGTAGTCAGCAACTAAACGGTTGCAACACTTTTTTAGTGGGTTTCAAAATGCAGCCTTACTAAGCGATTGGTTATTATTTATGGATCCATAAGTAAGAACCAATTGCTCGGTGAGTATCTGCTGCATTCCGAGATCCACTGAAAAAATAGATCAATTTTAGGCCCAGTTCCACAACTCATGGTTAACTTTTAACTGAGGTTCCAACTTGTTTCTCATCTCTTCCAAATTCTAGAATTGGAAAGAGACTATGAATAAGTTGAACCTCGGTTAACTGTGAGTTATGGAATTGGGCCATAGTCAGTAAGTGTATGTACATGTTCATATCTAATTATACTATATTACTACGGTTACGTTCAGAAACTTCATCCTAGTGTCATTATATATTTGTTTTATGTCTAATAAACGATAAAGATACAATAACGCATTAGGGCAATAACACTACAATGACACATTAGAACAATCGGATGACGTTTCCGAACGTACTTACGCAGCTTATATGCAGGGTGTCCCATTTTAAATTATACATTAAGATTTCTCGAAAATTATAGTAAATACGGAAAAATGTTTTAAACAAAAATTGTATGGTTCGGAGGGGGACATAAGAATGTATCATTGATTTGACCTAGAGTGGCGTCGCCGAGGCCAGGTCAAGGTCACAGCGATTTTTTTAAGTGGAATCCCCTATTTTTTGTTACACTTTTTTTGTAGCTTAACTCGAAAGCTTTTCAAAACGTTACAATAACATATTTTTTCATTA
>NW_017296209.1:26877-28078 GCF_001594075.2 Trachymyrmex cornetzi
CTTCCACTAATGACGACGTCGTTGCTGCCGTTGGTGATGACGACGTTGCTTGAGCTACTGACGTCGCCGCTGGTCTTGTAGAGGTTGCCGAAACCTGACGCGACGACGTCAGTAGCAGCTCCTTGGCCACTTTCCTTGTCACCACCTTCTCAGGTGGTGACAGGAACGACTTTTGCGTAGCGCGCGTGCCTTCTTCACTTTTATCTGAAATGAATATAAATATAAATATATTTCAAATATAAATATATTTCAAAAATTATGTTATTAATCAATTATGGCTGCGGTCCGTTTTTTACTGCGAGGATTGAAAATCTGTAGTTGATGTTACGTATATTACAGATTTTCCACTCGCAATGAACAACGGAATGCAGCTTACAATTTTCTTCCAACGGATATATTATTAAAATTTACATACCGTCTTCATTATAGTGTGTAAATTCTAATTGCATATTCGTCGATTATAAAAGTTCAATATTTATATTACAGTCGTTAAGAGTTACAGAATAGGCTTCTAAAATTGTTATAATAAATTAGTCAAATGTACGTTACTTACATTTTCGTGTGGATCTGTTCTCCATCTCGCCAACTGTATTGCCACTACCACGTCTCACGAACGAATGGTCTCACGACGTCTGGACCTTGTGCTCCGTACTGAGCTGAGAGTAGAAACTGTTTTGTTGTACTTCAATTGTTTAAACAAAATGAAAATCGCTGTTTTCGACTGCGCGGCGCGTCGCGGCGGTCCGCAACGCGACGGTTCGCTCCTTACCCTCCACACAATGAAATCTGTCTACATGCATAGGGCAGCATGATAGTCATGTATATACGTGTGCGCTCAGTATCTGGCTATATTCTTGATCTGAGTGTAAGACGGCTCGAAATGCCGTTTTCTCACGCATGTCAATGACATATATGTTTATGTGTGGCGATTATATATACATACAAAGTGTCCTGCAACTACCGCATTATCTTCTAGAACGTGTATCTGAGATAATTTGAAGTCGAAAATCCTACAAAAATGTCGACGGGCTATACTTTTTAAATTAATAAAGTAAAATTATAATACTTTTTAAATTAATAAAGTAAAATTAATAAATAAAATTATATTGGTGTCATCCTCTCTCTCTCGTCATAATTATATTAAATATAATAAAGGGCATGTAAGAGTCTAAATTACTAATTTTATGTTGAGAAACATAGA
>NW_017296209.1:32309-33781 GCF_001594075.2 Trachymyrmex cornetzi
GTTTTATATCGGATAGAACATGTAAAATAATAAGATTGTTAATAAAAATTATGTTCAATGAATTATATTAAATGAAGTTAAAAGTGAAAATTTTAAATGAAAACAGTTGTTAATTAAATTAATTTTATTTTACATATTAATATAATATATATTTCACATAATAATATAATAAAAAACTTTTTTTGGAAAAAAAAGTGTAATAAGCAGGAATCGAACTCGGGTCGACAGATTGGTAGTCCACGACTGAGAGAGTGAGCTACGCTGCCTTCTCGACAATGAGTCTAACGCGACCGGTATATACAGAACGGTGTAAACTTTAATCCGATTTTTCTCGAAAACGCGGCTGAGAGTTGGGTCGTATCCCTTTGCCAAAGTACTTTATTACTAGATATAAGCCTTTTCAAAATCGGTGAGTAGCACCTCGCGCCCTCCCCTTGTAAATCTATTTGTCTATTTGTTGAAGTGATTCAATAACCAATTTGCCGGTTCGCGTAAGGGAGCACGGCAGTGTCTCGCGCCATATGTCTTACAATTAGCGCCGAGACATTATTGTCTCCAGATTCTTCCTACAGTTGTTGATTTAAAACTTAAAAAGTACACGTATAATATAATTACATAACAATATATTTGGAACAATATGTTTATTAATAATGTTATTTATTTAAAAAAAAAATTATGAAAGAAAGAGAAAAAAGCAGGATCGATCGTGAGATCTTCAACACTCTGATCTTGCACCTTACGCCCGAGACCACGCCGAGTTCTTACGGGTCATTTCTACAAACGCGGTATATAAACCGCACGGAATTGTTAATTATTTTTCTCATAAACTATCGCGTTTTTACATCATATTTGCAATTATAGAATAATAAGAACCGTATAAGATTACTAAAATTTATTGAAAGTTATGCTATTTAGAATCTTTACTTTCCCTTTATTTATAGATTCACGCCAAACGGTAGAGATTGTTGAGAAAGCATTTTCGCAGTCGCCTGAAAACAAGCGACTAAAGCGAGACGGACGAATACTTCGGCGCGGAGTGAGAGCGAACAAGACAGCGATAAAAAGCCCGTTTTTCTCGCTGTTTGTTTTCAAGCGCAAGAAAATTAAAAATGCCTTTTCGGCAATCTGGGCCGTTTGACGTGTATCAAGAAATAAGGGGGGAAGAGACATTGTAAATAACATATAACTTGTAATGAATTGTAATAGTCAAATACCCCTCCCATTAATCTGTAATTGCAAAAATGATATGAAAATGCGATAGTTTACGAGAAATTAATATGTTTACGATGTTTTTTTCATGTGTGTTATGTTATATACCGCGTTCATAAACGGAATCTGCAAGAAGTCTGTGTGGTCGTGCGTATTTGTCTATAGAATAAAATAAATCGATAGGCGCAACTCGTCGGCTTGCGTAAAGGAGCAAGGCAGTGTCTCGCGAAATGTCTTAGCGCTGAGACACTATCTTGTCTCCA
>NW_017296210.1:0-250 GCF_001594075.2 Trachymyrmex cornetzi
TGGTCGGTGGTCGCCGCTCTGCATCCAGCTCAAAAAAATGTGGAGCGAGAGTCATCATATCCATCGGTACTATTCATCGGTACTGAATCTCCAAGATATTCAGTTTCCGATGACATTGAGCCAAATTAGGAAATTTGAAGCTAAACAACATTTCCATCAATTCTACGCCATCGAGAAGGGGATTGTACCGATACGACTCACCGACCGAAAGAGGAGCAAGCACGTAAACCTCTTGTACGTGGAGGATGAT
>NW_017296211.1:0-873 GCF_001594075.2 Trachymyrmex cornetzi
CTGAGATACTCTGTACGAAATGTTACTTATGAGAAACAGGAACGTTTTTCCGAAATATTTCAACGCATGTACGCATCGATTCGTCGTTCAATGATTTCGTATGGATCGCGTAAATGTACCGTAAGACTATAATCAAAATAGTGGTTCCGTACAGTCGCAGTGGCGCAGTGGTAAAGCGTTTAGGCTGTCACGTTGGAGATCAGGGTTCGATCCCAGCCGCTTCCCCAGATTTTTTTTCCGCTTCTCGCGGAGAATAAAGCTTCTCGCGGAGAATAACCGCGAGAATCGCCGTCTGCACCAGGATGTGCGTAACTCGCTACATCCGCGCCAAAGCATACATCCATGGCTTCCACGCCAGTATAGGATATGCATCCGCGCCAGGACATACATTCAAACGACAGCAACAGAATAAAAAACATAAAGCGCCACTGCGACATTATTTTTTGCTTAAAAACGCCGTCAAATTTTTTTTAAACGTAAAATTGTATAGTCGAGTCGTCTTCCACTAATATTTTTTCTTCTTACTTTATTTTATTACTATGGGTTCCTAAAAACCGAAAATTTTTTTGACAAATCAAATTTGGAATTTCATCAAAATCCCTCGACATATAGATTTTTTTTCTTATAGGGGTACTTCTTTGCACAAGTAGTTCAATGTATAAATGTTTAATTGTTTGTCACTTGACAGAATTTCGTTTTCCTTATAGAAGAAATAAAGAGACATAATAATAAAACAATATCAATAATAAAGGGCACAAAACCATTATAATATATATGTATGTAATAAATAATTTAAATACAATTTAATATAAAAATCAATACAAAAATCAGACGTTTCGACTACGTTTGAGTCATTTTCAATGTACGGATTAA
>NW_017296212.1:0-558 GCF_001594075.2 Trachymyrmex cornetzi
CGAATATGTTTATACTTAGTAAAAAAATCTGACATATACAAAAAACTACTTACCCCCTCAACCGGGTACTCGTACCGGATCTTTAAGACGTCTCTTAGGTTGCTCATTTTTCGGGATCAATTATTACAGTTTATTACACACACAAGTTTTTTCTATAAAAAAAAACGCACTGTCACTTCCACTTATTCACGTAAATGTGCAAGAGTATTCTACCATTAACGCTAAATGGTAGAATACTCTTGCACGTTTTATAAAAAAAGAGATCACTCGCGTAAGGAAAAAAAAATGAACCTCGCGACGACAAGGCCTGACAAAAACTATCGTCGAGATCCATCCGTCGCTTTAGCGAGCCTGCCTAGGCTTTATCTGTAGGAGGTAGTTGTATATAAACAGTTTTGGATCATATTCATAAGTGCCTTCACGAGAAAAGCTATCGCCTATGTCGTTGTGACACTCTTTATAATATAGCCTAAAAAATCGCGATGCATTGCGCCATTGCTAAGTAGTGCACATAATATGATATAAAATAAAAAATCAATTTTAACCTACGAATTGCGC
>NW_017296212.1:4141-4537 GCF_001594075.2 Trachymyrmex cornetzi
CACCGCGCGATGCTCCATACTGTGTACATATATAATATTGAAAAAACGTTATTTATTGTATAAGAAACGTTTCATTTTGCGTATAGATCGTAGAAACTTACGTGTTACTGCAGTCTTTCTTCGTTTCGTACGATGTATTGCTCTCTTTGACGAAGTACATTTTGTCGACCGTCCGTACAAGTGGATATCGCAAGACTGATTGTACCCGCGTAAATTGAGGCGTATATGATAAAACTTTTAGAATTGAAGAGGGGGTAACCCCTCCCCTTTTTCCAAGAATTGCGAACATGTCGCAATTCGTTTTATCGCGTTTTTTTTCTGCGTATTTTCTTTGTTCGCGAGTTTTATCAATGTTTATACGTTATGGCTTATACGACGACGACGACGGCCGGGACG
>NW_017296212.1:5001-5258 GCF_001594075.2 Trachymyrmex cornetzi
ACTCGATCCATGTCTTAACGCTCGTAATCGAAGTTTACGATTGACCGAAAAAAAGCTTTATACACTGTCTATATACGTTCGTACATACACGTTAATAAGTACACGTTCGTACGTACACGTTCGTACATACACGTTCGTACATACACATTAATACGTATACGTTAATACGTACACGTTCATACGTACACGTTAATACGTACACGTTAATACGTACACGTTAATACGTACACGTTCATACGTACACGTTTATACATGTA
>NW_017296212.1:5692-6209 GCF_001594075.2 Trachymyrmex cornetzi
ATGTAAGGCGTGAGAACGGTCCCCTGTTTCAGCACCGCCACTTCCTTCACGATAAATTTCTTGTTAATGATGAATCCTTGCAGATCCACAAACGTTGGCACGAGCATGTTGTCGAGAAGACTGCGATCGATTGTGGCGTATCGTAGATTTTATATCGTGTCGGAGGATGCGCTTAGGTGATTTTGCGCACAACGTTGGTCAATGGATTATACTGAACCACGCG
Source organism: Trachymyrmex cornetzi (assembly GCF_001594075.2). Lineage (NCBI taxonomy): Eukaryota > Metazoa > Arthropoda > Insecta > Hymenoptera > Formicidae > Trachymyrmex > Trachymyrmex cornetzi. The sequence goes on from NW_017296212.1 coordinate 5,916, forward strand.
ATCGTGTATGATGAGACAATAGGCTGTTGTATTCGCAGGCACGTTCTCCTTACATTCAAAGTCTAATCGCACGTCCACGGTGCCACTCTTGACCGATTCGTTCTGTCGAGAGCAATCGATGATCACGAACGGGCTATGACGTAAAAAAGTCGCACACACACACACACACAAAGGTGAGATTCGGCTCGAGATACTTATATCCGTAGTAGCCCTTGCAGAAACGTGCGTACAAGTCGTACAGAATCGCACATCTGTTTTTCTCGAAATCCAGATTCAAGTCATCGTACGGATAAC
>NW_017296212.1:7237-7518 GCF_001594075.2 Trachymyrmex cornetzi
GTCATCTCAAATGTTGCGCACCGCGAATCCCAAAGATTGTAAAAATGTAACGTTCGACGCGTTGAGCTTCTTCCTGATGGAGCGAGTGTTATCGAGTTGTGACGTCACCGACCTTGTAAAGAATGTGTTATCTCTCTGCGTGCGCTCCGTTCCGTTCAATATAAGCATCTCACGCTCGCGTTATCACTGTCGACGTCGTACGTATAATCTAACGGTGATCTCTTCTCCTCGAAAATCGAGCAATCGTCCGTTCTGGTCGACGACGCGTACCGTTAGATCCG
>NW_017296212.1:9019-9946 GCF_001594075.2 Trachymyrmex cornetzi
GCACGCGTCACCTCTGGCTAGCCGCTTCGTCAGCCGAGTGCCCGGACCGCAAAACTGATAGTCCGGGATATGTAACTCGAAAGGAAGCGCGTTTATCGCTCGATTCAGCAGACCGCCGCGCGACGCCGACATTCGCTACAGTCCTTTATCTTAGGTGCGGGACCGTCGATGTGCGTTCGCTGCCACGGCTGATTGTAGTGCTCGTCGCAGCGACGATAGGTTCGAACCTCCGAATCAGCCTTCACGTGTTCCGGAAGTTTGTTCCACACGTAGTCGATATAATCACCGTACACTCGTAACAGTACGACCTTCGGTATATACTGCGACTGCTCGACGCTCAAATTCAAAATGTCGGAAGGATGACACAGCGCGAGATACATTTTGCTACTGTGCGATTCGCGGGTTCGCGCGCCTTTAAATAGTCGTTCGAGAGCTCGTAGCCTTTAGTGCGAGCATGAAATTCGTGCGGCAACCGCTGACGATACGCGTCACAAACTGTGACGCGAAATCGCGAATGATGGAAGGTGGCGCGGAGAGGCGCAAGCACGGCGAAATGCTGCCGAACACTATACGCGCGATCATTTGCGGCCCGTCGAATTGCGGTAAAACCAACGTTCTCGTAAGCTTGCTCGAGAGCCCGAACGGCGTCCGTTTCGAGAACGTGTACGTCTACTCGAAATCGCTGCAGCAGCCAACATATCGATATCTCGAAGATTTATATACGTCTATCGACGAAATCGGCTACTTTACGTTCTCCAACAATAGCGACGTCGTTCCGCCGAGCGAGGCGCGTCCAAATTCTATTTCTATCTTTGATGACGTGGCATGCGACAAGCAGGATGCGATGAGAGAATACTTTTCGATGGGCCGCCACGCCAACGTCGACTGCTTCTATCTCTGTCAAACGTACGCGAGGATACCTAAACA
>NW_017296212.1:10813-11187 GCF_001594075.2 Trachymyrmex cornetzi
GATGACGCGAACAATATAATTATCGACGGCGTACGATACGCCGGTACACCCGGTCTTTACGAATTGATTTTCAAGAGAATTCCCGACGATGCTCTCTACACGGAAGACGATATGAACAAGTACAAGAGCATGCTGCTGGCGACGAACGCGCACAAACACAAGCATGATTCGCAGGATCGATTATTGAGCAACAGGGGATACAAGTACAAACATATAATCGCGCCGCTGATGTCGATGACACCCAAGAAACAGAGTAAGAAACCTGGAAAGGGATTACCTCGCGCAATGACGCTAAACGACAACGCGATAGTTTACGTGCACTGGGATGATCCCAACGAGCTGGTGGATCGTCTACGATTGCTCGACGCTTCGCA
>NW_017296213.1:0-907 GCF_001594075.2 Trachymyrmex cornetzi
AAACAGCTGCATTCTTTGCTTTCAAATCTATTAGGAGCCGACTGAATAGAGAAAGAACAAAAACAGACCAAAACTGCCACAATCTATAACTATGCTTGCTGATGAATTAAATCATTATACACCAATGAGTCATGTTTATAAAGGATGTGTAACCTCATGTGATGGGGAAAAAGCATTGTTATTCTCTGATGAGAAATTACTCCGAGCACTTGAATCATGTACCGAAATTTATTGTGACGGTACATTTTCAGTAAGTTTAATATCCAAACAATGTACACACATTATTAATACTATCATATTAATACTACAAGTTAAATAAATATTTGATTATAGGTTGTTCCTCGAGTACCATCGCTTAGTCAACTTTACACTATTCATATACGTTATATGAATAAAGTATGTTTCTTTTCAGATTAGCTACAAAAAATATAATAGACATAATAGATAAAACTTTATAATATATAAAATTTTATGTGGTAGATCATTGCAGCAGTATTTATTTTATGTGAAGTTCGTACATCAGCTCTTTATGAAGAAATTTGGTCGAAAATAATAGAACTTTTTTATTCCTGGACTGTAAACTAATGTTAAATTTATTATGACTGATTACGAATGGGCAGCTATAAAAGCAATGGAAAAACATTTTCCGAATGCAATTATACATGGTTGTTGGTTTCATGTAAATCAGGTACTTTTTTATAATATAACTAAAATAAATTTAATTTAGTAATAATTGTTATTGTAACAAAAATATTCACAATACTTTTTATTACAGGCTCTGCGAAGAAAATCATTTAGGCTTAACCAATTCTCAGAATATATTGCCTATGGCAATGACGATACCATTACTGCCACAACAATATTTTATAGAAGCCTATAACATATTATGTAATACCTGTCAGGAAAG
>NW_017296213.1:1899-5522 GCF_001594075.2 Trachymyrmex cornetzi
TGTGTGTGTGTGTGTGTGTGTGTGTGTGTGTGTGTGTGCGTGCGTGCGTGTGTGTGTGTGTGTGTGTGTTTCTTTTGGCAGTGCGTACGTCGAACAGACATCGACGCATTCCACATAAATTTATCGAAATTTAAACAAGTTGCATTTGAACAAAATAACAAGAAGAATTTGCATTATTTTGTTGTAAGTAAACAATTCTATTATTTATTATATGTACAGTAATAAATGATTACAGATTAGTAGAAACTAGAAATATTTTGGTAATTATTTTATTTGAGAGTTATTTAAATTTTTACAGATAAGATAACACATTGTATAAAATAAGTTGAATTAAAATATAATAAAAAATGTATTTACAATTTTACAGAAAATATTCACAATACTAAACGATGACTATGAATGCTTGCATAAAAATACAATTCCTGAAGAACTTATATAATTCAATAGAGGAACTATCGCAAAATATGGATATGCCATCAGGAAATATCTGAAGGAATTTGCGTTATCTGCTTTTCAAAAGCAAATCAAGCTATTTTGTACCTTTTTTATCACAGATGTACAAACTTATACTTATAATGGGTACTTCTAAGAGTCCTTCTTTTCTATCTCTTTAATGAAAAGAGAGACTGTAACAAATATGTATATCAAATTATAAAGGATTTTTAAGGAGGTAGCTACTTATCAGTCGGATATATCATAAAGAGATACGTTTTTTTGAAGGTAGAATGTATTATTTTAATACTAAATGTTAAAATAACTTGTTTTTTAAGTAACTATCTGTTCATATTTATACTTAAATATTAAAGTAACATGTACGTATGAAAATTGTTTCAAATGGCACACTTTATCCAAGGGATGTTTCCTGGACGTCCCTTGGATAAAGTGTGCTGTTTGGAGTAGGAACATGTCGATTGCTACAATATTTATATTTAAATATATAATTCCAATAATAATTTTCACTTGTTCTTTATAAAAGAGACATTCCTTATCGTTAATATAATATTGTTTTTAATAACGTATACAGGGTGCGTTCCGATATTCACTGCCAGTACTGAATCTATACAGCATACGTTACGTGTGCTATAGATTTTCAGTACTGGCAGTGAATATCGGAATGCACTCACAGTACAAACCATGAACGTACATATATGATCACACGGTAAGAATTATTTTTAATTAGATGCGTAATGTATGATGTATCCGACTGATAAGTAGCTACTTCCTTAAAAATCCTTTATAATTTGATGTATATATATTTGTTACAGTTTCTCTTTTCATTAAAGAGATGAAAGAGAAGGATTATAAGTGTAAGTATGTACATTTGTGATAAAGGTACAAGTATATACTACTGTGATAAAGAAGGTATAATTTATTACTCTGATAATTTTGTTTTGTTTATTTCTATAAAATTCAGTTAAAGTTAATTTTAAATATGAAATATAAAAATCTGTTTACGCCGATGTAAAACATTGTATTGTAACACGTCAGTGCCAAGCTATGTATAGAATACGATTTTTTGTTGCATAACATATGTACCTACTTTCGTGATGGAGGAGGTATAATTTTATATCTCATAGCTTAAGCTACGTATAAAATGCGATTTTTTGTTACGTAACATAAGTATAATATATACTCCTGTGATAAAGGATGAGATACAATTTACTATTTTGTTAGTTTCGCTTGGTTTATTTCTCTAAAATTGAATTGAAATAATTTGAATGCACGATACGAAAATCTGCCTACGACGATGTAATACACTGTCACATTAGTGCCAAATTATATGCATGGAATACAATTGTTTGCGTAACATAAGTACAAAATTTTATGATAGAAGAGGTATAATTTACAATTATGTTAATTTCGTTTGATTTATTATAAAATTGAGTTAAAGTTCATTTTGATTGCACCGTACGAAATAATATAACAAATCTTTTTATTTACAATGGTGCAATACAATATGTCGTAACACGTAATTGATTATTTCGTACCGAGCACTCAAAATTATTTCAACTCAATTTTATAGAAATATAAATCAAGGGAAACTAACAAAGTAATAAATTACATCTCCTAGGTTAAGCTACGTATAAAATGCGATTTTTTGTTACGTAACATAAGTATAATATATACTCCTGTGATAAAGGATGAGATATAATTTACTATTTTGTTAGTTTCGCTTGGTTTATTTCTCTAAAATTGAATTGAAATAATTTGAATGCACGATACGAAAATCTGCCTACGACGATGTAATACACTGTCACGTTAGTGCCAAATTATATGCATGGAATACAATTGTTTGCGTAACATAAGTACAAAATTTTATGATAGAAGAGGTATAATTTACAATTATGTTAATTTCGTTTGATTTATTATAAAATTGAGTTAAAGTTCATTTTGATTGCACCATACGAAATAATATAACAAATCTTTTTATTTACAATGGTGCAATACAATATGTCGTAACACGTAATTGATTATTTCGTACCGAGTACTCAAAATTATTTCAACTCAATTTTATAGAAATATAAATCAAGGGAAACTAACAAAGTAATAAATTACATCTCCTAGGTTAAGCTACGTATAAAATGCGATTTTTTGTTACGTAACATAAGTATAATATATACTCCTGTGATAAAGGATGAGATATAATTTACTATTTTGTTAGTTTCGCTTGGTTTATTTCTCTAAAATTGAATTGACATAATTTGAATGCACGATACGAAACAATACACGTATAATAAATTTATTTACGGCGATGTATGTATATGTTCTAAAAGCTTCCTTTTTAATACTTTGATTTTATCGAGCAACGATCTTAATTTCTGGAATATTATTTTTCCAAAAATACAAAATTTGTATTGAAAAGAAGAAAAATAAATATGCTATTAAAGGAGTTCTCCAGCTTGAAAAGTGGAGAAAAGATACATGACTTTTCCTTCATAAATATCTCTTTTAACTTTAATATTGTCAACTACATATAAAATAATAAATAGTGAACAAAATGTAAGCAATAAATAAAAATAATGTGTTACTTAAAAATATCTTCTTTAGAATATTGATAAATAGCAATACAGAAAAAAATTGAGTCTTTTATTGTTAATTGTCTCCTCATAGAACTCTAAGAATTTTTTCAGAATTTTTTATCGACCTTTTAGTATTGCATTTTCTTATTTTTATTATCATGCGAAAATACGGTATTAAAAAATTCTGAAAAAATTCTCAGAATTTAAACAATTTTTGTCTCTCACAGTTTTTCTGTAAAGTTGATAATATTTGAGAAAAAAATTAATGAAAACCAATATTCGGCCATTTTTAGTAATTAATATTTTGTTAACTATTGCGAAAATTGCGAAATGGTAGAGGACTTTTCGACTGAGTTCGGTCCACTCTATCTGCTGATGATTGGTGATTTAATCGGTTTAAAAAACCCCGTATACGAGTTCATACATAATTAACTAATAAACTAAATTAAACTAAATTGAACTACATTTACCTTTTGTATTTTTTATACTTTTAGAGTTTAATGAGAACGGAAATAGGTTAAATAGAAACAGAAATAGACGTCGTCGATCGCGAAGAAGAATGCATTCATTAGAAAGCTCACAGGATGAAGTAAGATCTGACGG
>NW_017296213.1:5541-5965 GCF_001594075.2 Trachymyrmex cornetzi
GTGCGCAATCGGGTCTGTGTCCGATCGGGTCCGTGTCCAATCAGGTCTGTGTCCGATCGGATCCGTGTCCGATCGGTTCCGTGTCCGATCGGGACTGTGTCCGATCGGGTTCGTGTCCGATCGGATCCGTGTCCGATCGGGAAATCCTTTCGTGTCCGATTGTTAATGTGCGCAATCGGGACGCTCCCTTAAATTTTAACATTCAATAAAAGTAGAATATGTTCAACATGATGGTCCTCAACCTACATTTATTCTAGGATTATAAGACCTCGTATCTACTCCCACCCCGCGTCAGAGATCGCATATGGTCCGGTCCCGAGTTATAAGGATTAAGTTCCTTGACTCAAGAGTCGGACCGACGATCGCACTGCTCAACGGAAACAGGTGTCATATCGTCCCTTCGGGACGTTGACCCATATTTCAG
>NW_017296213.1:6697-7061 GCF_001594075.2 Trachymyrmex cornetzi
TATATGTAGAAACTATGGTACAAAAACAAATTACGTATTTTATGATTAAAATAACTATTTTATTTGTATTAATACTATAGTTACTATTATTTCTCAAAATATAGAACTGATATTAAAATAAAATGTTTTTTATATGTGTTGTCCATTACCCGAATAGAAATTGAACCTCATTTCTAGCTAACGGTTAGCTAGAAAAGTTGTATCTTAGATAACTGTTGTCTGGTATTTCTGGCTAGTTACTAGCTAGATATGTAACGCTCACTTCTTCTAGGAGCTGTACAAAAAAAATTAGCCAGTACCTAGACAAAATGTTTAGATAACTGCTGTCTAGTATTTCTGGCTAGTTACTAGCTAGATATGTAAC
>NW_017296213.1:7240-7620 GCF_001594075.2 Trachymyrmex cornetzi
AAAAATTAGCTAATACCTAGATATAAAATGTTACACAGTCATGACGTAGAAAATCATAACTAGCTACTAGATAGTAATATTCTCCTAGCAGTTGTATAACAAAAATTATCTAGTAGCTGTCTATCCTAACTAGACAGCAACTAAATAGGAAAAAAAAACATTTTTTCGACTGGATTTTTTGTAGCATATTTTCTACCTAATTTCTAGAGATAATTTTCATTAATTATATTTCCTCTCCATCTTTTGTTGTGTCCTCTTCAAGTGCTGAACGGGCCACTAATACCTAGGAAAAAACTGTTAACATACGAGGGGGTTTGAACTCGTGACTCCATCCACAGTCCAGGCTTCTGAGTCGCTCACCTAACGTACTGCTCCACTGC
>NW_017296213.1:9109-14700 GCF_001594075.2 Trachymyrmex cornetzi
GTATCTAGCGGCTATCTAGTAAATAAGATGTAGGTGTAACATCGTAATTACTAGACAGCCCCTAGACAGATTTTTTCATGTCGAGAAATCTGTCTAGCGGCTGTCTAGTAAATAAGATGTAGGTGTAACATCGTAATTACTAGACAGCCCCTAGACAGATTTTTTCATGTCGAGAAATCTGTCTAGCGGCTGTCTAGTAAATAAGATGTAGGTGTAACATCGTAATTACTAGACAGCCCCTAGACAGATTTTTTCATGTCGAGAAATCTGTCTAGCGGCTGTCTAGTAAATAAGATGTAGGTGTAACATCGTAATTACTAGACAGCCCCTAGACAGATTTTTTCATGTCGAGAAATCTGTCTAGCGGCTGTCTAGTAAATAAGATGTAGGTGTAACATCGTAATTACTAGACAGCCCCTAGACAGATTTTTTCATGTCGAGAAATCTGTCTAGCGGCTGTCTAGTAAATAAGATGTAGGTGTAACATCGTAATTACTAGACAGCCCCTAGACAGATTTTTTCATGTCGAGAAATCTGTCTAGCGGCTGTCTAGTAAATAAGATGTAGGTGTAATGTTGTAATTACTAGGCAGTCACTAGACAAATTTATTGATATTACGAAATATTAGCTAGTGACTATCCAGTGACGAGTTAGAAATCTTATCTAGTTAATACTGTCTAGTGCTTAGATGGTAAATCAGATTCATTTCTGCTCGGGTAGTAAAATTGCAAAATATTAGTTTTGAATAATTTTTTACTCAAATACTATCAACTTTACAGAAAAACTGCAAGAGATAAAAATTATTTATTTTCTTCTCATAAAGTTTTGAAAATTTTTTATTAACTTTTTAGTATTGCATTTTCTTATTTTTATCAACATGAGAAGATACGGTATTAAAAAATTCCAAAAAAATTCTGAAAAAATTCTCAGAACTTTATGAGAAGAAAATAAATAATTTTTATCTCTTGCAGTTTTTCTGTAAAGTTGATAGTATTTGAGTAAAAAATTATTCAAGACCAATATTTTGCAATTTTTAGTAATTAATATCTTGTTAACTATTGTGAAAATTGCAAAATGGTAGAGGACTTTTCGACTCAGTTTAATCCGCTCTATGAATACAAAAGTGATTGGCAAAAAAGATCGGGATACCCTGTACAAGAATACGCCGAGCGGCCGAGAAGGTACATTTTCGGTTTTCGGTCGCTTGTAACGAGCGATTAGCAGAGAAAGCGAGACAGCGAGATAGAGCGGCCGTCCTTTTCGCTCTAATACCCGCATGTGTTTACGATTTACTGGTAGAGCGAAAAGGACGGGCGCTGCCTCTAGCTGCCTCGCTCGCTCTCGCGGCCGACTCGATGCCGGTAGGTGGCGGTAAAAGTGGTGGGGCTGGATTCCGTGTTGCCGGGGAGCCAAATGTGCATCACTGCCGGGGAGCCAAATGTGCATCACTGCTGCGCGATCCGTGTGTCAAAATGGTCGATAGGGAGGAGAGAGAAGGACCGTGGCAGACGGCCATTTCTATCTCTTTCCATTCAATGGTGTAATGGGAGAGAGAATGAGAGGGAGATTGACCGTCTCTCACGGTCCCTCTCTCTCATTATTCCACTCTCTCATTATTACATTGTCGACCACATTTGATACACTACTTAAATACGGATCGCACAGTCCATTCTCTATGTTTTTGGTTAGTACTTGTACATGTTCTTATTTGAAGCTGAACAAATATAAACTACGTTTACACGGCTCGATTTACACCGAAGTTATAACATCGATGTTACGAAACTGACCAATCATAGCTATTACTCTGAAGAATGGAATGACTATAATTGGCCAGTTTCATGTATCAATGTATAACTTCGGCATAATGCTGGATTCACACTGCATCCGATGTGCGTCGTACGACGCTCTGCAACCAATCAGAAAACAGGATTCCGATGAATTTTGCTTCGTATCATCGGAATCCTGCTTTCTCATTGATTGCAGAGTGTTGTACGACGCAAATCGGACGCAGTGTGAATCCATCATAACCGAGCCGTATAAACGTTGTTATATAGAGAACTAGATGAACAGTATAAGAAGTTAGTTAAAAAGGATAGATAATATATCATTTTTTCGTTTTTACCAATGATCAAAAGTTTACAAAAAATCCTTGTTTAAACCAGTGAAGGACCAGGACGAAACGCTGCGGCCGACCACAAAGCTTCGAGTTAGGCCTCCTTAGTTGGATATTTCCACAAACTCATCAATTAAAAAATTTTGTAAAAATATCATATTCCCATTTCAATTATAAAGTAAGTGAAAATTTCAAAATAGAACTCGAATTTTTTAACTATACCGTCATTTTGAATTTCTCAATTTTGACTTCAGAATCGGAACCAGCAACCTCGAAAACTCATCAGCATACAGTATCCGAATGAAGTGTCAATTCTGCATTTTTTTTAAAGATATATACTTCATTTTTTATACTTTTTTCATTCTCGGCGCTGCACCAGTCCGCCATTTTGAATTTTCACAAAAGGCCACACGCCATTAAAAAGTAGACACTTCAACGAAAATTTTAAGCCCTGGTTGGTTGAATTCTGTCAAAAAATGAAATGGGCAGAAGGGGACTCCGACACGCGGAGAATGCCCCATATGTGTGTGTGTATATGTATTTTATTATTTAATTCTCCTCCGAATATAACTATAATGTTGTCAGCCTCCCAAAATTATGTATGACGACGCGCTGTAATGAAAAAATGCACGAATAAGTCATCTATAGAGAATACTTTTTCACAAGCAGATATAAATGAAATACTTACAGAACCTTCCAAGCAGCTTTCAAACCTTATCCCCTCTATGTAACGCTACTGCATACATCCGAAAACCTTCGTTTACCCTTTCCAGCATCTTTGTAAATGAGGAAATCCAGTACAGAGTCCCGACATGTTGAAATCGATGACCATACTACACCATCGTCCACATATTCAATATCACTCATTTGTTTCTTCGAACAAACCGGACAATAAGTAGTATTACGTGTTAACACATTCCGGAATCCAAGTTCCCGGTTGCGAACCAATTGCTCGATCGATAGACATTTACGGTTAGCCATTTTACACAGACCGACTTTGCGCGATCCCTATCAGTATTTATATTTTCGTTCCCCACTCAACAATAGTAAAAATGCAATGTTTGCGAAAACATGTCGCAACATGTTTCGCGATGACATCATCATTTTAACACGTGCAAAAGTGCACCCCTTACAATAAAATACGCATCCGGTGTTGACATCAATGTAATCTAATACAGTAAAATGCAACATTTGCAAATATATATAACTGCTTTGTTAGCGTAATATAAGAAATTTTTTCAAGGACATATTCCGGGATGACATCATCAATGTAACACGAGCAAATGTGTACCCCTTGCAATAAAAGACGCATTCGGTGATGACATTAATGTAATCATACACCTCAAATTGCAGCGTCAGCAAAATAGCAAGTTTCAATATGACCTTGTCAGCGTAATATAAGAAATTTTTTCAAGGACATTAACATATTTTAGCGTTCTTATTTAACATATTTTACATTTAATTAACATTTAATTAACACTTATTTAACATATTTTAGAGTTCTTGGCTGGTGATAAACGCGCGAACAAGAGTATCGCCACCCGGAACTATGAACTATACCAATACACTGATTTGCGCGAGTGGTACGTGACGCGCGTCGTCGAGCCTATCCTAACATCGCTCGAAGAATTTCAAGAACGCGACAGCGGATGGGCACTGTCGCGTATACTAAATTTGGCGGTGAACGCGAATAAGCACAATCCTCTGCGCGCGGGATGTCACATCAAACTCCCGAGAAATTATGCTAAAGAGAGCGGTGATCAACGTGCAATCCACGGACAATGCGTGTTTTGCGTGGTCGGTGGTCGCCGCTCTGCATCCAGCTCAAAAAAATGTGGAGCGTGAGTCATCATATCCGCACTATTCATCGGTACTGAATCTCCAAGATATTCAGTTTCCGATGACATTGAGTCAAATTAAGAAATTTGAAGCACTAAATGACATTTCCATCAACGTCTACGCCATCGAGAAGGGGATTGTGCCGATACGACTTACCGATCGAAAAAGAAGCAAGCACGTAAACCTCTTGTATGTGGAGGACGATAGCGATCAGGACACTTTGAGCTCATCAAAGATTTATCCCGCCTTGTCAGTTCACAAATTAACAGAAAAGGACACAAGAAATATTTCTGCGATAGGTACGTAATAATAATAATAATGGTAATAATAATGATTATGATAATAATAATAATTGTTTCCAGATGCCTTCACTACTTTGACTCGAACGCAAAACTAGAGATGCACAGCGATGACTGAGAAAAAATTAACGATTGTGCGATAAGGCTGCCGAGCAAGGACGACAAGTGGCTGAGCTTCCGCAACCACTGCAGGAAAGAGCGCGTCCCGTTCGTAGTCTACGCCGATCTTGAGTGTGCATTGGAAAGAATAGATAGCGATTCACAATCCGCTACGCATACGTACCAACATCACAACGTCTTCAGTATCGGATATTACGTGCAATGTTCCTACGACAGCTCACTGTTTATCGTTTCCGCCGCGACAAAGACTGTATAGCGTGGTTCGCGGAAGAGCTTAGACAGTTAGCGCTTAGTGTACAGTCTGTAATTTCAGCCAATGTTCCCATGGCAGATTTCACGCGCGACGACTGGGAAAAATTTAACAGCGTCTCGCACTGTCACGTGTGCGAGAAACCGTTTATACCAGACGATACGTGGGTACGCGATCACTGCCATCTCACCGGGCGATACAGAGGCCCCGCGAACTCTAATTGCAATCTAAATTACAGAGAGTCGCGTTGCATACCTGTAGTCTTTCATAACTTATCCGGTTACGACGATCATTTTATTATCAAGGAAATTGCAACCGCGTATGAAGGACGCGTAGATCTGGTTCCAATAACTAAAGAAAAATATATATCTTTTACTAAACATGTCGATAGTACAAAAATTGATCAAAAAAATTGTGTGCAATTACGTTTCATAGATTCATATAGATTTCTCGCTTTAAGTTTGGATAAATTGTCATTTTTTCTCAACAATGATAAGGAGCGGGAACTGCGACGCGAATTTTCCCATTTATCCGAAGAAAAGTTTAATCTTTTGACTCGGAAGGGCGTTTTTCCGTACGAGTACATTGACTGCAGCGAAAAATTGAACGAATTACTCTTGCCATCTGCGAGTCATTTTACAGCTCATTGACTGACAGCACGGTATCTGAGAGTGATTACGCGCACGCCGCAAACGTGTGGCAGCGGTTCTCCATCAAAACGCTCGGTGAATATAGCGACCTGTAACTAAAACCAGACGTATTGTTATTGGCCGACGTCTTCGAAAATTTCTGCGACAGTTGCATCGCGAGTTACGGGCTAGACCCCGCGTATTATTACACCTGACTTGGCTTCACATGGGATGCCATGTTAAAACATACTGGTGCAAAATTTGAACTGTTGACAGACATCGACATGGTCATGTTTGTCGAGCGCGGTATACGCGGTGGTCTGAGCCAGTGTACAAACAGG
>NW_017296213.1:15257-16213 GCF_001594075.2 Trachymyrmex cornetzi
GAGGCAATGATCGCCAAACCAAATTTTCACAGTCGTAGCGTCTTCTCAGAGAACCTGGTCGCGATAGAACTGCCTAAGCTCGAGGTGAAGTTCGACAAACCGATATACGAGGGTATGTGCATCCTCGATATATCGAAAACATGTTTGTACGAATTTCACCACGAGTACATGGCACCGGTGTTTCGTGAAAAATGTAAAATTATGTATACCGACACAGATAGCCTCATATATCACGTAGAATGTGATGATATCTATGATGTGATGAAACGCGATATAAATAGATTCGACACGAGTGATTACGCAGTTGACAACGCGTACAGTATTCCGCTCGCGAATAAAAAAGTTCCAGGCCTTATGAAAGATGAGAACAACGGCTCCATTATGACCGAATTCGTAGGGCTTAGAGCGAAAATGTACGCTTTACGTGTACAAGGAAAGAAAGACGCTAAAAAGGCAAAGGGTGTCAAGAGGAGCGTTGTGGCAAAATCCATAACGTTTGAGGATTACACATGCTGCTTGAACGATGCAATCGAAAGTACGCGCAGACAGTCATGCATAAGATCCAAACTGCACGAAGTGTACACGATATCGGAAACAAAAATCACTCTAAATCCGCACGATGATAAGCGGTATATCGTATCAGGTTCCACCGACACGCTGCCATGGGGGCATTACCGATGTAAATAAAACACAATTGTATTATAAAATATGTTTAATACTTATAAATGTATAATATAATATGTATATATATTGTGTAATGTGTATAATATGAATAAGACGTATGCTATGTGTACTATGTATTATATAATATGTGTAATATGTAGATATAATATGTATAATATGTGTAATACATATTTATAATGAAGAGTGTACAATATTTTTCAATATATTTTTATAAAAAATTTATATATATTGTGACGTAACATTTTGTCCGTCACTGTGCGGACTCGTCGACG
>NW_017296213.1:16503-18511 GCF_001594075.2 Trachymyrmex cornetzi
AATTTTTTGAATAAATATATAATTTACAACACATTGTCTTTATGAATTCACGAATTGTGTAAATTGTCAAATCCCAATCATTTCACGTAAACCTCGTTCCCCCTCATGCGCAACACATTTTCGACGAGATGCACGTCGGGATTAGCGACGCTGTGCAATTCGTATTCGTAGAATCCTCCCGCGATAGGCCCTCCGCGAGAATCTTGCAATAGATACGTCACTGGATTAGTTTGCTACACTTTGATAATTTTAAACACCTCCGCGGTCCAATTCGGCGTCTATCCTTTATCAAAGACTGTCTTGAATTTGCTCACGCGTACCGAATCACCCACTTTGTATCGCGCGGGTGCGGCAATCTTTACGCGATTGTAAACCGTAACTATAGTCTGTCGGCGATCGCGGGGGTAATGTCGACGGGACGCATACCAATAGTTCGATGCTTGCGCGCGTTGTAATTTGATACGAGACGCGGTAGGATACCGATCCATTTATAATTTCCATTGTGCGTAAATTGTTTCCACATGTCGTTCTTCAACGTACGGTTGAACCGTTCGACGACCGACGCTTTCATTACGGAATACGTAGAATAATGGTTGATGTTGTGCTTCTTCAAGAGTTTCTGCACATCCGAGTTGTAAAATTCCTTTCCTTTGTCGGACTGCAAATTTTTCGGTCATCTTTTATCGTCTCGAATTATCTTTGCGATCGCATGCGTCGCATCGCTTTGCGTCACATCGTTTCCACTTTTGGCTTTAAGCGGCACGGCCCATGCGTGCTTACTCAGCACGTCGATAACGGTGAGAATGTAGTGGTAACCTCTGTTGAATCGCGTATATGGACGCATTTCGACCACATCCGCCTGCCACAGGTCGTCGTTTCCATGTACTATGACGTGTCTTCGCGAAAAATTTCTTCTCTCCGGAGCGTGCAATTCATTAACCAGCAGCCGTTTCTCAGACATTGCGAATAAATATTCGGCACGATGTACTTTTCGAATCGTCTTTTCAAATTTATTTAGCAAAACCTGTACATTTTTTGTAAGGCTGCAATCTTCCTCTCGATTTCGTTTAGACGATCTTTCAAATATTGAACACTCTGCTGCACGTATCGCTTGTTTGTTGCGTCAGCATCATCTACCGGTAGCGCTACTCGTCGAATTTTGCGCGACTTTGCGTCAAAGTCGGCTGCGACTATACAAAGAGCGTTATCGCGCACGTAATTTCTGAACAATCCACGCCACTGATAGTACGATTCACTTCCTCCTCCTCCAAGCGATAGTCCAAACTTGTTGATCGGCATTGCGATGTCGACTGAATGATATGCGTAGAACGAGGTTAATTTATAATCAGACCGGCTTCGCGAAGCTCTTCGATAATCGACAAAATCTCTTTGTCGTGACCATTATGACCGGCCTGGCGCGAAGCCTCGAGCAATCGCAGACGATCTACAATTTCGTTGGGATCGTCCCAATAGATATAGTCGATCATGTTATCGTTTAGTGTCATTGTACGCGGTAAATTCGCTCTTTTGTTAATTTCCGTTCCAACTTTTTTATCCAACACCAATGGCGCTATTATGTTCTTATACTTGTATCCCTTAGGGGAAAGTGGGCGAATTGTGCGCACCTAAGGGATATTTGTTTTCTTGGGATGGTTTTCTAAGTTCCAAGCGATATAAGTATGGAAATAGAAACTATAAACATTCTTCTATCATTACGTAACCTTATCTTGAACAGATTTTCATTCATTAAGGTTGTATTTGGTAAAAAGGAAAAAACGGAAAATCAAAAAAATTTCTCGCGCGTCGGGTAATTGTGTGCAAAACAAAAGTCGTAAGAAATGAATGAATTGTGGAATGTTGACATAGAAATCAGAACATACATTCATTATATTGCAATATAAATATATATTAAACATATTTTAAATGTGACAATCTTGTGTTTCGCGGGTTTTCTCCGTGTTCAAATCCATTCTTGGAATGCCAACGTTTCGTGAACCTTGCAGTCCAC
>NW_017296213.1:18555-18916 GCF_001594075.2 Trachymyrmex cornetzi
TTCACGAAACGTTGGCATTCCAAGAATGGATTTGAACACGGAGAAAACCCGCGAAACACAAGATTGTCATATAGGAAACACCCGTGAAAGCCTCAAGAATATTTTAAATGTATATTATATATATTTAAAAAATATATAAAACTAATACAATAATAATGCACATAGACTTTGGCAAAATGAAATGGCAAAATAAAATAGTAATGCCAAAAAGAAACGAAAAAACTAGTGCTAGTCATACAGTATACGGAAAATGGGCAATTGTGCGCATTTTAAACCGCTTGCGCACAGTTGCCCGCCGCGATCTGACTCGGTACGAAATACGAATTACTTCAACAATTCCTAACCAAACTTAATAAATAAT
>NW_017296213.1:18927-22864 GCF_001594075.2 Trachymyrmex cornetzi
ATGCACATAATAACGTACTTTAATAACGTATACAATTTTAAACAAACAAATTAAAAATACGGACTTACCACCTTATTTTCTGAATGTTAAAATAACAAGAAAAGATGTAATTTCACTTTTTAGTATTTCTCTGGCTAGCGATGTATTTACGTCGTATCTTTTATAATTATATCTTAAGAGGACGACTTCCTGCGAGAAAATTTCACCACGGTGATGTCTTCATCTATTGGGAAAGTACCAAACCAGGATGCGCACAATTACCCGCTGCGCACAGTTCCCCACTTTCCCCTACTACCCATTACTTGATTACTTGGGCTATGACCGCGTCTGTGAGCGTTTGTCGTCAGCAGAATGCTTCTGTAGGTGTGTACGTCGTCATCCGTACAGATACTTTCATTGGGAAATTTCATGAAAATTAACTCGTACAGGCCCGCTGTATCATAACTTTTCCCATCTATAATTACATCATCATTTTTGTGCAAGGTGATACGTTTATCACCGAGCATCGTTCCCTCGTCGTTGAAATAAACTCCGTACACAACGTCTATGTTGACGGCTTTCTTACCGCTCAGGACCGCTTTCATATATTTCTGTCCCAACGGACCATAGTTTGTTTGCAACATTTCCTGACCCTCGGATGTTTGAAGCAGGTGTCGAATAGATGTCACGAGCGGTTCATCGGTAACCTCAAAAATTTCTTCGACGGAGGGAACATGGTCATGCGATAACTCATGCGGCTGTATTATTTCAGATATTTCATTCAAAGCGGATGGTACGGTTTTCGATCGATTCAACATTGATTTTACAGGCGTGGAAGCTTGTATAGGATTGTCGTACAAAGCACTCGGTCGTTTCCTTTTGGGTTTTGGTTCCTCGTCTTCTCTCGAAAAGATTGTTTCGGTCATGATTGGATCCTTAGAGGAGTCAGCGGTGTTTTCGACAATCTGTTTCAGCGGGTCGACAATAGATTTGAAGTGTCTCTCCAATGCGATGTCCTCATCCATTTTACCAGTCATCAAAGCGCGGTATTTTTTGCGAATCGAATCACACGTATTCGCAATCTCCTTCGCTACCTTGTCACGATCTTTGCTGTTGTCCATGTCAACGTATCGATGTCAACTGATCGCATCACGGCATTGCAAAGTCATTAAATCCTTTTCTGTATCGCCCATCAGTAAGCGCACTGTCCTTGTCAATTACTACAAATCCATACTTTTGCTGCCAACATTTACGACATAAATCGCAGAAATTCTCGTACGGCATGTCGGTATTCACGTGATCGTTGTACACGAGTTTCAGATTGGTACCATCCTGTTTGAACAAAGATCAATAGATTTGCATTGTGGCGGATAAGGTGCTTGGGTATCTTTGCATTTACGTCTGGCAAAGATAGAAGCAATCGACGTCCGCGTGCCGTCCCATTGCAAAGTACTTCTTATCACGTCCTGCTTGTCGCATACCACGTCATCAAAGATAAAGATGGAATTCGGAAGCGCCTCGCTCGGTGGAATGACGTCGCTGTTATTGGAGAACGTAAAATAGCCAATTTCTTCGATAGGAGCTAGCAGATTCGCCAGGTATCGATATTTCGGTTGCTGCTGCGATTGGACTTTCCAATAGGCTTATCAACACGTTCGTCTTGCCACAATTTGACGGTCCGCAGACGATTGCGCGTATAGAGGCCGGCATGTTGTCATGCTTGCGCGTCTCTTTATCGGCTTGTACCTTGCCGTCGAGATTCGTCACTTTAATTATCCGCGATTGGCACACGAACCGCATATTTCCTCCTTCCATAAAATACTGAAAACGATATCGCGAGCGGGTCTATTTATAGAGCTGCGTAGAGCGAAATCCCTCAGTAATTAAAATGTTTCTCGTCGTGTCAGACGATCTGCACACTTTAACTTCAAAAGAGCTGGAATACATACCGAAAATTGTACTGCTGCGACAGTTTGAATATTGCATAGATCTGTTGTGGGATAGATTACCCGAGCATATACGAGCAGATTCGGAGGTACAGCGATACCGTCGATGCCTGAAGAATTACAATTTGCCGACTTATCAAACGCATATCGACGGCCCGGCGCCTTTGATAAAGAATTGTAGCGAATGCGGTCGAGAGGCTCACTAAATCGTGCGATAAACGCGCTTCCCTTCGAACTACATATTCCCGGATATCAGTTTTGCGGTCCGGGGACGCGAAAAGCGATTGGCCAGAGGCGATCGAGGTATTAATCCATTGGATGCTGCGTGTCGCGAGCACGACATAGCGTATTCGCACAGCAACGATCTCACCAAACGACACGCGGCTGATAATATACTCGCTGAGAAGGCGCGGAAACGTATTACCACGAGTGATTCGACTCTCAGAGAGAGAGCCGCAGCCACAGCCGTTTGGACAGCTATGAAGGCCAAAACGAAGATTGGTATGGGCTTGAAAACAAAGAAGAAGAGGAGCAAGAGGATTCTTCCGACAGCTAAACGCGGCGGCGTCCTACCCGTTCAACCGCTGCTCGGCGTTCTCGGGTCATTGGTCGGCGGGGCGGCGGGAGTCGCTAAGGCCGTAAACGATAGCAAAGCAGCGCAGAGTCAACTGGAAGAACTGCAACGTCATAATCGCGTCATGAAAGGTCGCGACGTTTATTTCGCTCCCTACAAGCGCGGACGAGGTGTCGCGCGTAGAAAAAAAAACCGTTGATAAAACGTTAAAAATGCTGAAGGGAGTAAGTACCGATGTGCAACTGCAACAACTTGCAAACCGAATGCGCATTCCGTCTTTTAGAAATGTCTTTATGCGTACTACATTACCGGTTAAAGGAGTACGTCGAAACGAGAGCGGTATCCTAAATCTAGACAATGCCGCGGGACAATGACCCAGTACGCATTGGGTGGCATATGCGAAAAGGGGGATCGCGTCGTATACTTCGACAGTTTCGGTAATCTTCGACCGCCGAAGAAACTCGAGCGATATCTGGCAAACAGTGTAATCGAGTACAATCGCACGCCTCATCAGCGTTACAATCAGAACAACTGTAGGCAGCTTTGTTTACATTTTCTACGATCAGTTGATTAGTAATTTAAGGACAGGCATTGCGCTGTTTGACTCAGTGCTCGTTCAAACATGTCGCTGACGTTTACGTTGACTGGCAAGAGTAGCGTCCCACCGTAAGCTACTTTCCGGCGGTAGATTTGGCTGACGGTGTGATTACGAGCTCGGTCTGACGGACTTTGAAACGTATTATACACTAGCCATTGTAAATTTGACAAACAACAAGTTTTATTATGACAACAAGGAAATTGTCATTCCCGATGGATCGTACGAACTGCGCGATATCGATTGGTATCTGAAGCGTGAAATTTTACGTTTTCACAATGCAAAGGGTAAGGAGGACGAAGAATTCCCGCTGGTTCGCGCCAACAACAATACGATGAGAAGTGAGATCAAATGCGCTTATCGGATAAATTTTACAAAACCTCGCAACATTAGCTCACTGCTGGGATTTTCGTCGAATCGCGTGCTGGAGCCGCGACAGTGGCACGAGTCTGACGTGCCGATAAATATCATCAACGTGAACATCATTCGTATCGAGTGCAATGTGACCGCGGGTGCGTACAGCAACGACAGGTGCGTGCACACGATACACTAGTTTTCACCGAGCGTACCGCCAGGATATAAGATATCGGAAAGACCTACGCAGATCATTTACCTTCCGATCGTCGTACGGAGCATTACTGATCTGACGATTCGCTTGGTGGACCAAGACAGTCGATTGCTTGATTTTCGCGGAGAGATCACCGTTAGATTGCACGTACGACGGCGCTAACGTGAGATGCTTGTGTTGAACGAACAGCCGAAACAGACGAGAGATACATCTTTTACTGGAAAGATTACACCTGAAAAAAAACTCACTGCGTCCAACGTCGCATTTTTAAAGTC
>NW_017296213.1:23106-27046 GCF_001594075.2 Trachymyrmex cornetzi
CATCTGCTTCGCATCTTTTCTTTTTATCTCCTGCTCTTCTCGGCCGTCCTTGCCGAATCAGTGCTTCTTGGTCAGCGTTCCGGTTATCGATCAAGGATGCAACGGCCGAGTTCTATTAATCGCTTTCGCAATACCAGCCTTCCGATTCCTCTTTTCTTTCACAGTATTTATTAATATTATCTTATTACCATAACTCATATTTTGAAATATATATACGTACTTATGCAATGGTCACTTGTGCAATGGCACTCGTGACAGTACGAAATGGTTGATATCTTGAATATTACCTGTGAGCCGATCTTTGACGATCGCATCGTCAAGATTGAGACTCACACGTACAATCCGTACGCCAACACTACGTTTGGACATAGCGACGAGATACGGATACCCATACAGCAGCAGGATTTGTACACCTTGCCGTGCGATAGTTTTCTCTACGTCGAAGGAAGATTCACGGTGAAGAAGAAAAACGATCAGATGTCGTCGACGCTTGAAAATAATTGCGTGGGGTTCATGTTTGATGAAATTCGATATGAACTCAACGGTGTGGAGATTGACCGTAACAGAAACGTTGGAATTACCAGTACCATCAAGAACTATGCATCGATGACGTACGACAAAGCTTTGACTTCGCTGAACGCTGGATGGAACTCTAGATCCGACATGGAGGAAGGATACTTTAATTTTTGCGTGCCGTTCAACATGCTGTTGGGCTTTTGCGAAGATTACAAACGCGTAGTTGTCAACGCTCGCCACAAATTGATTTTGATACGAGCGCGCAACGATTACAATTGCTTGGTGGGAAATCCTGCGATGGAGTCTGAAGTTGAATTATTCAAAGTACAGTGGCGGATGCCCCGTAGCATTAAACGAGATCAATAAATTATCAATGCTGCGAGCGTTGGAAAACGGTCGTTATCTGAGAATGAGTTTTCGCTCGTGGGATCTGTATGAGTATCCTTTGTTGCAGAATACGACCAAGCATTCATGGGCCGTTAAAACGGCGACTCGGTTTGAGAAGCCGCGATACGTTATATTTGCTCTGCAGACCGGCCGAAAGAATGTCATGTCACAAGATGTCAGTGTGTTCGACGATTGTAATTTGAGTTATGTGAAAGAATATCTAAATTCAGATTTTTATCCGTACGACGATTTAAATCTGGATTTTGGTAAAAAGAGGTACGCTGTCCTGTTTGACATGTATTCGCGTTTTCGTAAAGCATATTATGGAATCGATAGCTTCGAGACGCTGCTCAACGTACTATAGTTTATCGAGAAAGGACCTTTTGCAGTCATTGATTGCTCGCGATAAAACGTATCCGTCAAGAGCGCTACTGTGGACATACGCATAGAATTTGATTGCAAGGAGAATGTGCCCGCCAATACTACCGCCTATTGTCTCATAATCCACGATCGTGTAATCGAATACTGTCCGTTGTCTAATGTAGTGCGCAAAATCATGTAAATTGCAACGTCAGCAAGTATCCTGAATATAAAAGAATGGAAAAACCTGGGTGTGGAGCAGTCTCGAAAAATTGCTCGTCATACCAACGTTTGTGGATTTGCAAGGATTCATCGTTAACAAGAAATTTATCGTGAAGAAAGTAGCCGTGCTGAGAGGGGGAACCATTCTCACACACTATATTTTTTCGCATCCTATGCCATGGCATTTTCTGACGAGATTCGACAAATCTTGCGCTTCCTGGTTGAGTACTTATCACCATGGATTGCGGTGGGATGACGGGATGGTCCCTTACAGCATGGTGAGACGTTTAATTACGGAAGCTGTGTTAGAAGAGGATGAAGCTGTCGTATATGTCAAGGGACACGAAAAACGAGGATGGCTAGCTGATGTGCTCGACAATGATGATATCATCGTCGAAACTCTGGATGCGCATTACAAAGATGTAGAATCGCTAAGTAATCTAGATGATTGTAATACTATACGATGCGGTAAACACGCAAAGAATTGCGCTTTACAAAATGTATTTAAGATATTTAACTGGTGGTTGCGACACGAAGAAGAATTGTAAGTTTTTTAAATAAAATATATGTTATATTACATTAATATGTTTTTATTTTCGCCACCCTAACCTGTAGAAATTTAAAATAAATATAACAGATAGATATTGAAATGAACCGATTGTTGACCGATTGATGACCGGTTCGATATCAGTCTGATAGCTGTTTATAGCTGTTAAATACCAGTCTGATAACTGTTTATAGTTGTTCGATAGCGGTTCGATAGCGGTTCGATAGCGATTCGATAGCGGTTCGATAGCCGTTTGATAACGGTTTCATAAGTTTAACTGCTCCTTCAATGTGAAGGAGCTACAATGGATAAAAGTGCTGAGGTGGTAGAATCTTTCAAGCGCGACTTCTTCTCATACAGTTTTGACTGAGACGCACACTTTTACACTTTTTTGGTACTTTGCCGCTGATATATTAATTCTTGATAATGATGATGATCTAATTGCAATTGGTGATCTAATTGTAACTGATAAAATGCTGAAGTTTCTCCATGGAATCTCGGATGTGAGATATACTTTTCAGTTGAGGTATAAACTTTTGCACGTGGTACTATACTTGGTCCGAGGATTCTTTTCAAAATGATATCACTATGTCATGTACATTTTTACTATAAATTTCCGCACAGCTTTCACGGTCGTCAGTTTGCTTATTGAGTTTGCTTGTTGCCAATCAGTTGCCAGTCAGTTAGCGAAAAATGGCAAACATTGATACTCTTTTATATAATTTAAATAACATTAATATTTTGGCGCAATTGTTGGCGCAACAGAGTGACCAATTGATGGAGAGTGGGCGTAATCTGCAGACCGCTGCTGCCAACGCGGGTCATCATGAGCCAGGGTTACTGATGGTCACTTACGATGTTTGTGCCAATAACGAGTTGCTGGAAAGATCGTAAGTATTAAATTATTAATTCAATACTTGAGTGGCATTAAAGCTGTATGAGAATAGAAAACCATTGAGGTCGAAATTAAGTTAATAGAAATAATATTGTAGATAAAATTTCTTTACTCACACAGATGGATTAATATTATCAATTATATCATTTCATTTATAGATTCATCCAGTTGTTTATCTTCATATATTTTAGTTTTATTTATTTATTTGAAATGTGAAGAGAGAGAACGATGATATAATATTAATCTTTTAAAACATTATTTCAACGATATGAAAGTTTCCTAGACAATATTCCATCATTCTCATATTGAAATTTATCACTAAAATTAAAAAAAAACGCTTACATATTTTATTTCTTTATTTTATTTACTTTTTCCCCAGACATGGTACAGCTGACGTTATCGCTCAACTAACTGGGGTACTGGGCGTATTAATAGCATCGACGCAGGATGTAGAGAGGAATGTCAGGAGGGTGGATCGAAGGATGAGGCGGAGAGTGAGGCGAGAGAACAGGAGAAGTTTGGAAGAAAACAATATAATTATAGAAGGGAGAGAGAGAGGGGGGCAACAATGGGAGAAGTGATAAAAACAAAAAACGAAAAACACATGTAACAAATACATATAAATAAATATATACATATAAATAAATATATGCATATAAATATACGCATATACATATAAATAAATATATATACAGATTACTTCGTTGTCAGAATTATTTGTTTCCTTCCTTATTCGCGTTTGTATTTTAGTTCTATTTAATAAAAATAATTGCATATTGTATATTGCTCAGTGTTCAAAATTACTGTTTCCCATACTCCTTCCATTCCAAATCTCTGCGGTACCGCGTTACGCGTCGACATCATTGCGTGCGAAAGCATTAACAATACCACCGACCTCTTATTAAGTAAAATAAGAAATTACTATTAGAATACGAAAAATACTTCAAATTATTGCTATAAACTATACATATTATATAAATATATATAAATCTTTGCGTGCGAGAAGCTGCGTT
>NW_017296213.1:27449-28900 GCF_001594075.2 Trachymyrmex cornetzi
ACTTATGGTGCTTGATGGTAGTATCAAAATTGTTAAATTGCTTGTCAATTTAATTCGCGATTACTAGAGTAGTTTTAATTGCGTTTATTTAGTCCGGAAAAATGATTCGGCGCGTAGTTTGTGTGTGTGTGAGAGAGAAAGACTACAATATGGCATATATGCAAGTACATATATAGTGTATATTAGTAATTCAAGATAGAATTATTTAAAAAATAACGAAGATCTAGCTTCGACGGTAATAGGCATTTTAAATTTCTAGTATTGATTGTTTCTCACATATACGGTCTAAAAATAAAGATAATATATTAACGAATTACAAAATGTTGCATAAGAGAGATTCATTGTTCAGTGTAGAAGCGTCGACTGTGTGAGATGAGGTAATTATTAATTTTCAAATTATACATACGACAATCGAATCTTTCATATAATTTTAGCTTGAGTTCTCATTGCCACTCAGCTTTCTAACTTTGTGAGTATGTGATTTACCTTACAACAATTGCGCTAGGGGGAAAGATTGCTGATGAAGACTCAAACCAGTGGAAACGTTCAAAGTTAAGGTTTATATTTTTAGTATTAAGAAAAATTGCGCTAATTGATAACCAGCGTCGACTCATATTGCCTGTAATATATTTTTTATGGTTTCATTCATTGTTTTAATTAAAGGAGTCAATATAACCTTATTAGTTTTTAGTAATTTGTAATTCATCATAAAAAAACTATTTTTTGAAAAAGGTCCTACATAGAGTTGTGCCTTCATTCCAGCCGTCCTGTCAATTACTCTATAAAAGCTTCGACATTATTTCTGAGTGGACACCGAGAAACTCATCCAAGTTTTGAGAGCAGGCCGCCATGTTCTTTTTCCTAGTCATTAACAAATTGGTACTCTGGAATTACAAGCAATTATTTGTCATTGTAGGGGCTAGTATAAATTTGAAATCAAATCTCAAAAAATGACTTTTATATTTTGTGCACTAAGAATAACATATCGCACTTATTTTCTAAAATAAACTTGTAATCTGTTTTACTTGCATGTACCAGGTATGTAAATATGAAACCGGAATTTACAAATAGATGGCCATAGCTGTCAATGTAGTTGCCGTCAAACCGCGTGATTGACGCCATTTCCTTGTTCTGACATCTGACAAAGATTTTCAACTCACAACAATACAAGTTTCATACAACAGTATAGTTTGTAATGGCGTTGAACATGTCGAATTTTGTGCCTGGAAACCACGATTTGCGGACAGCATGGATTTTCTGTTACCATTTGAAGAAAACTGCTGCAGAATCGCATTGAATGCTTGTCGAAGCTTACGGTGAGCATGCTCTTGGTAAATTACAGTGCTTGGAATGGTTTAAAAATTCAAAAGTGGCGATTTTGACGTGGGAAACGAAGAACGTGGAAAACCACCGAAAAAGTTTGAAGACAGCGAATTGCAAGCATTGTTGGA
>NW_017296213.1:29196-29579 GCF_001594075.2 Trachymyrmex cornetzi
ATCGACATCGACTGCAAGGCCAAATCGCTATGGACGGAAGACAATGCTCTGTGTTTGGTGGGATCAGAAAGGTGTGATCTATTATGAGCTGCTAAAACATGGCAAAACCATTAATACTGAACGCTACCGACAACAAATGATCAATTTGAATCAAGCTTTGCTTGAAAAACGACCGGAATATCAAAAAAGGCAACACAAAGTGATTTTGCTTCATGATAATGCACCATCACACGCAGCAAAACTGGTCAAAGAAACGATTGAGGCATTGGTTGGGAAATACTTTTGCATGCGGCTTACTCACCAGATTTGGCTCCGTCCGATTACTACTTATTTGCATCGATGGGACACGCACTTGCTCAGCAGCGCTTCACTTCTTACGAAGA
>NW_017296213.1:29678-38067 GCF_001594075.2 Trachymyrmex cornetzi
CTAGCGATGGGCAATACTTCGAATAAAATATTTTTTATCATTTTCATGCAATAAACATGTATTTTCTATTAAAAAATTCCGCTTTCATATTTACATACCTGGTATGTATGTTAGTTTTGAACTCGCACCTTCAATAACATATGACTTACTTTTCATGCTAATAATTTTTCGAGTCATTAACAAATTGGTACTCTGGAATTACAAACAATTATTTTTCATTGTACGCGCTAGTATAAATTTCAAATCAAATCTCAATAAACAACTTTTATATTTTGTGCACTAAGAATAACATATCGCACTTATTTTCCAGAATGAAATTGTAGTCTGTTTTACTTGTATGTATGTATGTTCGTTTTGAACTCACACTTTCAATAACATATGAGTTACTTTTCATGATAATATTAGGTGTTAAACTTAATTCTTATTGTTTTTTCGTCTCGAAAATCGATTTGTTTCGAATGGAAGATGAATGAATACCTTAATCAAAGTAATTTCCTCCATTTTCTACTACTTTTTCCCATCCCTCCGGCAACACGGCAATCCCACTACGGTAGAACGCGGTGTCTTTCGAGGCGATCCATTCATCCACCCATTTTTTAACTTCGTTGTAACTGGAGAAGTGTGAGTCCGTAAGTGCGTGTTGCATCGATCGAAAGAAATGGTAATCCGACGGTGCCAAGTCTGGATAGTACGCTGGATGCGGCAAAATTTCCCATTCGAGCTCTCGAAATGTCAGTTTCACGCTTTTCGCGACATGCGGTCGAGCGTTATCATGCAACAAAATGACTTTGCGTTGATTGTTGACTACGGATGATCTTTTTTGCATCAATACGTCACTCAATCGGTATAATTGCTGTTGGCAGCGATCAGCTGTAACGGTTTCATTTGGACCCAAGAGTTCGTAATACAGCACACCTTACTGGTCCCACCAAACGCACAGCAAGGTCTTATGCCCGTGAGTATTCCTCTTCGGCGTTGAAGCGGATGGTTGGCCGGGATTGGAGTAACATTGGAGTAACATTTAACTGTTCCGACAACTCTAAAAGCGTTTGAGTTGAATTCTCATCGAGCAATTCTTGCAGCTCGACATCTTCAAATTTTTTCGGCAGTCCTGGACGTTCTTTGTCTCTCACATCAAAATCACCGTTTCGGAAGCGTTGAAAACAAACTCCACATGTTGGTTCCGATGGAGTTACATCACCATAAATTTCAGATAATAAGCGATGCGCTTCAGCTGCAGCTTTCTTGAAGTCGAAGTAGTGAAGAAGCACATGTTGAAAAAACAGCTTATCGCGATTCTTTTTCAATTGATTGGAAAATCTCTTTGGCGTCGAGAAATCTAACCTGTGAAGATTGAATCTCTTTCAGCGATGTCTAAACTACAAAAGACATGTGACTTCATCGTCGAAACTCGTCAGTCAGCGTTGGAGGCAGAGCCCTCTAGTAGCGAGCGATAGGAATTAAATTTAACACCTAATATATTATACTAAATTTAGATAATATACACTTTATGTATGTTCACTGTGAACTGGCACCTTTATTAATATATCAGTTACTTGTCATGATAATATATCATTAGATAATCATTTAAATTTTTAAAGATTTAAATTTTTTAGGATACACTTTATATGTATGTTCACTTTGAACTGGCACCTTTGATAATATATCAAATACTTATTATGGCAATATATTATCAAATATTCATTTAAATTTTAAAAAGTTTACATTTTTGAGGATACACTTGATGTATGTTCACTTTAAACTGGCATCTTTGATAATATAGCAGTTACTTGTCATGGTAATATATTATCTCAAAACTTGGATGGTAATGTATTATCAGTTGATCATTTAAATTTTTAAAGGTTTACATTTTTGAGAATACGCTTTATGTATGTTTACTTTTAACTAGGACCTTGAATAATATCTATCATAGTAATTATTAGATAATCATTGAAATTGTTAAAAGTTTCAATATTTGGGGATACACTTGATGTATGTTCACTTTCAAATGGCACCTTTAATAACACATCTGTTACTTGTCATGGTAATGTATGGGGTATATAAAAAGTCCTGGACCCCTTAAATACCTTGAAAAGTAATCATTTTTCAGAAAAATGTTTTATATAAAACATGTAGGGTTAAAAATGATCTATTGACTGACCTTATCAATTTGACCTTGGATGGTGCCACCAAGGTCAAATCGATTTTTAAACGAAACACCCTATTTTTATTCTAGAATCTAATAGCCGAGGTCGGGAGCTTTCCAAAACACTATAATAAAGCCTCTTTTTAATCAGTAATTTTCAAGTTATGAGAGTTGAAAGTTACGGAATCGCCGCGGCATTAGCATTACCTAAGTTAAGATGGTCGTATCCATTTTAATGATGCGAGGATGGGGTGGTCATAGGAGGAAGCAAGCGACAAGACTTTTCAATCAATTTTTTAGAAATAAAGACAATGGTTTATCTAAATCAACTGTAATTCGTTTGAGCATTTGTCATTCCTTTAACCCAGCTCGCCTTACCTACCAGTTTTTAATTACTTTCTCGGCTAGACCCCACCGGGATCTGGAACTTCAAGTTATATCTCTAAATAGAAAACATATTTTTAACTTATCACATACAAAATTGATATCCCTAGCATAAGACAAGAACAAACAAACAAAGATATAAAACAAAAAGTATTTTATTCTTAAATTACATCATAAAAAGTTAAAGTCTGAATTGCAATGTGAAAAATCGCATTAGATACGTCATATCCCAGTATGGCGAGCTAGGGTTAAAAGAATATTACATATTATAGCACGCGCGCGCGCACACACACACACAAATACTCAAATTGGCGTCCCTCCGCAGTCTGAAAATGCGCTAGACGATTATAAGAACTTAAGGCTGCATTTCTACAGAATTCGTGAGGCATTACTCTAAATTCATTTATTATTCGTTGACATAAATCATTAAGATTACGAGGTTTAGTATTATGAATTTTTCCCTTTAAATATCCCCACAGAAAATAGTCGAGTGGATTCAGATCAGGCAATCGTGCTGGCCATTCAATGTAACCTCTTCTTCCTATCCACCTATTCGGAAAAACTTCATTCATATTGGCGTACTCGTAAACCGTAGTGAGATGGCGTCCATCTTGCTGGAACCAAATGTCATTGAAATTTTGACGAGTGATGTTTCGGATTGCCGGACCTATTTCATCTTGAAACATGGCTAAGTAATTGTCAGCGTTTAAATTATCTTCGATAAAGAAAGGCCCAATAATGGCTTCATTTAAAATTCCAGCCCATACGTTGACTTTTTGCTGATTCTGAGTATGTGCCTCGTACATCCAATGAGGATTTTCATCGCTCCAATATCTGCAATTATGTCTATTTACATTCCCGATTACCACAAAAGTAGCTTCATCCGAAAAAATAATATTTTCTACAAGTAAAAGATTTCTATCGATATTTAACATCATACTTTCACAAAATTCAATGCGACGATCAAAATCATCTTCAAATAGTTCCTGCGCCAGATGGATCTTATATGGATGAAATTTTTCCTTTTTTAGAATTTTATGAACTGACATAGGATTGATGTGTTGTTGTGCAACTTTGTGAACTGAATTACGCGGATCTTCGATAAAAGACTGTAGAACATTCAATCTTTTATCAGGATTTGTAGCTATTGCTGGTCTACCTTGTCTATTACGGTCTTTTACGAAACCTGTTTCTTCAAAACGTTGTACGATACGAATAACAGTCGATTTACCATTGTCCCCATTCCTAAAAGTTTGATTGAAAAGTTCTGTCACATGTGCATAAGACCTCCTACGATCACCCCATCCTCACATCATTAAAAGGGATATACGCTCCTGTTCAGTAAGCATTATAAAGTATTTTAAATAAATACTTTATAAACAAAGATAACTATGTAGCGATAAGCAATCTCAGAATGGAGTATCACGAAAAAGTATACCTTCTCAATCGCAGGTCACAGGAAGAGTGAACTTGACAGGAGAGATCTCTAGCTTATGTAGTCTCCAGCTTTGTAGAAAGGATGGGAAGGAGGGAGAGGGAATGGAAAGGAGTAGGAGGGAAAGGCGAGGAAGGAGAAGGGAAGGGTAGAAGGGAGGAGGAGATAGAGGTACAGACATTTGCGGGCACATACATGACTCATAAATCCAGTCGGGCAATCTCTACATAATACCTTAGATAATGCTAATGACGGCGATTACGTCAATTACAACTTTCATAACTTGAAAAGTACTGATTAAAAATAGGCTTTATTATAGTGTTTTGGAAAGCTCCCGACCTCAGCTATTAGATTCTAGAATCAAAAATAGGATATTTTGTTTTAAAAAATCGATTTGACCTTGACTCGACCTTGGTCGCACCATCCAAGGTCAAATTGATAAGGTCAGTCAATAGATCATTTTCAACCCTACATCTTTTGTATAAAACATTTTTCTTAAAAATGATTACTTTTTAAGATATTTAAGGAGACCTGGACTTTTTATACACCCTGTATGTATATTTTTAGATAATATATTATCAGATGAAAGTGTAAATTTTTAAAGCTTTACATTTTTGAGAATACGCTTTATGTATGTTCACCTTGAACTGGGACTTTGAATAATATATCAGTTACTTTTCATGGTAATATATATTGTTACATAATAATTTCAATTTTTCAAAGTTTACATTTTTGAAGATCTGCTTACATTTTTTAACATGGCCTGATCTTTTCAATGATATTTTTGGGCTATATCACATATTTTTCAGATATATGGGGCAGCTTTCTAGTAATGCAAGTATCACAAATGTATACATTTTCGATTCTTGTCACGTAACCTTCTATAAGCTACAATTCATGCAATACAGTTAGAAATATTGAAACATGTGGTACATATAAACATATAAATATATATCATATACTAGGTATGTAAATATGAAACCGGAATTTTTTAATAGAAAGTACACGTTTATTGCATGAAAATGATAAAAAATATTTTATTCGAAGTATCGCTAGCTATACATTTTTCCCACCTGTCTGACAATTTGTGGATGCCATACCAAAAAAATTGTTGCTCTTTTGAGCAAAACCAGTCATCTAGCCATTTTCGTACATCTTCGTAAGAAGTGAAGCTCTGCTGAGCAAGTGCGTGTCTATCGATGCAAAAAAGTAATAATCGGACGGAGCCAAGTCTGGTGAGTAAGCCGCATGCGAAAATATTTCCCAACCAAACGCCTCAATCGTTTCCTTGACAAGTTTTGCTGCATGTGATGGAGCATTATCATGAAAAAAAATCACTTTGTGTTGCCTTTTTTGATATTTCAGTCGTTTTTCACGCAAAGCTTGATTCAAATTGATCATTTGTTGTCGGTAGCGTTCAGTATTAACGGTTTCGCCAGTTTTTAGCAGCTCATAATAGATCACACCTTTCTGATCCCACCAAACACAGAGCATTGTCTTCCGTACATAGCGATTTGGCCTTGCAGTCGATGTCGATGATTCGCCTGGAGTTACCCATGATCTTTTACGCTTAGGATTCTCAGAATATATCCATTTTTCATCGGCAGTCACAATTCGATGGAGAAAAGACTTTCTTTTGTACCTGGCGAGCAGCATTTTGCAAGTGGTTTTTCGGTTTTCCTGCTGTCTTTCATTCAGTTCATGTGGAACCCATTTTCCCATCTTCTGGATCTTTTCCATGGATTTCAAACGTATGGAGACGGCTTCTCGTGTCACATTGAATTGATCCGCGAGTTGTTGTTGAGTTTGAGCGTCATCCTTGTCCAACAATGCTTGCAATTCGCTGTCTTCAAACTTTTTCGGTGGTTTTCCACGTTCTTCGTTTCTCACGTCAAAATCGCCACTTTTGAATTTTTAAACCATTCCAAGCACTGTGATTTACCAAGAGCATGCTCACCGTAAGCTTCGACAAGCATTCAATGCGATTCTGCAGCAGTTTTCTTCAAATGATAACAGAAAATCAATGCTGTCCGCAAATCGTAGTTTCCAGGCACAAAATTCGACATGTTCAATGCTATTACAAACTATACTGTTGTATGAAACTTGTATTGTTGTGAGTTGAAAATCTTTGTCAGATATCAGAACAAGGAAATGGCGTCAATGATGCGGTCTGACAGCAACTACATTGACAGCTATGGCCATCTATTGGTAAATTCTGGTTTCATATTTACATACCTGGTACATAGATATTATATTTAATAGTATATAAGTAATTGTTATATTTGTAATAAATATTTACCGTACATTACATATTTATTTCAATTGCAACAGAATGAATTCTTAATATTTTATGAATATATTTCAAACAAAAAATGGGCCCCTCTATCGCCCATTCTCGTGAAAACGCAACCATATATATATATTATATATTTTCTTCGTCTTTCCTATTTTAAAACGACCTTCAATATTTATTTCGAATGCAACAGAATGAATTTGTAATATTGTATGAATATACTTTATTTTTTTTGTTTGCAATGAAGAGATAAATCTTCACATAGCCCCTCATTCAGATGCTACCGAAAGAGAACCTAACCGGATGAGGGGAAGACAGGAGCCGGTCTTCTGATTATGCAGGATTCGATGAGTCTGCGTCCCTCCTATAAGGAAGGACAACGGACATCATCGCCTACTTGCTAAAAAAAACCTGCCTATTCAACACTTTCGTAAGACCACTTTGAACAGGAGTGATCCCGATTGACCACGGCTCGATTGGACACCATCAATCACTGCGAACGGTGCTTAGGAGCTTTGTAGTCTCAAGCGCTGTGAGTGGCTCGTGTCCAATTGAGCCGTGTCCAACTGGGTGCCACTCCATTGAACACACCTAGGAAACGCCTATCCGGCATTTCATCAGAGTGCACCGTGGAGTATACGCTCCATGGTCCACTACACTACTTAAAGTTAGAATCATATCCTATATTATATTAAGGGGATGCTGGAGTGTCGGTAATTTGCAGGTCAATTTACATCTCCGAATTTACTTAACGAAATAAAAAATTAAAAAAATCCTTTTACAGGGTTAAAATAGATGCAAAATTCTGTCGTGGTGCAATAGATTTGTACGAAAATCGGAAAAAAAGTTAAAAACTTACATTTTTTCAACACGTAGAGCTGTCAACTGATGTAGATTACACAAGTTTTATAGCTCGTATGGACCAAACGATACTCTACCACCCACCGCATAACGTGCACAAACAATACTGAGTTTACAGAACTGAGATTGAAAGCTTAGAAAAAAATATTCACATTAATTTATAAATCACGTAAATTTGCTTGTCAACGAAGACTCGGGCTAATAAACAGACCAGGAATTGTGTGTAATAGTAGTTGCTCGATTTTCTGAGAGATGGCGTTGCACTCAGACAGGGCCCCGCTGATCTGAGTGCGTTCGGAAAGAAACAATAGATCTGTTACGATGAACTTCCCGAACTTATTGCACCGTGTGCAACAATTCTGAGAATTCTTCGATAAAGAACAAACTATTGTCAGATTTATCAGTACTTGTACATGTTCTTATCTGAAGCTGAACAAACATAAATTACGTTTACACTGCTCGATTTATGCCGAAGTTATAACATCGATGTTATGAAAATGACCAATCGTAGCTATTACTCTGAAGAATGGAATGACTGTGATTGGCCAGTTTCATGTATTAATGTATACCTTCGGCGTAGGACGCTCTGCAACCAATCAGAAAACAGGATTCCGATGGATTTTGCTTCGTATCATCGGAATCCTCTTTTCTGATTGATTGCAGAGCGTCCTACGACGTAAATTGGATGCAGTGTGAATCCAGCATAACCGAGCCGTATAAATGTTGTTATAGAGAGAAATAGACCTCTGTTAAGGCCATTCTACATTGGTCGTATCGTAGCTTCGGAATCATCGTAAGCATCATACGACTTAAAAATTAAAGCATTGGATTGGCTGAAGCAACAAGCTTGTGACTTGCGACGTCTACGATACGACCAATGTAGAATGGCCTTTACACGGCATGCTTAATCGGGTTTAATAACATCCGTAGTTATGAAATTGCCCAATCATAGTTGTTCCTCTGAAGAATGGAACGATTGTGATTGGCTAGTTTCATAATTACGGATGTTATCCCATTAAGTATGCCGTGTAAATGTAGTTATAGACGATATAAAAAGTTAGTTAAAAAGAATAGGTGATATGTCACTTCGTTTTTGCCAATGATCAAAAGATTACAAAAAATCCTTGTTTAAAATATTCATGCGAAGTACGTACGTGCTGATCACGTAAAGTAAATAAAAAGCAATATGTATTCTAGTCACTCGTACAATCTGATCACGTTTGCTGCTCAATATTACTAATTAGATATTGGGTGCGTTCAGCGAATACAA
>NW_017296213.1:38677-39201 GCF_001594075.2 Trachymyrmex cornetzi
TACTAATCCTTTGTCTCGCGAACGATTAATCAATTTCGGGTAAAGAGAGGCGATTAAATTCTCTCTGATTCCTTCGGCTTCCGTCAAGTTGTATAACGCGTGTAGAATTAAGCGTTACAGTATTAATAACATTAATTATATTTCATTGTACAAGTATACGGGTAATAAAGTCAGTGTTCTATTACTAAAGTGTAAAGAGAGCTTTAACTGCAATCTTGCCCTGTACCCTAAGTACTCCTTAAATGAATTTCCCTATAATTACAAATAAACTGATCCTCTTATACCGCAACACATCCAGATAACCAGCACGGGTAATTTCCAATTGTAATTGCTCGCGTCACTTGTTCTTAATATTACTATTAGTGAGATAATACAGTATCTTAAACCTGGTATATATCTTACAGTATTTCTTTCAGAAGTGGTATAAGAGTCCCGCTTCCCTCAAAGAGGCTTCCAGAAGTGTTACTACCCGTTAATTAGAAGTAATTTTTCTTAAAAGATTTCCCCTTGTTCCTTAAAGGTCA
>NW_017296214.1:0-305 GCF_001594075.2 Trachymyrmex cornetzi
TAGAACCGCTACAGTATACCTACTTAATTGTTATGCCATTGTTGAGTTGTTATATTGATGCGAGTATTTTGCATACAGCTAACTTGGAAATTGGATAAATAAGAATAAGTTGTATCGCATTTTGTAATTTGCGTATAGTATGTAAGCGGATTTAGGTTTATATTGATAAGGACTCAAAAATAGAGGTCGAAACGTATATGAAGTAATTTTTGATATGATTCATTAAATTAACACGAAAATAAATTGTGCATCCGAACAACTGATGTTGGCTTTGATGGGCTTGCTTATTTTTATTATTATTGATA
>NW_017296214.1:1084-1814 GCF_001594075.2 Trachymyrmex cornetzi
ATTCAGAATTTTTGAAATGGGAAACGATAAATGGCAATTGTAACGAATGTAAAGGTACCATTTTGAAAAAGAAAACCGTAATCGAATCGACTTTATCCGTCTTAATACAGCTCAATTTATACACTTTTGTAAACGGTGCTTCTAAAAAAATTATCGACAATCGGATTAATGCCGTACCGACGAGTACTACCACGATTAATAAAAAAAAGTAAAAGTTAATAAGCGTTATATTTCACGAGGGCGAAGAAATGAATCGTGGTCATTATACGTGTATGTTGAGAGCAGACAAAAAATCGAAATGGTGTTACTATAATGATTTACAAGTTATCAAGAAGAAATGGCTCAAAGGAACAGAAGAGGCATACATGATGTTCTTGGAACAGATTAAGTAAGTTTGGAAATAACTTTTACATATAATGACACTTTCTTAGAATATAACAGAATTCTTCTGGTTTAAGTGAACCTTAATAAACTATTGAAGTTTATAATTAAATGTTCTTTTTAGAATATTGAAACAATTAATCGTCTGCTTTGGCGCTGTATAAGGGCTGCCGTAAGCGTTGAAATAAAGCATTGGTTGCTCCGGCGCCGTATAAACGCTGCCGTAAACGTTGTATTAAAACGAGTGCAGTAAAGTTCGGACTTGCCCTAGGTATCGATATTGTGACGTGACATTTTGTCCGTCACTGTGCGGACTTGTCGACGGCGGACTCGCGCTTCCTACCGGCTC
>NW_017296214.1:3286-3555 GCF_001594075.2 Trachymyrmex cornetzi
GTCCGGCGTTAGGATTAAGTTAGCGACTCTCTGTGCGAGTACCGAGAGTATCGAGCAGAGCGGAGGGGCGAAGCCCCGGAGAGTACTTGTAATTGGTGCGCTACTGTAATTTACTATATTTGCTTCATTACCTTCTTTTCAAATATAATTGTTCTTATTATTACGTTTTTACGTGGTTTATTCTTGTGGCCTATCTCTCTCGCCCTCCAACAAATTTCCCACACCCCTTGTGACCCACCCCCTGCCGTCGCGAAAACGTTACGGGCAAA
>NW_017296214.1:3653-5164 GCF_001594075.2 Trachymyrmex cornetzi
TGCTGCTACCGAGGGAGAGAAGATACTTTTGCGTACTTTGAGTACCGAGAACACGCGACGAAGTTGTGCCGTTGCTCGTGAGTACGGTTACAATATATAATATTACTATGAATAACAAAAATTTCTTATTGAAGTGGAAGAACTTTCTGATATTTCAGATTATCATTAAGAAATAAATATCCATATCAATAATCACGTTAAAATCGGAGAGACGAAGATAATATGGTTGCGTTCTTACGAGAATGGGCGACACCACGACTTGGGTGCACCCTGATGAAATGCCGGATAGGCGGTTCCTAGGTGTGTTCAATGTAGTCTTACGGAAGTGCTGAATAGGGGGAGTTTTTTTAGCAGATAGGCGATGATGTCTTTATAGGAGGAGTAGACTCATCGAATCGTGCATAATCAGGAGACCGGCTCCTAGGTGTCTTCCCCTCATCCGGTTAGATTCTCTTTTGGTAGCATCCCGGATGAGGGGCTATGTGAAGATTTTTCTCCTCCTCGCAAACAAAAAAAAGTATATTCATACAATATTACAAATTCATTCTGTTGCATCCGAAATAAATATTGAAGGTCGTTTTAAAATAGGAGAGACGAAGAAAATATGGTTGCGTTTACACGAGAATGAGTGACAGAGGGGCCCATTCTTTATTTAAAATATATTCATAGAATATTAAGAATTCATTCTGTTACAACTGAAATAAATATGTAATGTATGGTCAATATTTATTACAATTATAACAGTTACATATATACTATTAAGTATATCTATGTATATGATATGTATTTATACGTTCATATGTACCATGTTTCAATTTTATCTAACTGTATTGTATGAATTGTAGCTTATAGAAGGTTACATGACAAGATTTGAAAATATATATATTTGTGATACTTGCATTACTAGAAAGCTGCCCCATATATCTGTACTCTGAAAAGTATGTGATATAGCCCAAAAATATCATTACAATGAAAAGTTCAGGCCATGTTCAAAAATGTAAGCAGATCTTCAAAAATATAAACTTTTAAAAATTGAAATTATTATGTAATAATATATATTAACATAAAAAGTAACTGATATATTATTCAAAGTCCCAGTTCAAGGTGAACATACATAAAGCGTATTCTCAAAAATGTAAAGCATTACTATAAATATATACACTTTTATCTGATAATATATTATCTAACAATACACATATAATACCATGACAAGTAACAGATGTGTTATTAAAGGTGCCATTTCAAAGTGAACATACATCAATTGTATCCCCAAAAATTGAAACTTTTAACAATTTCAATGATTATTTAATACTTACCATGATAAGTAACTGATATATTATTCAAGGTCCTAGTTAAAAGTGAACATATATAAAGCGTATTCTCAAAAATTTAAACCTTTAAAAATTATGTGGTTGAAGTTTGGAGCGATCCTGGAGCGAAAATTAAAGGTAACCCACACTGAAATAACAGACAATCGAAGATCACGCATATATACATGTGTCCAAAAATTT
>NW_017296214.1:5231-6009 GCF_001594075.2 Trachymyrmex cornetzi
CTGCGAGTCCTCTCATATCTGCGATCAAAATTTTCTTATTCGTCCCCGCGTCCTGTGGAAAATCTAAAAGAACGAGAACGATGTCTGATATCACTGACGATAAAAAAAAATTATTATTATTATTATTATTATTATTAAATGATTATCTGATAATACATTACCACGACAAGTAACTGATATCTTATTAAAGGTGCCATTTCAAAGTGAGCATACATCAAGTGCATCCTCAAAAATTTAAACTTTGAATAATTTATCTGATAATCGTATATTACCATAAAAAGTATTTGATATATTATCAAAGGTGCCATTTCAAAGTGAACATACATATAAAGTGTATCCTGAAAAATGTAAACCTTTAAAAATTTAAATGATTATCTGATGATATATTACCATGACAAGTAACTAATATTATTAAAGGTGCCATTTCAAAGTTAACATACATCAAGTGTATCCTCCAAAATATCAACCTTTAAATATGTAAATGATTATGTAACAATATATATTACCATGACAAGTAACTGATATATTGTTGAAGGTGCCAGTTCGAAGTGAACATACATAGAGTGTAAATATATCTAAATTTAATTAATATATTCTCATGAAAAATAACTCATATGTTATTGAAGGTGCGACTTCAAACCGAACATACATACATACAAGTAAAACGGATTACCATTTGATTATAAAATATAAGTGCGATATGTTATTCTTAGTGCACAAAATATAAAAGTCGTTTATTGAGATTTGACTTAAAATTTATACTAGCCCGTACAATGAA
>NW_017296214.1:6768-7766 GCF_001594075.2 Trachymyrmex cornetzi
TTGTTATGTTTTAAACAATGACAAAATAAA
Organism: Trachymyrmex cornetzi; assembly: GCF_001594075.2. Lineage (NCBI taxonomy): Eukaryota > Metazoa > Arthropoda > Insecta > Hymenoptera > Formicidae > Trachymyrmex > Trachymyrmex cornetzi. Next base: position 6,799 of record NW_017296214.1, read on the forward strand.
CGGTAATATACAAGCTTAAAATAGATGACTAATTTTATTAATCTAAAGTTATTAAATAATAAAAAAAAATTATTAACACAGAGATGATGAATATGTACATATTCATCATCTCTGTGTTAATCATTTAACCGAATATTCAATTATTCCTATATTTGGGAGCTCGTCCGGGATTTGAAGAAAAACTTGGGAGTGACATTCGAGATGACGGACAAAGGCACGCAAGGCGATGTCTCAGCGACGAGTAGCGACAAGTACGGGGACATGATTGTTGCACAGTTAAGAGATGAGCTGAAACGACGTAAGCTAAAAACGACGGGCAATAAGCTGATAAGACGATTGAAGCGAAGCGATGATAGCGACGACAACGAGAGCGACGTACATAACGACAGTTTTGGCGACTCAGAGGAGACGTTAATGACCGCCGTTACAAGAGACGAAAACGAAGACGAAGATAGACCGTTACAGCGAGAAAGGTACATTAACCTTTAAAGACGTGGAAGACGCTATCGACAAATTCAGTGGTGACGACGGAACAAACGTAAACCAGTGGATAAAAGAATTCGACGATTTAGCAAAAATGTCTGTGTGGATTGTCAACGGTGCATCAGACGATATACATGAAACGACAATTGGTTGGATCAGCACGCCTTTTTGTGAACCATAAGACACGCGCGGTAAAACATGGAAGGACGTCAAGGCCGCGTTAAGATCGGAATTCGCACTCAAGTTAGATAGTCATGCAATCCACAGGAAACTTCAAAGAAGAAAGAAGAAACCAGACGAGACGTATCACCAATATTGTTATAAGATGTTAGAGATTGCGTCACCGATAGGTATGGAAATATCCGCAGTCATACAATATATAATAGATGCAGGGAATGGAAAGTTACTTTTTAAAAGTAACAAGTTACAGTTACTCGTTACCGAGTAGGAAAAGTAACAAGTTACCGTTACTAGTTACCGATTTT
>NW_017296214.1:8196-14479 GCF_001594075.2 Trachymyrmex cornetzi
AAATATTCAAAATATCCTGCTATTTACATAATTTCCAATATAAAATAAGATATATTTACACAATAAAAATAAATTTACATAATTTTTGTGGAATTACATAATTTCTGTAAAATTGCATGATTTTTTATATTTACAGAACTAATCATGTAATCTATTTTATATTTATTATATGTGTAAATTTACGAAATTTTTTTACAGTGTAAGTGGCTTGTGTCGCATCGTGTCCAATCATGTGCAAAGTAACGATAAAAGTAACTGTAAAATTCGTTACCGTTACCAAAAAAATGTAACTTTGTTACCGTTACAGTTACCAAAGAAAAAAAGTAACGCAGTTACTAGTAAAGTTACCAAAAAAGTTACCAAAAAACTTGTAACTGTAACTTCGTTACAAGTAACGAGTTACTTCCATTCCCTGAATAGATGGCATAATTGACGATGAAGTAACTAAAACAATTTTATATGGCGCTAAAACAATATCTCAATTAAAGACGAATTTAGATACATATGAGTTAATGAAGGCTAAGAGTAAGAGCGCAGGTAAGATTAGGTCGGATGATCCTAGAAAAAAAACACAGACGAATAGGACGGATGAAAAAGCGGAGGTTAAGCGTTGTTTTAATTGTGGCGGAAAGAACCATTTCAGTGCAGCGTGCCCATTGAAGGAAAAAGATATATTATGTTTCCAGTGTAACGAACATGGACACATAGCGGCAAATTGTTCGCAGCGTACAAAAGTCGAGAAAAATAAAAGCTGTAATGCGACTCAAAGTAAGGTAGAAGATAAGCCCAAAGGTAACACATAATAGATCTAAGAGAATTTATAAAACTGTCCAAATTAATAACATTGAAGTAACTACTTTATTTGATTCAGGTAGCGATTTAAGTCTCATGCGAGCAGAACTATATGTCAAAATGGGAGCTCCGAAACTGATTAAACAAACGATTAAATTTCGAGGCGTTGGTGCGACCGAAAATATTACATTAGGATTAACTCACGCAAAAGTATGTGTCAATGACGAACACTTCGAAGTTGATTTCCATGTGGTCTCGGACGTGCTCTTGAATGATGATTTAATCTTGGGATCCGACTTTTTAAAGGGAGTAGACATGCGAATAAAGGGTGGTAAAATAATAAATATTACAAAAGTTACAGAAATTAACGAACTAACCTTTGTTAATAAAATCGATGTAATCTCTAAAATAGACGAAATAGATTTATCCCACATAAGCGATCAAGACCACAGGGAACAGCTTCAACAAATTGTATCAGATTATAAGCCGCAAAAAGTCAAAGATGTAGGGATCGAGTTGCAAATTATTGTAAAAGATGACGTTCCGATCTACCAACGCGCTCGCCGATTAGCACCACAAGAATTAAAGATGGTTAATACACAGATACAAACATGGTTAGATCAGAATATCATTCAACCGTCATATTCAAACTACGCTAGCCCTATCGTTCTCGTAAAAAAGAAAAACGACACAATGCGATTGTGTGTTGACTATCACAAACTAAACGATAAAATAATAAAAGTGCGCTATCCACTACCTATTATAGAGGATCAAATTGATAGACTACAAGGTGCTCGGGTTTTTTCAACGTTAGATTTAGCAAATGGATTTTTCCACGTTGCAGTAGCCGAAGATAGTCGCAAATACACTGCATTCACAGTACCCAACGAACACTATTAATTTCTACGCATGCCATTTGGCTTAAGTATTTCACCTGCCCACTAAACAAGAAACATTTCAGTAACGTTTTGAAACGTTTCAGTAACGTTACAACGTTACTGCAACGTTACTGAAATGTTTTGGAACGTTTCTTGTTTACTGGGTAAGCATTTACTGATATTATTCCTAGAATTGTATGGAAAATTGCTAGTGGCCATCTCCTAGTATGTATATTTCCAACGCTCATAAACGCTGTATTTAACGACTTAGTAACAAAGGAAATTGTTTCAATTTACATGGACGACCTAATTGTACCCTCTATTGATTATTAAGAAGGTTTATCGCGTTTAAAAGCAGTTTTAGCGGTAGCCAGTGAGTACGGGTTAACAATAAACTGGGAAAAATGTCAGTTTTTACAAACGAAAGTTAATTACTTAAGTTACATCTTAGAAAATGGTAATGTTACACCTAGCAAAGATAAAACCAAAGCGATAAAAAATTTCCCGACACCAAAAGATGTAAAGACGACACAACTTACAAGCTACTTTAGAAAATTTGTGCCAGGATTTGCGACAATTGCTCGCCCATTAACGGGATTGATAAAAAAGAACACGCGTTTCTCTTTTGGCGATAAAGAATTACAGGCGATCCATCAGTTAAAAGAAATACGATGCAACAAACCAGTATTACGTATATATTCAACCACCGCAGATACCGAATTACATACCGACGCATCCAGCTATGGATTCGGCGCAGTTTTAATGCAGCGTGGTAGCGAAGATCGTTCTTTCCACCCGGTTTATTTCGCGAGTACAAAAATATCATCGGCGGAGGCAAAGTTGCACAGTTATGAGTTAGAAGTTTTAGCAGTAGTAAAAGCGATAAAAAAATTTAGAGGCATCCTATTTAAAATAGTGACAGATTGTCAAGCGTTTACATTAACTCTTAAGAAAAGCGATTGTTGTACAAAAATTGCGAGATGAGCCCTGTTCCTTCAAGACTTCACGTACGTAATCGAACATCGCACAGGAAACCTTATGCGCTACGTCGATGCTCTTAGCAGGAATTTTTGGCCCGCGACAATGATGGTGATAGAATGTCAAAAAACGATTACAGCTAAACTAAAAAGAAGTCAACTAGACGACGACGAAACAAAGAAGATTTGGGAACAAACCCAGTTAGGCAAAGCAGACGATTATTGCATAAGGAATAACTTACTATACAAGATGATAAATAACGAAGCTCTGATCGTCGTACCAGAACCAATGCAACCTAGCATTATTCGACATGTTCATGATCGAGGCCACTTTGCTGTTGACAAGACAGAAAAGCTGATAAAGACGGATTATTGGTTCCAAGGAATGCGTTCAAAAATACAGTACATACAAAACTGTATTGACTGCATATTAGCAGAAAAGAAATCCGGAAAGTTAGAAGGATAGTTGCATCCTATAATAAAGAAAGCATTTCCTTTGGAACATATCACATAGATCATCTCGGACCACTGCCGTCCACAAAGAAAAAATACAATTACATTTTTGCTGTCATAGATAGTTTCACCAAATTTATCTGGCTATATCCTGTAAAAACGACTAACACCAGTGAGGTTCTGGATAAATTAACTAAACAAAATGCTATTTTTGGAAATCTACGACGCATAGTGTCAGATCGAGATAGCGCCTTTACCTCGCACGACTTTAAAGAATATTGCAAAGATGAAGAAATAGAACATGTAACTGTTGTTACCGGAGTACCTCGAGGAAATGGCCAAATTGAAAGGGTCAACCGTACCTTAATACCGCTACTAACAAAATTAACATACCCAAATCCTTCTGAATGGCACAAATATGTAGGAAAAGCACAAAGGTACCTAAATAACGTGCCCAACAGAAATACTAGAATGTCGCCATTTTATCTTCTATTCGGTACACAAATGAGAATGAAAGAAGACCCCACGATAAGAAACATCATCGAAACAGAAGAAGCAACCCTTTTCCAGGAAAAGCGCGAACAATCTCGAGAGCTTGCAACACAATCCATCATCAAAGTTCAAGAAGAAAATAAACGAACGTATAATAAGAAGAGAAAAACTCCACCACAGTACAACGAAGGCGATTTGGTTGCCATTAAACGTACACAAAGTAGTCCAGGACTAAAACTAGCTGCTAAGTACTTAGGCCTATACTGTGTCAAGAAAACACTTCGTAATGAACGATATATCGTCGAAAAAATAGAAGAAGCGGAAGGACCACGCATAACATTTACAGCTACCGACTACATGAAACCTTGGGAAGAAATTACATCCAGAAAAACATACATCTGAAGACAGATATAGGTAGGATGACCGAGTGTGGGATGCGATGTGGTTGGCGCGTTTTGTTCAAGTTGTACGTGAATAAATGGCGAGTCTTTGTAGAGAGGCGATGTGTAGCGAAGAAAGGGTGCCGCGCGCACGCGACAAGTGAGAGAGAGAGAGAGAGAGAGAGAGAGAGAAAGAGAGAGAGAGAGAGAGAGACGGTATGGCGACACGAACAGACCTGGTTGTCTCTATAAGTTTATATTCTTTCATTATACTCGTAATAATATACACATATTCATCATCTCTGTGTTAATCATTTAACCGAATATTCAATTATTCCTACAGTAATGTACAGGGTGTTCCACTTAAATTGAAAATCTTAATAATTCATTTACTTTTGAAAATAAATTTAAGAAAAACGTTAAAGGAAGAAGATGCATTGTTCAACGGAACAATTATTCAAGGTTACCGCTATTTTTTTTATGGAATTATATAACCTTTCTTTAATATACAGGGTGTACATAAAGTACCGGGACGGTTGAATAATTTTTAGAAAAATTAAAATTTCGAAAAACGCTGAAACACGTCAAACGAGTTTTCAAAAAATCTATCTTTTGCGGGGGGTTGCAGCCCCCCAACCCCAAGGGGGTGCGGGGGGCGCAAGGCGGGAATAAATTCTTAAATGGGAAGGGGGGTCGAGTGGGGGCTCGTTTAAAAGGTCTTTTCGAGACGAATTCAAAACACTATGCATAGAGGGCGCTGCGATCATTTTTTGCAAAAATATTTGAGTTTTAAGATTTCTAATACCACCGGCATTAGCGTTACCCAATGTACACCACGTGGAGGTTGCACGGTTGGATTTTGTACATCTCGTAGCCCTGAAAAGAGGGCTAATTCGCAGCTTTGAATGATGTTTCCATTAATATTAAGCCAAACCAATGATTATCCAGCCAGTTAAGGCAAGACAACGCAACGTCCAGCCAGTTAAGGCAAGACAACGCAACGTCCAATTTACATACACAGGTGTGATAATGAACCATGACCAAGACCAAGATCCATATCTAAGTACATTTGTAACAGTAAGACCAACTTCGAAGTACATCACCAAAACCAAGTCCATGATCAAGACCAATTTCAAAACCAAGAGTAAGTCCAAGAATAAGACCAAGTCTAATTGTAAGACCAAGGCCAATGTCGCAGTACTTCCATTTGGATGCACATTCATACATGCAGTAGCAATTTCAGTATCGCTTGGAAACAAGGTACTCCGTTGAACATACCTACGTTTACTACTTTTAAGAATTGTTAATTGAAAATTACTTTGAATATTGATTAATGTAGCGATTAGATGTCGAGTAGATAATACGTATTTGGTCCAACATTGGCTGCGTTCATATTGAATTATTCTACGTACTATTTTATCGATTTACTTTTATTAATGTTGTTGATGTTGTTATTTCGTACTATCCGCCATAATGCAATATCTTACTGAAAGAGAAAGAATAACGCTTCTCATGATGAGAGGCTGGGATGATTTAAGGCGATCGTACATGCAAGTAAAGGAGCGTTTCAACGAAACATTCAGAAATGGGTTGACTCCTATTTCAAAATCTACCGTCGAACGAACGATTCGGCGGTTCAATGATACTGGCAGCGTGAAAGATCGACCTAAAACGGGTAGGCCAATGACAACAACAAATTTTGACAATTCATTGAATGTTTTATTGTCATTCATTGATGATCCGCATAGTTCAACCCGTAAGGTCTCTCAAGAACATGAAATAAGTACAATGTCTGTTCATAAGATATTGAAAAAAAAATGGATTTCACCCGTATAAAATTAACCTTGTTCACGAGCTAAATGAAGACGATTTCGATAGACGCATTGAATTTTGTGAGTATATGTCACGAATCGATGATGACCACAACTTTCTATCGAGAATAGTCTTCTCGGATGAAGCAACATTTCAACTAAGTGGGACTCTGAATAGGCATAATTGCAGATATTGGGAAACTACAAATCCTAATTGGATGAGAGACAATAGAACACAATATCCGGAGAAACTGAATGTTTGGGCTGGCATATTAAGAAATAGAATTATAGGACCGTTCTTTATTGATGGTAATTTGACTGCTGAAAAATACGAGGACATGCTCCGGAATCAAATTGTTCCCGTAATAAGAGAAATTTCTGGTGAAAACTTCGAACACATATGGTTTCAACAAGATGGAGCTCCGCGCCATTATGGACGAGATGTTCGAGCATATTTAGATGAAGTTTTTGTTGATCAGTGGATAGGACGGAGAGGCCCG
>NW_017296214.1:15116-17309 GCF_001594075.2 Trachymyrmex cornetzi
CGCCCCCCGCACCCCCTTGGGGTTGGGGGGCTGCAACCCCCCGCAAAAGATAGATTTTTTGAAAACTCGTTTGACGTGTTTCAGCGTTTTTCGAAATTTTAATTTTTCTAAAAGTTATTCAACCGTCCCGGTACTTTATGTACACCCTGTATAATTCGATTATTCTGTATATAAAAGTAAAAGTACATTTATCAAATTAAAAATTCTGTATATAAAAGTATTAAAGTATATTTATCAAATTAAGAAATCATTAGTCTGGAGACACTGGTAGTGTCTCGAAACTAAACTACGCGCAGCGACACTATCGTGGCTAATTTACGCGAGCCGGCGAGTTGCGGCAGATCGAGATTTACATTTACAAGATACTTTATTCAAGTATTATATATTGCCAAATACTACTGATGAATTACATTTGGAGGAATTATTATAAATAATCCGGAATTTGTACAAGACACAGAAAATGATGAAGAACCTGTTTTGCATAACGAATTGCGTCCAAAAATTGAAATGCAAAAAACAGAAAATAGCGAAGCAGTCCTAAACGATAAGTGTCAGGTTATGTTAACTCAGATTGATGAGAGTGATGATAATTATTACGATCAATATACTATTTATCCTTTGTATGAAAAAAGTCACATAAAAGTGATACCGCTTTATACCAAATGTTAAAGATTCAGGCATTACCTTTGGACAATCGTGAAAAAGATTTAGATCTATTGTGTTTTCCAGACTTGTATCCTTTTGATACTAATGGACAACATGAATCTCGGCCGGTAAAACTTTATGACCATGAATTTATTAAATGTCATTTGAAATCTAAACATCCGCAATACAGATTGGATCAACAATATTTATTTAATTTGTTAAATAATGCAAATATTCGTTAATTAGTCGTGGTATTTTCCATAAATTTAATGTGTAATTAAATTGAAAGATCGTTATACGGCTAAAGAATATTTAGAAGCATTGCGCAAAGAATTATTAGAATCGGATTTGAATACAATTTTTTCCACTCTAAGAAATACGAAACAATATTGGTGTAGACCAAGAAGTGATTTAGAATGTATGATACAAAATTACGGATCTGCGACATTTTTTATAACATTGAGTCCTAGTAAATGGTTGTGGGATGACATAGGTGAATATATTCGTCAAGTAAATGGATGGTCTAATGATTCTTTGTTATCTACTAGAATTCTTATTGTTAGAGATCCTGTATCGACATCGATATTTCTCGATAATAAGTTTCAGGCGATGCTTGATTTTATTTGTTCCAAAGATCACCCGATTGGAGAAGTAATACATTACTTCTGACGACGAGAATATCAGGATAGAGGTGTACATCATCTTCATCTATTATTTTGGATTAAAAATTCACCAATTCTTGGTAAATCTCCTGCGGAAGAAGTTTCTAAATTTATATTACAACCAGGGACCGAACCGAAATCGGAACCGAAAACCATTTCAGAACTCTTTTTTTTAGTGAACCGAAACCGAAACCGTACCCAAATTTTGTATAGTTTATAATACCGAAACCGTAACCGAAAACTGGTAAAATTTTATGGTTTTTTTCGGTTCTTTTTTCAATTCTTAATTTTTAATCTTTATCCTTGTTCTTAATCTTCGTTCTGCCCGTTCCTTTGTTCAAATCATCAATATGGTAATATTCAATCCAGTATTGCCATCACCACCTCTCTTAATAAACAGAATATACCAGGTGTATGCATAAGTTTTTTCCGGTTTTTTGGTAAAAAAAAAACACGCAATTTTCAAGGGAAATTAATTTTTTTTTATTCAAAATATTGGCCATCGGCTTCTACACATTTCGCCCATCTTTCAAGTAATTTATGAATACCATGCCAGAAAAACTGCTTGTCTTTTGCGGCAAACAATTTGTCGAGCCATTTTCCAACTTCCTCGAAATTGCTGAAGTGCTGCTCTGCGAGCGCGTGCCCCATTGATGCGAAGAGGTGATAGTCAGATGGCGCCAGGTCTGGAGAGTACGGGTGCGGAAGGATGTCCCATCCAAGCGATTTCAAAGTGTCTTTCACTGGTTTTGCTGTGTGAGACGGCGCATTGTCGTGTAACAGAATCACTTTGCCATGTCTTCTGGCCCATTCCGGTCGTCTTTCGATTAATGCGTGGTTTAAATTAATCATTTGTTGGCGATAGCGTTGTGTATTAACGGTTTCG
>NW_017296214.1:17505-23130 GCF_001594075.2 Trachymyrmex cornetzi
ATTTCCTTTCGTAGCGTTGAAGCAGCATTTCACAAGTGACTTTGCAATTTTCCATTTGACGTTCATTCAAATTGTGTGGGACCCATTTACCGAGTTTATTGATCTTTCCCATTGCTCATAAACGTCTGCTGATTGTTTCTTGTGATACATGTAATGCTTCTGCTAATTGCCGTTGGGTCTTCATCCAATAACTCCTGCAATTGCTCTTCGCATTTTTGTGGTCTACCAGAGCGCTCACTGTCTTCCACATTGAAATCACCATTTTTAAATTGTCGAAACCATGTCTCACATGTTCTAATCGATGGAGTGTGTTCACCATATGTTTCTACCAGCAAACGATGACTTTCAACAGCCTTTTTCTTTTGATTAAATAAAAAAAGCAATGCGTGCCGCAAATGTTCTTTTTCAGGCACAAAACTCGACATGATCACTGAACGATAAAACAAAGACGCTAGTTTTTGGCGGACTCAACTTGTGTGTGTTTGTAGTTAAATGTCAGACGAACAAAATGGCGTATGTATCAAATTAATACGCTGCGTATTTTTCGCTGGCGCCATCTTTTAGTTAAACCGGAAAAGACTTATGCATACACCTGGTAAATACCTCCAACACCTCATATGATATAAGAAATCTGACGGGATAGTGAAACATATTTAATGTAAACTTTTTTTGAGATACTAGCATTTCTTTTATTTAGATCTTTCTCACCAACATGTTGCAAGAATTTATTCTAAGTCATGAAATTCAAGAATACATATGTAGACTTTATATAATAAGTAAGATCTATCCATAAGAAATAAGTTGTAAGAAAGGACTGAGAGAAATATGCCTAAAATAATGTTTACGTAATTTTTATTCAGAGTCACGTGATCAATTGACGCCTCTTTTTGACTAGGCTTTCTAGATTGAATGAATGAACACGCTCCCTCCCTCTCCCTCTCCCCCTCCCTCCCTCTCCTTCCCTTCCTCTCCTCCCCCTCCTCCTCTCATCACCCTCCCCCCTCTCCGCTCCTTCCCCTCCTTCTTTTTAATAAAACAAATTTAAGGAATGAATAAAATAAAATAAGTAAGTAGAACCGAAAAGAACCGTTAAAAAACTGTAATTTTTACGGTTTCGGTTTTCTTTACTGGTAAAAAAAAAACCGAAACTAAAACCGGAACATTTATTTGATATTTTATTAAACCGGAACCGGAACCAAATCGAAAAAACTTTCGGTCCGGGTCCCTGATTACAACATATAGTGTGTGAATTACCGGATGAAAAATCTTCACCAACATTATATAGGCGAGTCAATACCCATCAACGATAAATACATAACGAGTATTGTCTTCGTTCTAAGAAAAAAGGGCGTAAAGTTTATCGTGTAAGTCGTTTTGATTTTCCTCGTCCTTCTACCGACACGTTGATTTTGAGAGATGTAAGTTCGATAGCAGGTAGAAAACAATTGAAACATAAAAGTAGACTTTATGACCTTCCGCGAACAGATGATGAACAGAATATAAATGATTACAATCGTATCATTCTTACTGTTTGGGAAGAAAATATGGATATACAATTTGTTGGTGACAACTCAAGGTTGCTAACGTATTATGTTACTAAGTATTTGAATAAAGCAACAAAATGTGAATTATCTGATTCTGTCCTTAATAGTATAAATAATAAGAACAAATCAGTGGCGAGCTATCTTTGGAATATCTTTGCGATTCACTAATAATACCAGATATGTAAATATGAAACCGGAATTTACCAATAGATGGCCATAGCTGTCAATGTAGTTGCCGTCAGACCGCGTCATTGACGCCATTTCCTTGTTCTGACATCTCACAAAGATTTCCAACTCATAACAATACAAGTTTCATACTACAGTATAGTTTGTAATAGCGTTGAACGTCGAATTTTGTGCCTGGAAACTACGATTTGCGGATAGCATTGATTCTGTTACCATTTGAAGAAAACTGCTGCAGAATCGCATCGAATGCTTGTCGAAGCTTACGGTGAGCATGCTCTTGGTAAATCACAATGCTTTGAGTGGTTTAAAAAATTCAAAAGTGACGATTTTGACGTGAGAAACGAACAACGTGGAAAACCACCGAAAAAGACAGCGAATTGCAAGCATTGTTGGATGAGGATGACGCTCAAACTCAACAACAACTCGCGGATCAATTGAATGTGATACGAGAAACCGTTTTCATACGTTTGAAATTCATGGAAAAGATCCAGAAAATGGGAAAATGGGTTCCACATAAACTGAATGAAAGACAGCAGGAAAACCGATGAACCACTTGCGAAATGCTGCTCGCCGGGTACAAAAGAAAGTCATTTCTCCATCGAATTGTGACTGGCGATGAAAAGTGGATATATTTTGAGAATCCTAAGTGTAAAAGATCATGGGTAACTCCGGGCGAACCATCGACATCGACTGCAAGGCCAAATCGCTATGGACGGAAGACAATGCTCTGTGTTAGGTGGGATCAGAAAGGTGTGATCTATTATGAGCTGCTAAAACCTGGTGAAATGGTTTACTGAACGCTACCGACAACAAATGATCGATTTGAATCAAGCGTGAAAAACGACTGGAATATCAAAAAAGGCAACACAAAGTGATTTTGCTTCATGATAATGCACCATCACACACAGCAAAACTGGTCAAGGAAACGATTGAGGCGTTTGGTTGGGAAATACTTTCGCATGAGGCTTACTCATCAGACTTGGCTCCGTCCAATTACTACTTATTTGCATAGATGGGACACGCACTTGCTTAGCAGCGCTTCACTTCTTACGAAGATGTACGAAAATGGCTAGATGACTAGTTTGGCTCAAAAGAGCAACAATTTTTTTGGCGTGGCATCTACAAATTGTCAGACAGGTGGGAAAAATGTATAGCTAGCGATGGGCAATACTTCGAATAAAATATTTTTTTATCATTTTCATGCAATAAACGTGTATTTTCTATTAAAAAATTCCGGTTTCATATTTACATACCTGGTGGAGAATGTGGAGCTCTTGAAGCAGCTGATACATTGTTAGGTATTCCTCTACATAGAACTGATAGAGACACAACTATTAAATAGTTAGAAGTTAATCAGATACGATATAGAAAAGTCAAAAGCTGTAAAGAAATTGAAGCTCTTGAAGGTGATTATATTGATACATTTTGTCCATCTGTAATAGACCGGAAGAACTTGATACGATGTTTTTATATGAATTTGTACAGTGGAATGATGTAACGAAAATCAAACCAAAAAGTAAAAAAATTATATATTATAAAATGAATAACGGTTATTATTTGAAATGGCGACAACGTGAATGTCTTATCAATCACTATAAATATGATGTCAATTCGCGACCGGAAGATTATTTCTTTTCATTAATAAACTATGACGGAAAATACAAGATCTTAAAAATGGATATGATACTTATGCAGAATCATTTCACAATGATAAAGTACATCTTGAAAATGCATCGAAGTATCATGAAAAATTAGAGGAATTGAAAAATGCATATGAAACTGCGAAGCAATTACTTCAGCAACATTTGGATGACTTAAAAACAGAATACATCTCAAGATGATCCTGATAATCCAATAGGTGCATAAAATATTCAAGCTGGTGATGCGATGCAAGATTTTAAAGATCTTAATGACAAACCGGAAATCGATATATCTCAAATAATTTCAAAATTGAATTCGGATCAAAGAAGAGTATTTGGTAAAGTCACTAATACCATAACGTCAGGTAAATTACTACTACGATTGTACACCCACGGTAATTGATTTTGTCCCTCGAAAATTTTCACAAAATGAGAAGTAACCATCTTTCTACATTAATGTTCACAATCCATGCACGATTAACGACACGACTAAACCTTGTGTCCGCTTACAACAACATTTGACGTAAAGACGAAATAATCTGAATTTTCGGGAGTTTTAAATAAGTAAATACAGCAGATGTGAACGAAATTTTTTCAACAGCATGCAGATTATGGTAAGTTGTAAGAATAATTGGTTATATTTTAATGTGTTGAACGGATCATATATCTATATGGTATTTATAATTTATTATTTTACATTTAAATATTGTTTAGAATCTTGAATCATTTCCGTGATTATCTATTTCAGTATTTTAATACCATATCTCCGTGAAAAAGACAGTGGCAAAAGGATCTTGGCGTGGAAAGCGAGAAAGCACAAATATTATTTAGCAAGCTTCCAGGAAGCTAACATTAAGGAATTTCATATAAGTTTTCTTTTCCTTAAAAGTTTCACGGGTTGCACTAAATAAAAAACAATTGCTTTGTGGACTTTTATTACATTTTTAGTGTTAAAGTCTAGAATAAATTACCGTGAAAGTGCGAAAGGTTTCAGTAGGGATATACGACAGATTAAACCCATTCTCCGACATATTTGTCTAATGGCTGGGCTATATCGCAAGAACGAAAGACGACATTGAGAAGACCCATAAGCGAAGGAGTCAGGCGAGGACACTAACTGAGGATATTCAATTCTTCGTTAGCAGCACGGTAACACGGTAACCGCACTTCTTAATTAAATAATAAATTCTTCTTAATAAAGCCCCTGCTATTAGATGATAGATTCCAGTAATTACTTATGGAATTATTTGTTCAATAGCTCGCTGTTACACAATGATGCTGATATGCCAACATTTGTAAACATAAACATTCAGTTGTAAATGATTAAATATACAATACATCCCCAGCAAACGAGAAATTATTGAAAAATGTGGAAAATTATTCATTGAAGTGATGTCGAATCAAGTTTTTGAATTTTTTTAAGTTCTTTTCTATCCGTAATTTGCTTGAATCAGTAATTATGGATTGATTATTTACTATCTGTATCTCATCCAATGTGCATACAAATAAAACATACGATCAATTCGATTGAATCCGTAATTATGTATTGGTAATTTACTTTTGGTATCTTACCCAATATTCAACGCAATAAACTAATTTTGAATTTAACGCGCGGTATTGAAGAATTGTCTAACATGAAAGACCCACCAAGTGCTAGTTGCAATTTCGGCAAGTGATATCGTTAAAAAGCACGCATCGAGATAATATACATAAGTCCTTACTTCCCAAACAAAAACTCCGGTGTAATATACAGTGTGTAACATTACGGATTCACGGCGACAAGGTAATTTTTAGAAAAGGTAATTTCTAAACTCTGACCACAATGCAGGTTACATCCGGGAGTCATACCCTGTTGCCGTGAATCCCTAATGTTGTATACTCTGGGTATAGTAGGGTAGACCGGGGAGTAAAGGGCCACTTTTGACATTTTTTGCTATAAAATAAAGAATATTTTACTCACACAGATCGTGTTGATATTTTTTGAAACTAGAGTCCTTTGACTATAAAATACATGCAAGAAAGTATGCATATATACCCTTCATTACAAAGATATCGTAAGTTTTACAGAGGAAGTTATTCGGCACTTCTTACCCCATATGTGGGCAAGAAGTTCCACATAATGGGGTAAAAAGTACCAATACTAATATATTACGTTTGAACTATATTTTCAGAGATAAAAATAGGTATATACTAGAGAGTTTTTTATTATAAGGTGGGTTTTTATTATTAAGAGGGTTTTGGTAACAAAATTATAA
>NW_017296214.1:23229-30736 GCF_001594075.2 Trachymyrmex cornetzi
GCTCGAAAACAAATAAGAATAGTCTTTCCTCTTACACTTGATTTTTTAAGTCATTTTGACCTTAATAAAAAATTAAATCAGTCTTCCAATAATGAACGATTATAACGAATTTGAAAAAAATATTTGTTATAAAAGATAATTAAGCGATAAAATCATTCGTTATCATTATTACAGTAATATAGACGCGTCGAATAAGCCTAATTTCATCGAAATCGGAGATGAAAGTCGCATTCTGAATAATTTATCTGTCTCTCTGCGTAACGAACACCACTAATGCTAATTCTACAATGAGTCGATAATCGAAAGTAATCGGTAACGTTTCGTACTGTTGACTATTGGTCAATTTCAGTGATATGATTATCGACTTAGGATTATCGACTTGTTATAGGATCAACATTAACGAATACAGAGCAACCGTGGCACTTTTACCCCAACAACTATGGCACTTTTTACCCCAACAAGTCACGTAAACTTTGCGGCATTGTTATTAAAAAACTATAATAGAAATAACAATTCTAATAATCACACTGTTAAAACACACAATAGAATAAGATTACTAAATACACTTATTTAATCTATCTAGGTGCAAAAATGATCCCTTCAGACCAAAATAACTGCGGCGCTAATATCTTTTGGCTCTCAAACACGTGGGCACATCCGTGCAAGTTTCTTGACGGTTATTAGGCGGTAACGAACTGTGTGACATAAGATTCTCACTCTTAGTTGACGAACTGTGTGGTGGAATTTTCTAGTGAATGCCTTATTACCGAGATACAAGGGGTGGACCTTTTTCCCCGGGGACCTTTACTCCCCGGTCTACCCTACCAGAGCTCATTCGGGAAGAAATTCATATATCTGTGATTATTATCTTGATACATACTTTCCAACGAAATATATTTTTTTCATTAAATATTTATCTTCTGCATATGCACTTATACACACACATGCATACTTACACATACACACATATCTATTTTATAATTTAATTTAAGAATATTATGTTATCATTTAATTCATAATTCATTTAATTCATTTAAATTATAGTAATTCATTTAATTCATAATAATTATTTAATTTAAGAATATTATGTAATTATTTAATTATATTTTATATAGTCATTTAATTTAAGAATATTATACAATCTTACATACATTTATATACATTTATACATTTTTTTCCATTTACACATAAAGTTTATTTAATATCCATCAGTATTTGTAATTATTTAAAACATGTTTAGAACTAAATAGGTATTAAAAAAGATTGAACTAGGTATCATCTTTCAAATAAACATGATAACTGCGATGGAGGAAGCATACGACACATTCCGCTTGGTTATTATGAGACCAAGGGACCTCCGCTCATCATTTATGTAATCCTTGCGTACCAGGAATGATGAGCCTGTGGAGAGAACGAAAATCATGAAAGTACGCAAATGCATGATGCTTTAGCATAAAACAGAGGTCTTGTTTTCAAAAAATATCGCACACGCTATTTACGAAATAATATCAAGTTAGTCTCTCTCTCTTCACGTATAATATAATCTTAACAAAATTATCTTTTTAAAAAAAAGGTAAAAAAAAGGCGCCAAGTGTGCGTGTACATTCCATAAAAACTGTACTTTATATAAACTAAAAAAAAAATCGTTACATAAATAATATAGTTCAAGTGGTAATATTGTTAATTTTTTATTAAAATTACCCTTCAGTAGTACGTATGCATGTATTAAAAAAAAAATTAAATCAAATCTTTAAATTACGCCAATTGTAAAACGAATATATAATTTCTTGCAACATATAACATATACTATTGTATTTTGTAAATTGCGAAAAGAACATATATTTTATTGCAACATATAACATTTAATTAACGAGACAAAATGATATGTACCTTTATCTTTCTATTCAAGAGTCTTTTATATTTGCAATGGAATACAACATTTAATCTAAAAAAAATTAAAGACAAAGCATCACAAAATGAGAAAATTTTATTAAAATAAAATTTTTTATGTAAAAATACTTGGCGCGCTGCTAGACCTCAAAATATAATAAGATGATTATCAAGTAATATCGAATAAAAAAAATAATGAAGAGATTTAAGAAAGAAAATGAGATGGACTAACAATATACAGTGCGTGCGTGCGTGCGCGCGCGCGCGTGTGCGTGTGTGCGTACAAGCAAATAATTAAAAATACCAAATATGAAAAATAATGAAGAGACTTAAGAAAGAAAATTAATAATATACAGCGTGTTCATATGTGCGACCAGATTTAGATAGGTATGCGGCTTAGATTTAATATAGAATAAGTATTTATATGATGTACATTATATATTGTAAAAGCGTATAAGACTAGAATAATGATTTTAGATTTGTAAGACATGGGGTTTAAGTTAAATTTAAAAGTAGATTTAAAACTAATTATAATCTTAATTGTGTGTATGTGTAATTGTGATTGTAATTTTAATGTTAATTAATGTTAATTAAACAGTAAACATTGTTTATTTCTTTTATGTAACATTTACTTATTATATTTTGAGGTCTAGCAGCGCGCCAAGTATTTTTACATAAAAAAATTTATTTTAATAAAATTTTCTCATTTTGTGATGCTTCGTCTTTAATTTTTTTTAGATTAAATGTTGTATTCCATTGAAATATAAAAGACTCTTTACTAGAAAGATAAAGGTACATATCATTTTGTCTCGTTAATTAAATGTTATATGTTGCAATAAAATATATGTTCTTTTCGCAATTTACAAAATACAATATTATATGTTACATGTTGCAAGAAATTATATATTTGTTTTGCAATTGGCGTAATTTAAAGATTTAATTTCATTTTTTTTTCAATACATGCATACGTACTACTATGGGGTAATTTTAATAAAAAATTAACAATATTACCACTTGAACTATATTATTTATGTAACGATTTTTTTTTAGTTTATGTAAAGTACAGTTTTTATGGAAGGTACACGCACACTTGGCGCCTTTTTTTTACCTTTTTTTTAAAAAGGTAATTTTGTTAAAATATCATGCATTTTGTAGTGTTAAACATCTTATATTCTTATATGATTAATAATATATCTCTTCACACGTGTGCGTATTACTAGAACATATTATTTATTATCAACATTTTCTAAAAATAATGTAGAAATGTTTTTAGCAGCTCTAGGTCATTGTTTTTTTGTAACTTGAATCAGCTTCAATCCAAAGTGAACCTTCTCTATACATACTTATAAAATGATCGTTTTCAATACATGAACCACAATGAAATATAGCATTCATAACTTTATACGGTTGTCCAGCTATTATTATTTCATTTGTTGGAAGAGCACATAAATTAATTTTTTGTGGCACCTTCACTAATGTTCATTTTGGTATGAAAATGAAATTAAATGGATAATTATCTGTTTCGTCTCAATGTTATTTCATTTTTAAATAATATATCATTTCTCTCACAACGTTCACATAATTTATTATTTTATTTAGACCAATGTGAAAATCAAGTATTTAGTAAATTGTTAAAATTAAAACTTTTCTTGTCCGAATTGTTAAAAAAAATTGAGAAAATAAAATTATTAGTAGTAACTTTTGTATCACCACATGTTATGCATCGACAAGTAGAAATAATATGATGCTCAACCAAATTTTCTATAAAATCATATTTAGTACAAAGAGCTACAACAAAATCAAATGCATCTCGTTTAATATCAGTCGAAAAATACTCCCCTAGATATTTTCGTATTGCGTAGGTACTCAAATTAAGTACATTTTCCGTTTTCATATCGATGCGCTAATATATAAAACATTTAGTTTATCAGAATTAAATAATTGTTTTCTAATAATAATTAAATGAAACAAATATTGTAATATAGCACTAGCATAGCATGAAACTTTGTCAATATTATGAAAACCACGTATAACCCAAGAAGTAGTACTTTGTCGAACTTTTTGATCTGACTGTTGAACGGAAGTTATTATTTTTGCTAATGTCCATGGCACATCTTTAATTCTACGATAACTTTTTTGAAATAGTAATAATGATTTGTGCTTCTGGTTTATGTAGTCGTTTAGCCGATTATATTCAATAATTGCTTCTTCACTAGTTATTACAGATAAAGAATCATGATTAATCAAATACGCATTAAGGTTCACTTTCGTTGCTAATTTTACTTTAATTTCATATTAAAATTAGAATTCTATGAAGGCATTGTGAACAGCAGCTTAATGGACAAAACGCTTTATGTATATAGGTTTGTTCACGTCGCATGCTCCAATATACTCCTACTTCCTCCAACTGTAGCTCCTACTCACTCAAACGCTCTCGTTAGAATGAGTAGGAGCTACAGTTGGAGGAAGTAGGAGTATGTTGGACCATGCGACACGAACAAACCTTATGTTACACGTACGACTGCAAAAATTTTTAAAACTGAAATGGTCTCTTTTTGGGAAATGATCTCCAGATCTCGGTATCGGCTGCACCAATTTTATTCGGACTGATCGCAATCGAAAGATACCGACGACATATAATAAAAGTGTTTTTAGATCTTTGATTGCTGCTTTAGTTTCTGAGTAATTTTAATCTAAATTATATAAAAATTTAAAACGGGCCACTTGACCGCTTAATGCGTGAACGTCATTGCGTATATATTCATACCGTTACCAAATTCGCGAGACTATAAACGGCATGAATATATACGTAATGATGTTCACACATCAATCGGCCTGTTTTATATTTTTATACACTTTTAATTTAAAAGTAACTTATTAAAGTATTAAAGTAACTATACAGTGAAATATCGACACATAATACAGTGCTAATGAAACTATAGATAAATAAGTCGGTAAATGACAGCAATAAACGAGTGCCATCTACTGTCGAAAATATGAAAATGAGATGACTTTTGAGGCGACGTATCTTACATAAAATTTTGACATTTCGTATTTTGCATCATGATATCTCCGTTCGTGAGACACGTAGAGGTAAAATAAACGTTTATTATATAATTTGGACTCAAACTGTCGATGGAGCCCCTATTCAGAACTCGATCGGTTTAGCCTTTATTTTAAAAAACCGAGAATTTCGGATGCTCGGATGCCCGCAACTCGCTGACTCGCGTTAAGACACGCGTGTCTCGCGCTGCGCGCCCACTTGGCGCGAGACACTACCGTGTCTCTTGATTTCAAATAATTTCTTTTATCAATATGATGGCATTACATCTCAGTAATTTATAGCGTGTCCATCGGTGGCTAATACGGCGAGAAGTCTGCGGTGCATTGAAGCGACTATTACCTAGCAGTAATCAGGACGTTGTTGAAGATCAGCTCAAGCCAGTTGCACTCGTTGCAGAAGGTCTTCCCTTCTGCGAACAACGTGGGGTCCATTCTCGAATTCATTTCTCCCCATAAATTTTCAATGACGTTGAGGTCTGGAGACCTCGGAGGCCAATTTAATCTTATGATTTCAGGATGGTCCTCATACCATCCTCTGGTAATTCGAGCGGTATGGGTTGGACTGTTGTCCTCCACTACAACAATCCTTGGATGATTTTCTTCGCAGTAGCGTCTTCGTATACATGGCATCGTATACTGGGCATCATAATTCCGTCTAAAATGTCTACGTACTGCTCAGCATTAAAATTTCTACCAACTTCCACCAGATCTCCCGGACCGTCAGCTGACATCCATGTCCAGAATGACGCCGTGACGTGGCCACTAGTCATCGATGGTAAAACGTTGTTCAACTCGTATCTGGTGTTGCCGGTTCTCCAGACCCGATAACGACCGTCTTTGTCAGTGGAAAAAGTTTTCTCATCCATCCATATGACTTTCTGCCACTCTTCATCCGTGATATATAAATGATTCATGGCGAAGTCCACTCGTTGATCCCTATGTCGAGGTGTCAAAAGTGGTTTCTTCGCAGCTTTCCGGCATTTTATTCCTGCAGCACGAAGTCGCATTTGAGCTATCCGACCCGATACATTTAATCCAAGTACCAAAGGTATTTTATTGGCGGGTTGAAAGGGATTTGCTTTCATTTCCTGTATAATCGTTTCATCTTCAGCCAGAGTAGTATGTCTTTGGAGCGTGTTAAAATGTCGCCGATCTTGAAATAAGTTACCACCTACTCCATATTTTTGTATCCATCTCCTAGCAGTTTTTACACTGCATTGAACTTGCGCGGCAGTTTCGTGCACTGTATTTCCAGCATCCTAGGAGAGCTGCAATTCTGAGCAGATTTTCCTGTGTTGGTCGGAAAGCCATTTTTGTAAAAACAAATGCAAGCAGAAAATTGCCGCAATATTCTTTAATTTGACATTTTTAATATTTTCCTTCTTTTTTATTTTCTTTTCTTTCTTTTTATTTAATTCTGGCATTTAAATTCTCGATGTAGAGGAGCTCACCATGATAGGATAACTTTTACTTTGTATATGTTAGTGTGTGTTTGCTCTGAGGAAAGCTCAAAAATGAGTCGAAACATGTAAGCGCGTTTAGTGAATAAAGAAGTTCCACTCTTTATAAGTGTATTATTTGTGCGACGTCTTCTGCGCCCGACTCCTAGAGCCCTTACTCTTTCCAATTCTATAATTTGTAAGGAGTCTTGATTAGTTTGATTTATTAACGGATTTATTATACGCAGGCTGTAAATATGCGTCCATCTCAATATTCTTCCTTTTTTCAATTTGTTTGTTCCGTTTGGACCGGAAACAGTTAGATTACTAAAGTCATGGATTAAGTTCCGTATTTGTTTAACTAAAAGTCCTTTACACGCTAGATGCTTAAGATACTGTATCGCGAACAATATTGTCCCACCTCACTTGCATCGGCTACATAGGTTTAGTTTGGAATTTTTTGGGAATAGTTCATTTAAAAAATTTGAATATATTAGACATCAATGTGTTGTGAATATTTTGAAGTTATAATTAAATGATACTTATAGGAAAATGGATTCTACTCGGGTACAGCTTTTCCGATTTGCACGTGCTATTTCCCGTTGCCTTCCTATTCATATTTGTGACGCCTTTTTTGATAAACAGGGGAGATCTTCATATCTTTTTTTCTTGCGCGAAAGGAATAGGATTGATCCGAAGTGTTGTTGGCAGTTGTCGAAACAGAGGGAAGAATTACTTAATAATAATATTAAAAATATCAGGCCTATTCGTTATTATCAGAAGACAGTGCCCGCAGTTGATATTGATCATGGCAGGGATGGAGTGTTAGAGAGTAGTGCTAGTGTTAGATTATCGTTGTACCCTAACGCAGAATCCAAAGTTTGAGACAGTTAGAGAAATACAGATAGATCCTCAGTCCTTTCTTCCACTGATTCCTTTTCCTTCATTTACCTCACAGAGGAATGGCTGGTTCGTGAATCTGTCAACCGTTTCCATACCTTCTAATATACAGAACTTTTTGCAATTGGGAGAGAACTTTGCTTTACTTTTTAACAATAGATTAAATTTAACGGTCGATCTTATTAAGTGTATCGAAAGTAATATTTATAAATTGC
>NW_017296214.1:31017-31421 GCF_001594075.2 Trachymyrmex cornetzi
GAATGGTTACGGGCTTACGCGCTTTATTAGTTAGGTGGAAGGAAAAGAAGTATATATCTGATTCCACATATAGAGGTTTGTTATGTAATGACGGGATATTTCCGATAGCCTACGCTCTTCCGAAGATACATAAGTAGGACTGCCCCTTTCGTATAATAGTTTCTTCGAATATAAACTAACGAATATAAACAGTCCTTTATATTCGTTAGCAGTGTTTCTTCATAGTATTATCATTAAAACAATTCCTAAGACGGATAGTCCTATCGATAATAGTTTTAAACTCGTTAAGGAACTTGATTGTAGGCAGTTGAGTGAGGAATTTCAGTTAATGTCACTGGATGTTGTTAGCCTCTTTACTAACGTTCCCATTGACTATGCGATGGACTGTATCCAAGACCATTGGC
>NW_017296214.1:31536-34540 GCF_001594075.2 Trachymyrmex cornetzi
GGCTCCCCGTTGTCTCCCGTCATCGCGGATTTAGTTATGCGTAAGTTGGAAAGTAGAGCTTTGTCTTTGATTAAGTTTCCGTTGCCATTTTATTATAGGTATGTTGACGATATAATCATGGTTAAATTTTTTTGATGTTACAGTGATTAGGGATAATGAGTTGATAGAATTTGATTGGTACCTCAAGCAAAACTTTTCGGGTAGATATTTGAACTTTTGGTCACAGCACGCGGTTTCTCAAAAAATAGGTACAATCGCGGGATTAGTTGATAGGGTGATTTTGCTTTCAAATCCTAAATTCCATTTTGATAATTTGTGTTTTGTAATTAAAGTATTGTTAGAGAATGATTATCCTTTGAGTTTTAGATTTGAGAATATTAACAACCGTTTGAAGAATATTATTATGACTAGTAATAGGAAGAGGGTTGTTAGTGATAATAGCGTTGATGTAGTACAGCCTTCGTGGTTCACTGTCCCTTTCGTTCGTGATATTACTGAGAAGTTTAATAAATTGAATAGTGAGCATATGAGGGTGTCATTTTATAGTGTTAATAAATTGCGAGAATTAATTAGGGTGCATAAGGACCCCTTACCGCGTGATAAGAAGTCGAAGGTTGTTTATAAGATTTCGTGCAAGAGCTGCGACGCGAGTTATGTTGGACAGATGTGTAGACAACTGAACTCAAGAATCACGGAATATAAGAACCACATCCGATGGAACACGTCTGCTCGCAGTGTTATAATGGAACATCGGTTGCAAGAGGGACACGATTTTGACTGGGACAGTGTTGCAATATTGAACGAGGAACCTCACTACAGGAAGAGACTGATTTCGGAGATGATATTCATCAGAAGACAAACACATGGACTCAACCTGCAGACGGATATGGAGGGGCTTCCGAAGGCCTACCTCTTGGTTATAGATAAACTATAAAAGCTCGAGTTGTTGTCACGTCTTGTCAGTAGGTGTCGCTCGTACACAGTAATAAGTGCTTCTGACGAAATTTTTTTATCATTTTACAATTTTCATTAGTACTAGCTAATAACTAAAAAGTGACTCACTGTGTCTGATACCGACTGGTCAACGTATCAGAAACTTGAATTATTCATGATATTGTTTGCGATGCGGTACTTTGTAATTGTGGTGAGCGTCCCTATTTTCGGTTAGTTTTTTGATAAATTAGTTTCTATATTCTTTAATTTGACATTTTTAATATTTTCCTTCTTTTTCATTTTCTTTTCTTTCTTTTTATTTAATTCTGGCATTTAAATTCTTGATGTAGGGGAACTCACCATGATAGGATAACTTTTACTTTGTATATGGTAGTGTGTGTTTGCTCTGAGGAAGGCTAAAAAATGAATCGAAACATGTTTAGTGAAAAGCGCGTTTAGTGAATAAAGAAGTTTCATTTTTTATAAGTGTATTATTTGCGCGACGTCTTCTGCGCCCGACTCCTAGTGCCCTTACTCTTTCCAATTCGCTGATTTTTAAATTTACATATTATTATATCGTGGTATCGTGCTACATATATTACTACAAATCGTGCTGTATGATATATTGTGTATATTACATTATTAAAAGTAAAAATTGCATAAACTATACCGATTATAAGGTTACATGAAGGAGATACTGGAATGATTCATAATCTAGAAGTTTCCGAAGAGGATGCTATTATCTTCATCATAAATATAAGTAAGCGATTCTAAAAAAACTACACAGCGCACATTAGCATAACTTTCATTTTATCCGTAATTGCAAAATACGTACTAACGCTTCAAAACGCTTCAAAAATTGGTCCATTTGCATACTGTTGGCAGCATTAGTAATGCTAATGGACCGTTCTATAGAAGTATATGAAAGTGAAAATGTTTGAAGCGTTTGTAGCGCCAAGTGGACCGCATTCAATGTCGTCTTTCGTTCTTGCGATATAGCCCAGCCATTAGACTGGGTGATCCCGATTGACCACGGCTCGATTGGACACCACCAATCACAGCGACCGGTGCTTACCCTGATAGCAAGCTGACGTCAAAATGACGTCATTTGACGTCAAAAAGACGTCATTTGACGTCAAAACGACGTCAAAATGACGTAGCTTGCTACTTGGGTAGGAGCTTTATAGTTTCAAGTGCTGTGATTGGCTCGTGTCCAATTGAGCCGTGTCCAACTGGATGCCACCCCCATTAGACAAATATGTCGGAGGATGGGTTTAATCTGTCGTATATCACTACTGAAACCTTTCGCACTTTCACGGTATTTATTCTAGACTTTAACACCTAAAAATGTAATAAAAGTCCACAAAGCAGTTGTTTTTTATTTAGTGCAACTCATGAAACTTTTAAAGAAAAGAAAACTTATATGAAATGCCTTAATGTTAGCTTCCTGGAAGCTTGCTAAATAATATTTGTGCTTTCTCGCTCTCCACGCCAAGATCGTTTTGCCACTGTCTTTTCCACGGAGATATGGTATTAAAATACTGAAATAGATAATCACGGAAATGATTTAAGGTTCTAAACAATATTTAAATGTAAAATAATAAATTATAAATACCATAAAGATATATGATCCGTTCAACACATTAAAATATAACCAATTGTTCTTACAACTTACCATAATCTGCATGCTGTTGAAAAAATTTCGTTCATATCTGCTGTATTTACTTATTTAAAACTCCCGAAAATTCAGATTATTTCGTCTTTACGTCAAATGTTGTTGTAAAGCCCATGAAGCTCATGACACATACAAGAACGTAAGGCTGTAACACGCAAGCAGTAAGCGAATTGACCAATCACAGTAGAGACCGTAAGGCCAGTAGCGAATCCAATGTATCGATTACGTCTTACGGCCTTACGTTTTTCTATGTGCTCCCGGCTTAACACATACAAGAACGTAAGGCCGTAACACGCAAGCAGTAAGAGAATTGACCAATCACAGTAGAGACCGTAAGCCGGGAGCACATAGAAAAACGTAAGGCCGTAAGACGTAATCAGTAAGGAAATCGTAACA
>NW_017296214.1:34670-35009 GCF_001594075.2 Trachymyrmex cornetzi
CTGATTAGAATTTCTGTTGTACACTCTAACAGAAATGCTAAATGAATTTACGATTGGTTTTCGTAATCTACGCATCTCGAAAAGTAAGCCTCATGGGGAACCGGTACCTTTCCATCGCGTATATATGAGCGGATGATCGAATAAATTATTAAAATCGGAAAATTTTGTGAAACCACTCTTAGGCTTATTCGACGCGTTTTTGCATGAAACAAAAGAATTTGGCAAGAAAAACGTCGTTCTGCCTTGTGGTCTGAGATATTAAGCGTTAAAGTTGATGACTATTGAGGTTAGGAAATCTGTCACAGAGACAAAATGAGGTCTATAATTGTACTGTTCCAC
>NW_017296214.1:35175-47677 GCF_001594075.2 Trachymyrmex cornetzi
CACTTCCAGATAAGTTGCGGATAATCTTATCCAGGAGATATCTCCATTGTATTCTGGGATATATCTCTTGGATAAAGTTATCTAAAGGTGAAGAAATTTGGCATCTATCATGTTTCGGCGTAACAACAAAATAGCGTAAAAAGCATAAAGTGACTAGACAGAAACTGATGTTCAAGTGAAATGATATGATTGGTCGGCACAAGTTACGCTTACGCAAGTTACGCCACATGTGACGGCACCCTTACGGCCTTATGTTCTTATATGTGTCATGGACTTTAAGGTCATGGCATATAAAAAAACTTAAGGCGTAAAACTTAAGCAGTAACGAAATCAACATGTTGGATTCGCTGTTGCTTACGTATGGTCTCTATTGTGATTGGTCGATTCGCTTACTGCGTAAGTCTTACGCCTTAAGTTTTTTTATGTGCCAAGGCCAGCGATCTTAAGTCATAATCGGTGAAGTTGGCTAATAGCCAACTTGAACGACTTGGTTAAGACTGGTTAAGACTTCTGACGTTCTGACTTGCGGTTTATTGTAGAAGGCCTATTACGGACTTACGTTTTTCTATGTGCTCTCGGCTTAAGTGGACATAAGATTTAATCGTGTCGTTAATCGTGCATGGATTGTGAACATTAATGTAGAAAGGTGGTCACTCCCCATTTTGTGAAAATTTCCGAGGGACAGAATCAATTACCGTGGGTGTACAATTGCTACAGTTATATCAGTTGTGTAGGATAAAACTACTGATTGTACAGAAAAAATAAAAGTTCTTTTGCAGTATGGTTTAGAGTATTTTATTGAAAGAGTAAGTGTTAAATTTCCATTGATGGATAGAGTATATATGTTATTAGAAAACAATTTCCATTATGTTTAAGTTATGGTATTACCATTCATAAAAGTCAAGGATTGAATTTGCAAAATGCTATTATGGATCTAGGTAATAAGGTAAATAACCCAATGGCCGGACATTTAAGCGTAGGTCGTTATAAATAATTCAATTTATAATACTAGAAACGTTTTTAAAATATAAATATTTATATTTATTCGAAAACATGAAAGATTTCCTTAAGCGGAAAAAATTATTTGAACCCATTTTAACAATTATTAATAAAATAATTAAATAAATAGTAAAGTGCGTCATTGTACTAGTGGTCGAACAGCCAAAATAGGTTATGGCCCAATTTCCGGACGTAACTTGTCCCAATGTCCGACCACAAAATGAAAATTAATATGCTAATGGGAAATACTTATTAATATAATAAATATTTATTGAATGACAAAAAATATAACTCTAATTTTTAAAAATCTATTTACTAAATGGTATATACTTGACAATACTTTATTTTTATCAAAAATTATAAGAATATAATTTGTTGTGTGCACAACAAAATACAACTGCATAACATAAAATGTTGATAACTTAAAGTGCATTTAACTTACAAGCTAAATAAATTTTTAACGACAGTGAACCTGCACATAACAGAATGAATAATAAAGTAAAATAAAATATACAATTATATACACTGGGCAACAAAATTAACGCAACAACTGTTTCACTCTGTAAAAATAGGCAAACTTCAAAATCGAATAACTTCGTCAAAAATCGTTGTATCAAGATGTTTAAAAAAGCATTTTAGAGCTTGAAACCTCTACTTTTCAGATCGCTACTTTGAAAAACGGTCTCGTGGAGATTTTATGAAGTTACACAAACATAAATGAAGATATATCAGAAGTAGAGGACAAAGGGAAGATGATGGGAGAGCGATGGAATGTGGGGGAGGAGGGGGAAAGGGAAAGAGGTGAGATTAGCGTTCTGGAATGTAGCTGGGTTGGGAAATAAGGATAGGGATTTTTGGAATAGTCTGAAGGAATGGGATGCGATGGTTTTGATGGAAACATAGGTACAGGAAAGGGGAGTTAAATATATAAAGGAGAGATTATATCGGAGGGTTACATGTGGAGAGTGCAGGTTGCAAAAAGAAGAAACAAAAAAGGAAGGGCAATGGGAGGTATGGTGATAGGGTTCAGAAGAGAGTTGGTGGAGGGAGAGGTGGAAAATAGGGAAGTAGAGGGGATAATGACGGGGGTGATGAAAATAGGTAAGGGTAGGGTAAAGGTAGTGGGAGTGTATATAAACTCGGGTATGGAGAGGAAGCTGGAGATGTTGGCGGAGTGAATGGAGGATAAAGAGGGAGGGGGGTAAAAATGGTAATAGGGGGGATTTTAATGCGAGAACAGAGAAGGAGGGAGGAAGAATAGCAGAGGAGAGGGAGAGTGAGGAAGTAGAGGAAAGAAGGTCTTTGGACAGTAAAAAGAACAAGGATGGGAGTAAGTTGGTGGAGTTCATAAGAGAAAGGGGTTGGTCCATATTAAATGGGAATATAAAAGGAGACGAAGAGGGAAATTGGATATATACAGAGGGAAGGGGGGAATCTGTAATCGATTATGTGTTGGCGGACGAGGAAATTAGGGAGGGGATAAAGAATTTAGAGATTGGGGATGCAATCGATTCAGATCACCACCCATTGGTAGTGACTTGGAAGTGTGGAAGGAAAGGGAGAGAAGTTAGGGGAAGGATAGGAAGAGGATATAATAGGGGGGTTTGGAATGAGGAAGGCAGGGTAGCTTTTAGAGAAAGGTTGGGGGTTATTGAATGGAAGGAGGGGAAGGGGATTGAGTGTATGAGGGAATTGGAGGAGAGAATAAGGGAGGTTTTAAAAAATAGGGAGAATGAAAGAGGGAGAGAATGGAAAGGAAGGGGATGGTGGGATAGGGAATGTAAGGAAAAGAAGAAGGGGGTAAGAAGAGTATTAGGGATTGAAGGAAGAGCAAAGGAGGCGGGGAGATTTACAAAAAAGAAAAAAAGGAGTATAAGGAGCTGTGTGAAGCAAAGAAAAAAGAGGATAACGAGAGATGGAAAAGGAAAGTGGAGGGAGCGAAACAGGAGAAGCAAGTGTGGGAGATTGTAAATGGGGAGAGGAAGAGATGGAGGGGGATAAATAAGGGGATAGAGATGCAGGAGTGGGAGGTATATTTCAAGGATTTGTTGGGGGGAGTGGAAGGGAGAGTGGTTTGGGGAAAAGGGGAAAGGAGGGGGCAGGGGCGGGAAAGGGAGCTGAGTAGGAAGAAGTTAAGGAAGGTAACAAGAAATTTGAAGGATGGAAAGGCAATGGGGATGGATGGGATTCCAAATGAGGTTTGGAAGTATGGGGGGGGGGGGGAGAACATAGAGGAGTAGGTGTGGAAGGCGTGCAACGAAGTGTGGAAAGGGGGAGGGTGGCCTGAGGAATGGAAAGAGGGAGTGATGGTGCCGGTAAGGAAAAAAGAGCAGGGAGAGGAGGTAAGGGATTACAGGGGGGTATCAATAATGCCAACGCTACCCAAGCAGAACAGCAAGTCACGATTACGTCAAAATGACATTAAAATGAATCGAAAATGATTGAAAAATGACTTTTAATGATCATTTTAAAGTCATTTTGACATTATTTTGATATCATAATGACTTGTTGTTCTGTTTGGGTATATAAGGTATATACGGCGGCATTGTTGGAAAGATTAAGGGAGGAAGTTGAAGGAAAGGGATTAATTCCTCACAATCAAACGGGTTTCAGGAAGGGTATGGGAACGCTTGATAACATATATGTACTGAATTTCCTGATAAATAGGCAGGTAGGGTAAAAAGGAGGAAAATTAATAGCATTATTTGTGGATTTGAAGGCGGCGTTTGACACGGTGGATAGGGGGATATTGATAGAGGCGTTGAGGCAGAGGGAGGTAAGGGAGGGGCTGGTGGAAAGGGTGGAGGAGATGATGCGGGAAACTAAAAGTAGGGTGAGAACAGGGGGTGGGGATTTGGGAGAAAGTTTCTGGACAGCGAGGGGGATAAGAAAGGGTTGCCCGTTGAGCCCTTTACTATTTTGACGGCGGATATGGAGAAAGAGATGGGAAAGGTTAAATGGGAGGGGGGTGAAGTTAGTAGGGAAGAGAGTATATAGGCTGGCGTACACAGGCGTTATTGTATTATTAGCGGAGGATGAGGGATGTATGAAAAGTATGTTAGAGAGGCTGGAGGGTTTTGTGGGGAGGAAGGGTTAGAGGTGAACAGAGAG
This sequence comes from Trachymyrmex cornetzi, assembly GCF_001594075.2. Classification (NCBI taxonomy): domain Eukaryota; kingdom Metazoa; phylum Arthropoda; class Insecta; order Hymenoptera; family Formicidae; genus Trachymyrmex; species Trachymyrmex cornetzi. The sequence goes on from NW_017296214.1 coordinate 39,286, forward strand.
AAAACGAAAATAATGAGGTTTAGGAAAGGAGGGGGAAGGAGTAGTAAGGTGGTATGCAGATGGAAGAAGAAGGTGATAGAGGAAGTAAAGAAATTTAAATACTTGGGGTATACATTGTAAAGAAATGGGGGACAGGAGGAGCATGTGAAGGAAAAAGTGACGAAGGCGATGGCAGTGATGGGACAGGTATAAGGGATAGGAAAAAGGAGATTTGGTAAGGATTGGAGTTGGAGGTTGTGGCTGTTCGACAGGTTAATTTAGACGATGGTGAACTATGGGGTCGAAAGAAATTTGGGGGTGGAAGGAGAGGGAGTCGGTGGAGAGATTGCAGGAGAAATAACACATCACTCATAAGTCTCGGGCCTAACTAATAAAATAACAACTTTTAGGTAAAATTCGACTTTATTCATTAACATAGTCTCCTTCTAGGGTGATACACTGATTCCAACGCTTCTCTAATAATTCGATGCCTTTTTTGTAGAACGGTTTGTTTTTGGCCTCAAAATAAGTCTCAGTTTCCGCAATAATCCCATCATTTGATCTAAATCTCTTTCCCTGGAGCATTCATTTGAGGTCTGCAAACAGCCAAAAGTCGCTGGGTGCCAGATCTGGAGAATACGGTGAATGGGGAAACAATTCGAAGCCCAATTCGCGTACTTTTGCCATCGTTGCGATCGACTTGTGACACGGTGCATTGTCTTGGTGAAAGAGCACTTTTTCTTCTTCATTTGTGGCCATTTTTCCACAATTTCTTTCTTCAAACGCACCAATAACGTTATATGATATTCGCTATTGATGGTTCTTCCTTTCTCAAGGTAATCGATGAACAAAATACCTTGCGCATCCCAAAATACGGAAGCCATAACCTTGCCAGCTGATGTTTGCGTCTTTGGCTGCTTTGGACGGCTTTCACCTGCTGCTGTCCACTCAGATGACTACCGATTTGACTCCGGAGTGAAGTGATGGATCCATGTTTCATCCATTGTCACATATCGACACAAAAAATCCTTCTTATTGCGCCGAAACAGTTGTAAACAACGCTTTGAATCGTCGACGCGTTATTATTTTTGATCGACTGTGAGCAAACGCGGCACCCGCTTTGAACACAGCTTTCTCATTAACAAATTTTCATGCAAAATGGTGAACACTGCCTTCTGATATCTTCAACTCCTCTACTATCTCACGCAACTTCAATTTACGATCGGCCAAAACGATTTTGTGGGCTTTTTCGATGTTTTCCGGGCCGAATTTGGGCGACTAGAGCGTTCAGCATCATTTGTGTTTTTACGACCGCGTTTGAAGTCAGCATACCATCTTTTAACTGTTGTTTCCGACGGAGCAGAGTCAAAATAACACTTATCAAGCCATTGCTTTGCTTGAACGGTATTTTTTCCCATCAGGAAGCAATGCTTTATCAACACACGAAATTCAAATTTTTCCATTGTTTTGAAAAATGCAAAAGTAGCGTCACTTAAACCACTGTAACTTGTAAAGCAAAGGTCCGATTGTCGTGAAATTTTAACTCATATCGTTTGAAGGTTAGTACTTTCTAAAAATTATATGGATTTGTTATTAGTGCGCCATCTATTATGTCAGGCCCGGGACTTATTGAGTGATGTGTTATATAAGATGGGTATTAGGAATGGAGAGAGGGACGCCAGGATCTATGGTGAGGGAAAAACTGCAAAGGGAGAAATTAAGGGTGAAGGCGGGTATAAGGGCTTGGACATTTGAGGAGAGATTAAAGGGAGGGGGGGTAGTAGTTCGGCCCGGGTATGTACCCCGGGAGGTAGGGGGAAATATAGGGAAAGGGGAGAAGTTAGAAAGGTGGGAGAAGGAAAGGAGGCAATATTTTGAGGACAGGGGAGTTGAGATAGGAAATTGGCAAAGGGAGGAGCATGAAGGAGGGATTAATTTTGAAGATTTGTTGGAAAGGGATAGGGTTATGCAGGAGGAAAAGTGGGAAAAAATAAGAGAATCGAGATTCAATAGGTGGTAAAGGGTTGGGTAAACGGGGAAGGGGTGCCTGCATACTTAGGAAAGAGTTGGGGGGAGGGTAGATGGAGAAGGGTGGTTAGGTTTAAATTAGGGAATGAGGTAAGGATTGGGAGATATTGGGAGGGGGAGAAGGAAAGGAAGTGTAGGTTGTGTGGGAATGGAGGGGAAACATGGGAGCGCGTGTGGGAAGAGTGTAGGAGATGGACGAAAGGGGTGGATGGAAGCTGGCAGGAGGTGGTTGGGTTTATTTTGGGGGACGAAGGGAATGGAGAGGAGTGGATGAGAGAGGTGGAAGAGGAAAAGAGGAGAGCGGGGGTGGGAGACAGGGTGAGTGACAGAGAGAGAGTGAGTGTGTGAGTGTGTCTCTGAAAGAGAGAGAGGGAATGGGAGGGAGGAGATAACGGTACGGGGGGAGGCTCTAAGGGTAGGAAACAAAAGCATGAATTAGAGTAATAAGCCACAAGATGGTGGCATTGGCAGCGGAAGCGGAGGTCCTAGAGGGAAGAGAGAGAGAGAGAGACGGCGGTGTTTAGCAGTTAAGTTAGTTATAAGTTAGATTTAAGTAGATTAAGGATGTGGAAGCGGCGGTAAATTGTATGTATATTGTAACCTCTAGGGGAGGCAATAAAATTTATATCTATCAATCTATCTATCTATATCCATCTATTAGTACAATCAACAACACTCTCTTAAATTCTGTGTATGACCAATTAATGACAAATCCCTCAATATGTGAACAGGCAGAAGGAATATTAATGATTTCGTCTAGCATGATAAACGAAAATGTTAATTTAAAACACGTTGGAATTGTACATTTCAGAAAAAAAAACTGGAGAAAATTTATTTCTTAAAATTTGGTCAATTCCGATTAATGTAAATGATGTGACCGAAATTGTTCAGGATGCAATACAAATATCTAAGAAAAAATATAAAGTGGATATTTATGCAATTATTGCAAGTGATGATCTATGTATGTCTGCAAATCAGTTTAATGAGCCTTGGTTCTTTAAATGTCAGACAACATTTGTTACAAAAATAATCAATTTATTCAGAAGTATTCCATTTATCTCGAAAGTTCAAAGCGTATTAAATGGTTTTTAAGCTCATTGATTCAAAGAGGAGATCATAAACCGTAGCGGATTTGAATTTGAAGTAGTAGATAATGAGGCGTCTATAATTTCAATTATAAAGATATGTTTATTAACTGCTTGAAAAATAGTCATATCTTCAAACAAATTCTTACTGAACATGTATTTCATATATCAAACGATGTTGTTACGATTTTGCTTGATGCTACATCCTCCTCTTCTATTACTTCTTTCGAACAAGATTAGGAAAAAATTATTTTTTGGTGTGAACGATTTTGTTCAATTATTTCTAAATGTCAAAATCCATGTACAACTATGTGTGATATCATTGAACAATGGTTACAAATTGAATCAAGAATTGCGGGAGACAATAGTATGGCTGAAATTAATAAAGAGATATGTGCCATTTTATCACCGATATCAATAGTAGCGAATTATTTGCATCCAGCTTATAGAGGACTCACATTTGAAAATAATCTGGAACGTAATGTAGAGATTCTTGAATATTTGCTAATAGTCCTGAATAATCAAAAATAAGATCATTTTTACGAATACTCACAAAAAAGTGATTTTTTGAAAAAATTGAAGTACGTAAAATTAATGACCCTGAAAAATATTGGAATTTTGTAAGTAAAAAGTATTCAAGTTTGGCAAATTTTGCTAAAAAATTAACGTTAATACCTGCTTCAGTTACCCAGATTTCAGGCCGTTCGTTGCGATAACACTTCTCCCATCAGTACTAAAATCATTGTACTTTACTATAGATTAAAACTTCAAGATAAAAACGTAACGGATAAATATTAAAAAAAATTTTGAAAATATTATTGTTTATCGTTACTGTTTTGTACTGCTAAAATACATTTATTTTATGTTGTAATATTTAATGTTTAAGAAAGTTGTAAAACTAGTCTGAACTAGTTTATATTCTTACTATATATTTATGTTCTTACTAGTTCTTAATATGTTACTTTTATAAGAAAACTTTTGATTTATTAAATAAACTTATAAAAATTAAAAGCGCATACTTTTTATTTATAAAATATCAAGTTTACATCATTACTTAATAATTTAATGATTTTTGTGTACACTTATTTTAATATATATAATGATATAAATATATTTTATTAAATATTCTAAAAAATTCTTTGTTTATATTTTATAAAAACATAGAAATCTTAATTATTTATATTTAGTCATAAGTATCAAAATCATCGTCAATGTATTTATCGCATTTATCCATCATTTTTAATGAATAATATATTTGTATCAGCTTTTCAGATCGCTCAGTGGTTAACCGATTTCGTACATCGGAATGAACAAAAGACCATTGCGAAAATAAACGCTCAATTTGAGCTGAAGAGGCTGGAATCTTCATTAATTTATCTGCTAATTCTGCGAGATCAGGATATTTTTTATTAGCCATAAACCAGTATGAGGAAACGTAAGATTTTTAGAATCCAAGATTTTGAATATATCTGTGCCATGCAGAAAAGCTTGTATGCCAAGGTGATCACATAGGTTTTCCACATTCAACTCTTTACTAAGGAAATTATAGACTTTATATCGATACTTTTCTATATGCATAAATTGTTTACCTTTGTATGTAGGGTATAAAAAATTGGCAGTTAAAATTGATGGCCTTATAGCTTTTTTCAGCCTCTCTTCTATTATTTTCTCGTAATTATCATTAGCTGTTGGTATAGTTAATTTAAACCATTCTTCGCAAGCATCTGCAATATTAGTATTGGGTTGCTGACATTTATTAATAAGTGCGCATATAGGATCAAAAATCAATATGTAGTCTTGAAGTGTTGTTTCAAAGTCTTCGCTAAATAATATTTCCAAACACTCAGTCTTAATAGTAATCGTCTGATCTTTTATTAGTTGACGCATTATTGATAAATTTTTTAGGCAACAACGAAATGCATCCCTGTAGCTGCACCATCGAGTTTTGCAAGCAAGAACAATTTTTTGTCCTCCACGTTCTACGATTTCTTTTTCTGGACCTGGCTGTTTAAATTCTCTTAATAATCGATTTACAGATTCAGCATATTTTGTATTTACGAAGGACTTTGCTAATAAATTACCGCTATGGCTTGCACAAGTCACATGCCATAAATTAATTGAATTACCCATTAATATCATTGTAGAAGCTTTGTCTGATACGATAGCATAAATACGGATATTAAATTTGTTCTTAGCGATCTCCGTTGCTTCATTTACAATTTTTATTAATACTTCTCCTGTTTCTCTTATGCCAGTTAAATTCCATGTATTGAGGTATATACTTTTATCCATTACTGTATGGATTGTAGAGACAACTAGTTTGGAGTTGGCAGCAGAATTCTTCCAACCATTGATTAACAATATACCCATTGTTTCATGTTGTTTCACGTCTTTAGATGTTATTTCATTGTAAACCTTGTCTAGCAATTGATGTGAAAGTTTTTTTCTTGATAAGACTTTGTAAGATAGATTTAGGAATTTTACAAAGTCTCTAAATAATTTGGATTCAATGACGTTCATAAATATATTACAGCCAAAAAAAAATTTTGCTAACGCCAAATCAATGATATCATGTGAATGAGGATGAGAACGTTTTATTTTATCACTCATTTCCAAATCTACAGAAAAATAGAAAAAAGTTGTTAATACTAATAATACCTAACAATTAATTTGGATAGGTTATTGTTTAATTTACTTATTTTACTTACATTATTTTATATTTTTGACGAAATGCACGTTAATATGTTATGCAAGCACGGTATAACCGTATAACTGACTATAAAGACTATAAGCTTATAGAGACCCATAGTGTAGAGCGTCAAAAGTGCTGTCAACGCTGTTAGCCTTGTCCAGTGCTGTGCTGTAACCGTGTAACCTGTATTTCATGAGAAATGGGTTTAATACATGTTTTATACGTATTATACATTTTCTACATAGGAAATGTAGGAAACCTCTCGCAGCGCTAAATTTCCCAACCCTGCCCGTGGTACACCTCGGGTAATGCTAATACCGGCGGCAAAATTTTTTTTAATTTTCAGAGAAAGTTTACATAATGCACTATTCACTTTTTTCGTACATCGCTTCGCGACCATTCTTCGCGGAGATATGTGGAATTTAAATTTGGTTTTTTTTAACGCTGATTTTAAGTGACTCTAATTTTGTTCAGTAGTTGCATGCAAACTTCAAAATAGAATAACTTCGTCAAAAATCGTCGTGTCGAGATGTTTAAAAAAGCATTTTACAGCTTGAAACCTCTACTTTTCAGATCCCTACTTTAAAAAACGGTCTTGTGGAGATTTTATGAAGTGAGTTGAACATAAATAAAGATATATCAGATCTCAAAATTTTTTACTAAATTTGCGAAGTTCCACGGGGTGGATTAAAAATTGTACACAAATACGATTTACATCATTCTAAAGAGCATCTTTACCTTTAATTTGATTTTTTAGAAAGCTCTGTACGATTTTTTTCATCGAGTTATTCAACGTTGAAACAAAAAGGGTCATTTTTGTTTCAACGTTGAATAACTTGATGAAAAAAAATCGTACGAAGCTTTCTAAAAAAGCAAATTAAAGGTAAAGATTCGCTCTTTCGAATGATGTAAATCGTATTTGTGTACAATTTTTAGTCCACCCCGTGGAACTCCGCAAAGAGTGACGCTAAATTTAGCCCATTTTTGGGTACTCGAATTTTTAACTAAATCATACGCCAAAGTACTCTATATGAAGGGACATTAATTTCATAAAAGTTTTAACTTGAGCCTAGCCACCAATTCAGAGATACAGGAGGCTGAATGTAACACTTTATATGTGAAGTCTCATCGTATAACATCAATAAAACTTTTGCAAAAAGAGTGAAACACTTCTTAAACGGATAAAATCACAAAGAATTTAGTGTTTGAAGGTTTTCTAAAGACTCTGATTATAAATACCACAGATATTCAAAATTCAAAATGGCGAATCCAATATGGCGGACGACTTTTTTAAAAACCGCTTGGATTCACTTGTAACATGCCGCTTGGGGTTTTTTGGGGTTTCTGATTATCAATATGAGCACGGATTTTAAAAAATCAAAAATAATTAAAATGAACCAAATAAAATAATTTTTCCATAACTGTAATAAACTAAAGCTTCTTACACAGGACAACATCTTACAATAGACTTGTGTTAAAAAACCAGCTACATTTTCTTATTGACTTACTTACTCTCATTTACAATTACGACATGCCTAATGTGTTTGCCTTACAGTGGGCTTCTAGTGTAACGATACTGATATGAATGAATGATGTTACATATGTTGAAGTGCTGCTCAAATTGCATAACTGTGAAGCAAATGATCTTACAACCTGATATTTGCTTCAAGTTATTGTCTACTTAAACCGTCCTCTACAATCAGTTTATGGCACTATCTTCATGATACTTTTAAAGTGAGCTACTTCCATTCTGAAACATCATCAGTGAAGGACAGTGTTACTTTATCTTATTGTCTCATAGCATTTTAATCCACTATTTACATAAGTTTAGGTCTATTTGAAGCGTACTTATATGATGTCGTTGATGTTCAATTGTTATTCATTTTGAATTTTGAATATCTAAAAAAGAATATCTCTGGTATTTATAATCAGAGTCTTCAGAAACCCTTCGAGCACTAATTTCTTTGTGATTTTATCCGTTTAAGAAGTGTTTCATTCTTTTTGTAAAAGTTTTATTGATGTTATACCATGAGACTTCTCATATAAAGTGTTACTTTCAGCCTCCTGTATCCCTGAATTGGTGGCTAGGCTCAAGTTAAAACTTTTATGAAATTAATTTCCCTTAATATAGAGTACTTTGGCGTATGATTCAGTTAAAAATTCGAGTATCCAAAAATGGACTAAAAAACAGGTGATTTTAGCGTCACTCTTTATTCTGAACTTTACACTGAATAAGAATAAATTAAAAATTCTTACATTTTGGTCTTTTTTAACTTAAAATTCCCTACGCCTTTTTGAGGTAAAAATTCCCTACGTTAAGGAGAAACCCCTACTTTTAACAATACTGTGTATAACATTACCTAGTGTTTCAACGAAATGTATTTCCTGTTTATAATTGGCGCAATTTAAAGATTTCATACATTTTTTGAAATAAAATTATTATTGTATATTTTAGGTGAGTCATTTTAATCTACGGACCCGAATATCTTCCAAATTACGGTATCTACAAAAAAATGGTTTATATAAAAGTTGACCAGGGCAGAGGGGGTCATTTAATTGTACCATTGGTTTTGACCTTGAGGTCAATTTTGAAGGTTATTTCAAGGTC
>NW_017296214.1:49619-50855 GCF_001594075.2 Trachymyrmex cornetzi
CAATATCGAACCGGTAAATGCCGGTAGTGGCGGAGAATACCCTCACCACCGCAGTATTGCTCAGGATATCGGATTTAGGAATCGGTCGGTGTGCTAGGAGTTGGATACGGAGCAAAAAGCCCGAAATAATAGTTCGCCGGGCTTTTATACTGTATTGTTGCTCCCGCTCGTATTGTTCCGGAATCATTCGGTGACTCTCGGCGTGGAACAATACGAGCGAGAGCTGCGGCGCTCGGCGTCGTTCGGCGACGCTTGGGTTGCGTGGACCTGCGAGTCTCGCGGCCTGGAATTATGTTTGCGTTATTAAAAATATACCGAGCGCACCGCGCTATCATCGCATACGGTGACCGGGGGTCACCGTAGCGGCATTCGGCGAGTTGTTCATGCCGGGAACGATGCATTTATGGGGGTGCATCGTTACACCTTTTTGCCAGTGGGCTTTACAAATGTTACACGATGATCGTAATTTTTCTAGGTATGTGCTTTTCTCAGATGAGGCTACATTTTGTAGTAACGGACAACTTAATAGACACAACTGAGATGTTAATTCCCACTGGTATAGGCCAATAGATCATCAAAATCGATGGAGTATTATGGTGTGGTGCGGCATTGTAAATGGTTATTTGATTGGACCTTATTTTTTTGAAGAGAACGTTGATAGACACAGTTACTTATCGTTGCTAAGAGATCACTTACCAGGCTTATTAGAAGATGTTGACTTAGTAACAAGAGCAAGAATGTGGCTTCAACAAGATGGTGCTGCACCGCATTATGCACTCATTGTACGTGTCTTTTTAAATGCCACTTACAATGACAGATGGATTGGACGAAGGGGTTCAGTTGAATGACCTCCTTGCTCACCAGATCTGACGTCGCTTGATTACTTTTTATGGGGATACTTGAAAAATGTTTTTGCTGAACGACCAACCACAAGAGATGATTTTATGGACCGCATTCATAGAGCTTGTGCAGCCATTCCTAGAGCTACCCTGCTTAGAACTGTGGATAGTTTTCAAAACAGATTGCAGTTATGCCTCGAAGCCAACGGAGGTAATTTTGAACAATTACTCCGTCGGTAATTCATTTAAATTACAGTGTCAGTGAGAGGCAAGGGGACTCACGATAATCAAGCACCGCGACGTGAGAGGCAAGGGGACTCACGATAATCAAGCACCCCGACGTGAGAGGCAAAGGGACTCACGATAATCAAGCACCCCGACGTGAGAGGCAAGGGGA
>NW_017296214.1:50911-51413 GCF_001594075.2 Trachymyrmex cornetzi
AAGGAAACAGAACTTACTACGTCCACGTCGTAGTTTCCGGGTAACGCTAAAAGTAAGATGAAAGTGCTTTTGACCTTGATATGACCTTCAAAAGGTCAGATCGAAAAACTAAAAAATCCCTATGTTCATGTGAGTGCATATTATTTAAGTGCCATTGTTTAAGAGCCCATTGTCAAAAAACAGATTCTGCAGTCAAAAATAGGGTTTACTAATAAAAAAATGCGTTATGAGCCTCAAACAACCTTGAAAATTGACCTCAAGGTCAAGCTAGTCAAAGTGATTTACACTTTTACGATTCATTAACTTTTTTCAAGCATTATGCACATTTGTGTTACCCAGAAAACCACGTCATTTAAAAAAAAGTACACCAGATCGTTTTTCAGGCATTTGACCTTCATTTTTAACCTTTCCAAGGTCGCAAAAACAATTTTTTCATAAGACAAGTTTGATGTAAAATTTTCCGCTCTTTCGAAATCCGCAGTCAAAAATAGGGTGTCCCATT
>NW_017296214.1:51751-52021 GCF_001594075.2 Trachymyrmex cornetzi
CACGGGAAACCGGCTGCTGCCACACAGTTAGATACGCATGCGCATTGGGGTGAGCGAGAGACAGGAAGACTCGTGCACGTGGACGATAAAAATAGAACGGGTAGAGACGATTAAAGATAGCAATAAGAATTAGTGATAAGAGAGTGAAATATTAGCTGTGAATGTTGTTTCTTTCATTTACAGGTAACGTAAGCAATGTAAATTTAAGTACAATTTATATTGATAATATAGAACCTTTCATTTACAGAAACTCAAGGCAGTTTTATTTCA
>NW_017296214.1:52220-52566 GCF_001594075.2 Trachymyrmex cornetzi
TAATGTACAGGGTGTTGCAGATACATACTAGGCAGTACGACGGGTTGCGTGGCAAACTTTGCATGGGCAGACGCGGTTTTATAGACAATGACAGTGACTTTATAACATAAACTTTATAATAAAACTGTGTAGTATAAACTTTATAATGTATAAAGTCACTGTCATTGTCTACTAAACCACGCTTGGCCATGCAAAGTTTGCCGAGCAACCCGTCGTACTGCCTAGTATGTATCTGCAACACCCTGTACAAATGTATTCTATAAATTGACTATTATGGCGACTGTCGTCACGAGGAGTACAAGTTTTATTCTGCGCATACGTGGCTGTTAAACCGAAAATATAGCGG
>NW_017296214.1:52629-60288 GCF_001594075.2 Trachymyrmex cornetzi
CGCGCGCGACACGCGATATCCAATGAGTGTACAGCTTTAGCGATGTTCTCATTCTAAAGGTATTGGATATCGCGTGTCGCGCGCGACGAACATCGCGCTGGTGTGCCGGAGCTATAACGTTACTAGACGTCTCTTTTATTTGAATTGGTTCAATTGGTAAAACCTTCAACATGGCTGACAGTGACCGACATCAAAACAGTCGACAGCGACTGTCGCTACTGTATGTAATTATACTGTGGCTAGAGATGGGATCGAACTCAATATGTACTTAAAAATTTGAGTCAAATTCAATAATTTAGTTTCATTTTCTAGGATTCGAGTAATACTCATAAGAAATAATATTTCATACTTCATACTTGCAAAGTAATCGATCGAAATTGCTGGTTTCGAATCCTACATAAGAGTATTTCTGATTTAATTTTCTGCTTCAATATGAAGAAATCTGCGGCTGAGGCTCATCGAATGTTCTCAAATACTTATGGTGAGGCCGCTATTAATGAAAGAACGTGAACGGTTTCAACGCTTCAAGAACGGTGATTTTGACGTCGAAGACCGGTATAGCGGTGGAAAAGAGAAGGTTTTCGAAGATGCAGAATTGGAGGCATTACTTGATCAAGACTCGTGTCAAAATCAAGAAGAATTGGCACGATCATTGGGAGTGACTCAACAAGTCATTTCAAAACGCCTCAAAGGCATCATGGGAATGATTCAGAAGCAAGGAAATTGGGTGCCGTACGAGTTGAAACCGAGAGATGTTGAACGGCGTTTGTTTGCTTGTGAACAGCTGCTTGAAAGGCAAAGACGGAAGGGATTTCTGCATCGCATTGTGACTGGGGACGAAAAATGGGTTCATTATGATAACCCCAAGCGCAAAAAATCATGGGGAGTTCCCGACCATGCTTCCAAACCGAATATTCACGGCTCCAAGGTCGTGCTCTGTATTTGTTGGGCCCAGCTCGGCGTAGTGTATTATGAGCTGTTAAAACCGACTGAAACAATCACAGGCGATCGGTATCGAACGCAATTGATGCGTTTCAGCCGAGCATTGAAAGACAAACGGCCGCAATACAACGAGAGACACGATAAAGTGATTTTGCAGCATGACAATGCTCGACCCCATGTTGTGAAAGTGGTCAAGACATACTTGGAAACGTTGAAATGGGAAGTCCTACCCCACCCGCCGTATTCTCCAGACGTTGTTCCCTCTATCACTTGTTTCGATCAATGGCACACGGCCTGACCAGCACTTCCGGTCTTATGAAGAAGTAAAAAGTTGGATCGATTCGTGGATCGCCTCAAAAGATGACCTGTTACCGACTCAGTCCGGCGTCCACTTGATAGGGAGTTGGGAGTGCTACGTGACGCGAAGATAGGCAGTAAGGTGGACGCGGCGTTAGTTCTTTAGGTTTTTAGTTTATGTTCGAATGCATGTAACGTTCACGTTGTCTCGTGCTTCCAAATAAAGCATTCTAAGTTTTCATCCCTTGGCAACATTCACACCAATCCACAACATAATTATTGGCGCCCAACGTTGGGGCACGAGGCGAGGAAGAAAACAGAAAAGCATAAGTGAAAACAGACAGACGCATAAAGGCATTCTAGAAATTGTCGCAGTGAGAACGGACGGAAAACATGACGGAATTGAAGAAGGCTAAATTAACGCGAGTTCGAGTCAAAGGACAAGTGATGCGGATCTTCAATTATATCTCAACGGAACAAGGCATCACATATCAACAAGCAGAGACCCGTTGTCACAAACTGGAAGAATTGTGGGCAGCGTTCAATGAAAACCAACTGCAACTGGAAGAATTACGCATAAAAGAAGAGGAACAATTGGAAGATGTGGTGAAAGAGGAAGAAGGAGAGAGAATCGTCTTCGAAACCAGGTACTATGAAGCAACTGACAAGGTACGCAGCGTCATGGCAGAAACGCAACAAGCAGCAAATTTAGTGGTAATGCAGGAACAGCAAACGAATAGAAGGGAACAGCCTCCAGGTACGATTGATGTTAAATTACCGACGCTAACCTTACCCGCGTTTGATGATGAGTACGAAAAATGGATGTCCTTCAAAGATGCATTTACGTCCTTGGTACATGATAATCGGAAGTTAACGGCAGTTCAGAAATTCCAATATCTGCGTAGTACGTAAAGGGCGAAGGCTTACAAGTAATTAGTGGACTGAATACAACGAGTGAGAATTATGTAATTGCTTGGGACCTTTTGAAGGACCACTATGAAAATAAGAAATTGATTATCAACAGTCATTTGACACGGTTATTGGAATTTTCGCAAATTACAAAGGATAAGCATTAAATATTGAAGCAGTTTATAGTACATATTAGCACTCATTTGAAAGCGTTAGAAGTGTTAGGACAACCCGTCAATCAATGGGATGCTATCATTATTTTTCTTGCTAGGAACAAGTTGGATTTTCATTCATAGCGTGAGTGGGAGGATGTAGTCGGACAACAAGAACAAGATCACATGCCAACGGTAGAAGAATTTCTTAAATTCTTACAGGAAAGATGTCGAACATTTGAGATGTTGAACAGTAGAAAGGTTAAACAGGAGCCTACAACACAAGCTAACACCAGTAAGAAGGTTGAGAAGCGAGTAGCGTTGGCAGTCGCTACGCAAGCATGTCCGATTTATCAGGAAAAGCATCACATTTCTAATTGCGAGGAATTCTTAAAAAGATCTGCTCAGGATCGAAAGGCAGAGGTAAGAAAGAAACAGCTGTGTATTAACTGTCTAAGAGCAGGATACTATGTAAAAGAATGTAGTCTTCAAGTTGCCGTAAGTGTTCCAAGGCGCATAACACGCTGTTGCACATAGATCAGGCGAGCGCACAGTCAGAGTCTGTCGCGAACCCTGATACGCAATCATCAGAAGAAACAGAGAAATCGACGACTACCCTGTAATTTTGTTCATTGCATGAATCAAGCGGATGATTCTACACAGAATAATGTAGCATTAACAAATAGTAACAAGTCAAGTTCACATTCACTAATATTACTAGCCACAGCTCAAGTGTACGTTCGCGATGCTCAAGGGAAGCAGCAACAATGTAGAGTTTTGCTGGATCCGGGTTCACAGTCGCATTTGGTAACGAAGGAATTAGTTGATAAATTAAAACTGCCATACAAAAGAGCGAATCAAATCATTAATGGTGTCATGCAATGTTCGACGGAAATTAGATATTCCACGAGTCTATGGATCGAGTCCCGTCATACTAACTTTAAAGATTGAAGATAGATTGTTTGGTGCTTCCTACCATAACAGAACGATTGCCACAAGTCAAATTAAACAAAGAAAACACTAAGTGTTTTACCTGACGACGCTAGAATAGCAGACCCCTCCTTCAACAAGTCAGGTAAAATAGACCTACTGATAGGCGCTGGCTTATTTTGAAAATTATTGTGTGTAGGTCAGATACAAGATGGCCGAGGGAATCCTACGTGGCAAAAGACCCTTTTTGGGTGGGTAATCGGAGGCGAGATGGTGCACGCGAATCCTAATAAAGCCTCAACGTCGCTAGTCACAACGAATCAAGCTCTACAAGAACAAATCGAGAGATTTTGGAAACAAGAAGATATTCAAGAACCGCGCTTACTCAACAAACAAGAAGGTTACTGCGAAGAGCATTTTATCAACACATATTCAAGAGAGCCGGATGGAAAATTCATAGTTAGTTTGCCGAAGGATTCTTAAATTGCTCTCGGAGACTCACGGAAAACCGCGATGAAGAGGCTACTCGCGCTAGAAAGAAGATTTAAACGGCAACCAGCCCTCAAAAAAGAATATGTTCGCTTCATGGAAGAGTACAAGGATAAGGGACACATGAATACGGCATCTGGGGATGTCGCTTCCAGCGAGAAGCCATCGTACTTTATACCACATCAGCCTGTACTCCGGCCCGAGAGCACTAGCACAAAGCTCAGGGTAGTATTCGATGCATCGGCCAAGACAGACAACGGAAAGTCACTCAACGACACGTTGCTGCCTGGACCTAATTTGCAAAACAACTTGTTACATCTTATGTTACGATTCCGGACGCACTTGTACACAGTAAATGCCGATATTGCAATGATGTTTCGGCAAATAATGATAGCAAAGGAAGATCGCAATCTTCAGTTGATTCTCTGGAGATGTCAAGAATCTGAACCGGTAGAGGTATTCAACTTAAATACTGTCACATATGGAACCGCCTGTGTGCTCTATTTGGCACAGCATTGTTTGCAGAAACTAGCAGAAGAAGAGGGAGAATCATTCCCCCTTGCAAGGAAAGCACTTCAATCGGATTTTTACATGGACGATGTAATCACTGGATCCGACGATCTTGAAGAAACTATTATGCTGCAGAAACAACTTATGACATTACTAGGAAAAGGTCAATTTCCTTTGAGAAAATGGAGAGCAAACAATGAAAAGATATTGCAACATTTGACAGTGGATAGCAAGGCCGATGAACTATTGGTATTAAACAAAGAAGAGCCTCTGAAGGCACTTGGATTGCTATGGGATCATAGAACAGATCTCTTACACTACAGTATAAGGGATATGGACCTTCACCGAGCCACTAAACGCACAGTATTATCGGAGATATCAAAGATTTACGATCCATTGGGACTTCTATCGCCTGTACTTATAGTCTCCAAAATCCTCATGCAAAGGCTTTGGTCCTTAGATGTTGGCTGGGACGAAAGCCTGCCGCAAGATCTATACACGCAATGGAAGAGTTATCGTTCATCTCTAAACCAATTACAGGAGATAAGGGTTTCTCGTTGTGTAAAGGAAGGCAACGCAAAGGCGAAATTTGATTTACATCGATTCGGAGACGCCTCCAAGAAGGCCTACGGCGCATGTATCTATGCAGCCAGCAAGGACGTGGATGGTAATTTACATTCAAGACTTTTATGCGCCAAGTCAAGGGTAGCACCCTTAAAGACAATAACTATTGCAAGGTTGGAGCTGTGTGCGACGCTACTAGTGGCTCAGCTGTGTCACGAAGTACGTGAGGCACTAGGCGAAGCAACCAACAATATTCACATGTGGACAGACTCCATGATTGTGCTGGGATGGATAGAAGCCTGCCCCAGCACTTTGAAGACCTTTGTGGCCAATAGGATATTGAAAATACAACAGCTCTCGGCGAGAGAATTGTGGCATCATGTGGCGTCTGGCGATAATCCTGCAGATATCCTGTCGAGAGGAACCACTACTCAGCAACTAAGGGATAATAGCCTATGGTGGTATGGACCCAGATGGCTTCGTTCAGAAGAAGAATGGCCAGAGCGGCGTGAGAACATCCCAGAACTACCGGACAGAAGAGAAAAGAAGATCTCTGTTTTAATCGCAACTTCGTCACATTCAATACTACCAGTGTATCTTCATTTGAACGGATCGTAAGAATTCTAGCTTGGTGTTACAGATTTGCCGAAGGTTGTCGTCGCAATAAACAAAGAGGCGGTCTCACCGTCAGTGAGCTGAATAAGGCTATCGCGAGGATAGTCCAACATGAGTCCTTTATCCAGGAGGTTCACAGTCTCAAAAGGAGGAGTGCTATCAAGGGGAATAGCAAGTTGATCGCACTAGACCCATTCATAGACAAACAGGACTTAATCGAGTAGAAGGTCGTTTATGGCATGCTGACTTGCCGGAAGAAACAAAGCACCCTATCATACTGCCGTCACGACATCACATAACTAATCTAATATTGAAGGAAGAGCATTTGAGGCTATATCATTGCGGAGTTGAGCAGCTGTTAGCATCAAGCAGAAGAAAGTATTGGATTCTTGCCGGCAGAAGAAAAGCTCGAAGAGCAGTCCGCTCATGTCTAATTGTTTTAGAACGCGTCCTCCCAACTTGTCTGTGAAGATGGGGGACTTGCCCAAGGAAAGGGTAACTGGATATATACGTCCGTTTGCTATTAGTGGAGTAGATTATGCGGGGCCTATATTCATAAGGGAGAGCCGTCGCAGAGGACGTCACCCTACGTTCAAGGCTTATATTGCCTTGTTTATTTGTCTCAACACAAGAGCTATTCATCTCGAGTTAGTCACAGATCTGACGACAGAAGCGTTTTTGGCAGCTCTTCGTCGTTTTACCGGAAGGAGAGGAATTTGTTCCCGTCTGATATCCGATAATGGCACCAATTTTGTAGGTGCCTCTCGAGAACTTAAGGAATTATACGCATTTTTAAAGGAAAAGGAAGATACAATACAAACACTGTTGGCGAAGCAAAAAATAGAGTGGAGCTTTATTCCTCCGAGAGCCCCAAACTTCGGGGGTTCATGGGAGTCTGCAATCAAAATAGTAAAAAGGAAATTTTACGCTGTGACCAAGGGTTTGGTCTTGACGTTTGAAAAATGTTACACTCTTCTCGTTGAAATTGAGGCGGTTGTAAACTCTCGACCAATAACTCCGTGCTCGAACGATCCTCAAGATTTGTCTGTATTAACCCCTGCCCATTTTTTGGTGGGAGATTTTTTGTTTCAGCCCGTACAAAGGAATTATGTTGATGTTTTTGATAAGTATCTAAGTCGTTGGCAACACCTTCAAAAGGTGCGGCAAGATTTCTGGAGGCGCTGGCAGACCGAATATTTGATGGAGCAGCAACGTCGGAGTAAATGGGTTCGTGGAACTACAGCCTTGACTAAGGGAACTCTGGTACTCCTTAAGGACGAGCGTCTGCCTCCTCTCCAGTGGCATGTAGAAAGAATTACGGAGGAGCACCCGGGAGCCGATGGCGTAATTAGGGTGGTCACGGTCAGAACGGCACAAGGCCAGTTTAAGCGAGCATCACGCAGCTTATGTCCCCTGCCTATGGAGGATGACTTCCTTACACCAAGAAGCAATTGATACAGTAGTGAAAGATAAGAAGATTGTTATGATAACTGATGATATGTATAGGTCAGAGTATAACTTGAAAGATAGTCTTTCAAGGGGGGAGAACTGTTACCGACTCAGTACGGCGTCCACTTGATAGGGAGCTGGGGGCGCTACGTGGCGCGAAGATACGCAGTAAGGTGGACGCGGCGTTAGTTCTTTAGGTTTTTAGTTTATGTTCGAATGCATGTAACGTTCACATTGTCTCGTGCTTCCAAATAAAGCATTCTAAATTTTCATCCCTTGGCATCATTCACACCAATCCACAACATGACCAGTTTTTTTGACGCGTGATTCGTACGCTGCCCGAAAGATGGGAGAAAGTAGTGGCCAGCGATGGACAATACTTTGAATCATAAATATATAACCAGTTTTTTACAATAAAGCCTCGAATTTCGGAAAAAAACGGCGGAAGCAAAGTTGTACACCTAATATTTAAGACAGTATTGAAATAAGAACTGACTATGAAAACCGATCCTAGTATGTGATGTGACGTGACATTTTGTCCGTCACTGTACAGATTTGTCGACGGCGGACTCGTGTTTCCTATCGGCTCGGAGGGCGAGCGCGCAGGCGAGTGTGCACGCGAGCGCGCATGCGAGCGCACCTGCGAACGTGCGTTAAAATTGCGTCATCTAATTTACTCTACAAATTTTCCTCTTTTTGTGTTAGCATTTCTTTTGCGTAATAATAGAGGTTATCAGAAAGCGTGGACGCGCCACGGATCACGCTCGGCAGCTGCTGTAAAATAGTATTGTATCATCGTGCC
>NW_017296214.1:60356-60719 GCF_001594075.2 Trachymyrmex cornetzi
CAAGCAGGTTGTATTATTTTATATCATTTATTTATATATATAATATTTATCATTTTATATATAATTTTCTATATGTATTTATGTTAGTACTCCGCTGTCGAGAGAAAAGAACCATACTTTCACCATGCACCCCTTGCAGAGCACCGGAGGAGGCCAGAGGTTCCGGCCACCCTTGAGGGGCCGGACGGACGTCCGTCGGGAGCATAGAGCCCAGACGAGGAGCGAGAAGGGAATCCATTCAGATCTCCCGCGCCAGGTCAGGGCCGTTAGCAGAGATGCCACCCTTGACAGGGACGTTTATTGCACGTTCGTAGAAGCGAGGAATTAAGGCCGCGCGGGCCTGCACGGTATGCGCGGATATCG
>NW_017296214.1:60901-61543 GCF_001594075.2 Trachymyrmex cornetzi
GCGGGGAAGAGAATGTCGAGAGGACACGCGAGGACCAGGACGTCGAGGGTGAGGCGAGCGTTGCTCGTGTAAAGCTGCCGACCGGGGTACGTCTCCGGGTGGATCGCATGTAAGCAAGCTCGCATCGTGAAGATAGACTGGCGTAATGGCCGCCGTGTAGAGCCGCGGAATCGCGAGCCACGTGCCATCCTCCCGAGCAGTGGAAATGTTTAGTTGTCCCGTTTCGAAAGTCGAGTCGAGGGGAGATCTTTGGTTGTCGCATTTGGAGAATTAGAGTCGTGCAGAGATTATCGAGGGCCGAGTCGCGGTCGCCCCTCTGGCCACAGATGAGTCATTAGTTGTAGGTTTTCGTGTTGTCGCGTATTGTCGTGAATTGTCGGATCGCGTAAAAACGCCTATTATAGTCGCATTGTCGTGCATTGTTGTGTTGCGTAGAAACGCTCGCTGTAATTGTGTTCTTGAGTCAGGTACTGTTGCGTTGGAACGCTTACTGCTGCGTCATCGAGCAGAGTGGACTTCCGGTTGTTGCGTCTCGAATAGAGTCAGTTTCCGGGATTCGCGTGGTCGAGCAGAGTCGCGCCGCATAGAGACGCTTGTTGTAATCGCGCTGCACTTTCGCCGAGGCGCCGGCCGCGCTGGCGG
>NW_017296214.1:61916-63418 GCF_001594075.2 Trachymyrmex cornetzi
GTATGGTATACTATAGGTTGGATGAGAAGTAAAGAAAGTACACATAGAAGTATGCGAACGACAAATTTTTATTCACATATTACTACATCGGGGTTTTTTTCATGCTGGTTGGAAGATGGTTGGAAGATGACGTAGCGCGGCTTCTCGAGCTGAGTAGCCGTCTTGATGGCCACGAATGCTTGGTTGTGCTCTGCAAGAGCGGAAACTCGTACAGATCCTACGAGCGAAAAGCCATGCTCAGATATCGTCCGCTCTCCAATGACAAATTCTTTGAGAAAGGATGGCACAGAAATACCTCCAAAACGTATCATCGTGGACAAAGATACAATCGACGTAAATGAAATATCAGACTTCATAACAGAGAATAGTAAACAGATTTTCATTACCAACGGAATAAGTTTAAATTTTCTACATAAAGATCCAAGTCTATGGGAAGAAAATGAGGAATTTATTAAGTCACGGTATCGAATAGGACAACTGAAGGTAGTTAATGATGTAGCAGAAAGGGGTGTTTCATTAATTCAAAATTTTAATTCCGTGCTTACGAAACAAGAAGAACAAAAACAGTATCTACTGCAGGTGGTAGAATATCACAGAAGAGAGAAATATTCTTTTAAGAAATCAGTAAACTTGAATTAATTTAATTATTTTATAAAATTCCTTTGTTTATGTTAAAAATGTTTATAAAATATTATATAATAAATGAATATACTATTAGTTTATTAATACATTAATATATTAATATATGAATTTAAACAAATCAAGAATAAAGACATGCTTTGAACATATATTGAATGTGTTTAAGTATCCTCTCAACCTATATAACCTCATTACTAATACTTTAAACGCTTTTATCTCCGATTGTATAGCATAAATTTTTTCCACAATTTTTTAGGATATTCAGGAAACATCAGGGAGTAATTCCGATATGATTAAATTGTCAAAAAAAATTTATCAATCAAGGCATCGGTCAAAAACTAACTAAAAAAAATTAAAAAGTTTGTTTAAAAAATCATATCTGCTTTTTAAGAAAAGAATAAATAATTTTATTATAGTGAAATGGAAAGGTCAAGAGGTGTACTTTATGAAAAAAAAATATACAGCGAGTATCTCATGTAAAAAAATAGCTATTTTTTCAAATTAATAGCGAAAAACTGGAAATCTTTCAATTCCGTCACAAATGTGACTTGTGCGACTTCTAAATATTTTTTTTTAAATCTGAAAAAAATTCAGTGACTGTTTTTAACCATAAAGAAACAGTGGTTTCAAGAAGGCGACGAAAAAAAAATATTTTTGAAATTTTGAACCGCCCTAATATATAGTAAAAAAAAATTACAATACTAGTAAATATACTACGTTAAAAAAAAACGTACGATACATAAGGTGAAAAGAAATTAAAATAATAATAATAATACATAAAATTCTGATACTACGTATGTATATATATATATATTGTGACGTGACATTTTGTCCGTCACTGTGCGGACTTGTCGACGGCGGAC
>NW_017296214.1:63898-64292 GCF_001594075.2 Trachymyrmex cornetzi
GAAGGAAATTCATCCCGATCTCCTCCGCCAGGCCAGGAAGTGCAAGGGCCGTGAATGGGGACGCCACCCTTGACAGGAATCCTCATTGCGCGCTCGCATGAGCAAGGATTCAAGGCCGCGCGAGCCTGCACGGCACGCGCGAATGCCGTGACACGCGGAAGCCAATCAGCGTGACTACCTCCCCCCGCAGGAGAGGGGGAGCGCTAAGCAGCCTGCGAGAATCCGCCGGGAGCTCCCGGGCCCAGTGTTGCCAGATGCTAGGGAATTTCCCTAAATCTAGGGAGAATTGCAAGAAAAAAAATGAAATAGGGAAAAAGGGATTTTTTGTGAAAATAAGTTAAAATTTAGGGATTTTTAACAGTAAATGAAAATTTTGTTTTATGCTCGGTTTCGG
>NW_017296214.1:64407-65157 GCF_001594075.2 Trachymyrmex cornetzi
TATTATAATTTCAAATTGTAATACATTAATAAAAAATAATTCATGATTTTATTTGAATAAAATTTGTAAAGAAACAAAAATTTTGTGAATTTAAGAGAAATTTGGGAAATTAGTGGAAAATTTGGAAAAAACAAGAATTTTATGAATTAAATGGAAAACTAGGGAAAACTAGGGAAATTTTCATGTCCCAATAGGGAAACTGCTTCGCCAGAATCTGGCAACACATCGGTTCAGGTGTTACATCATATTTTTGAAAAATGTAACTGATTTTAACCGTGCTCTTATCGTTGCTCTTCCTGGTAAGTTCTTGTAAACCACTCGAGCGGATCGGACGTGTTCCCTCTCGTCTCGGGTGTTGCGTCACCTCGACTATATTTTTGAAAAGTGTTACCGGCTTGGACTGTGCCATAGTATTTCAATTATTTGTTTTTTTTAAATCTAATAAATGTACAATAAAAATATATTATTCATTAATTTATAGTACTTATTATATATTTTCCTTTATATGTGTGTTCTGTTTCATATTTATTATAATTCCAAATTGTAATACATTAATAAAAAATAATTCATGATTTTATTTGAATAAAATTTGTAAAGAAACAAAAATTTTGTGAATTTAAGAGAAATTTGGGAAATTAGTGGAAAATTTGGAAAAAACAAGAATTTTATGAATTAAATGGAAAACTAGGGAAAACTAGGGAAATTTTCATGTCCCAATAGGGAAACTGCTTCGCCAGAATCTGGCAACAC
>NW_017296214.1:66318-67283 GCF_001594075.2 Trachymyrmex cornetzi
TATATATATAAACGTCAAACATACGCGATATGTATTATATAAACGAACACTAATACGTAAAAAATAATAGTAGTACATAGCAACATATAATACACATATTACAAAGGTATCCGCCAATGTCCCCATGGTAACGTCTCCGTCGAGTCGGGAGTCGGGTACGACGTATCGTTTGTCGTCGTATGGACTCAGAGCGATTTTCGATTCGGATATCGTGTATACCTCGTGTAATTTTGATCGTATACACGATTGACGACGAGTCATTTCAATCTCTTCGTTCAAGCAACGCGTGTAATCGTCGAACGTTATCGTTCGCGCCACGACGTTACTCTTTACACCTTTCGCCTTTTTTGTGTCCTTTTTACCGTCCACCCGCACCGCGTACATCTTCGCTCTGAGTTCAACGAATTCGGTCATTATCATACCGTTGTTCTCGTCCTTCATCAGATCTGGTACTTTTTTATTTGCGAGAGGCATACCGTACGCATTGTCCGCCGGATAATCGCTCATGTCGAATCTTGCGATATCGCGTTTCATAGTCTCGTACGCATCGTCGCAATCTATACGATAAATGAGACTGTCCGTGTTGGTGTACATTATCTTACATTTGTCGCGATACATTGGTGACATGTACTCGTAGTGAAATTTGTACAAGCAGACCTTTGATATGTCGAGTATGCACATACCCACGTAAATCGGCTTGTTGAATTTCACCTCGAGTTTGCGCAGTTCGACGGCGATTAGATTCTCCGCAAAGACGCTGCGGCTGTGGAAATTCGGTTTCGCGATCATTGCCTCCGCGCCGTATCGCCCATCCCATTTTGTTACTAATTTTACGTCTACGTGATTGCGCACATTCTCCATGGTCTTGTCGAATACCGCGTTGTTCATTAGTTTATATAAATTTTTTTCAAACTCATTCTTTGCTACAGTTCTAAATTTTGTATTCAGTTCGATGTAATCGCGGA
>NW_017296214.1:67468-68493 GCF_001594075.2 Trachymyrmex cornetzi
AGATGTTGCGGATACTCGAGATCGACCTCGAAAATATAACCGGTGGGTGAATCCGGAGCGATCGCGCTCACGTCAAAGTTCGCGGCGTCTTCGACCCATCGAAATTCGGCGTACGGTAATGGTTGACACATTGCCCATCCGTATAGATTATTCACGTCGTAGTACATAAGGTACGACGACGATTTCGATGGGTCGAACGCATGTACTTGTTATTAGCCTGCGCGTATCTGTCGGAACATTGAGTGAGGCCACCGCGTATGCCACGCTCGATAAACATGATCATATCAATGTCGGTGAGCAACTCGAATTTTACACGCGTATGTTTTAGCATAGCGTCCCACGTGAAACCTGGTAATGTATAACAATGCGCGGGATCGAGACCGTAACTGGCGACGCAACTATTTCGGAAATTTTCAAATATGTCGGCTAATAACAAGACATCGGTTTTCAAGTACAGATCGCTGTACTCGCCGAGCGTTCGGATGGAGAATCGCTGCCACACTTTCGCGGCGTGAGCGTAATCGCTCTCGGTTACTGTATCGCCCGTCAATGAACTATAAAATAATTCGCAAGGTGGCAAGCGCGTGTCCTGTAATTTTTCGACGC
The DNA here is from genome assembly GCF_001594075.2 of Trachymyrmex cornetzi. Lineage (NCBI taxonomy): Eukaryota > Metazoa > Arthropoda > Insecta > Hymenoptera > Formicidae > Trachymyrmex > Trachymyrmex cornetzi. Next base: position 68,075 of record NW_017296214.1, read on the forward strand.
AGTCAATGTACTCGTACGGAAATACTCCTTTTCGCGTGAGTAATTCAAATTCTCGTCCGATAACGTTGTAAATTTGGAACGTACAATTTGTAATTTATTCTTGTCGAGATACGACGCCAATTTTTTTAAACTTGTACTGAGAAATTTGAAGGAATCAATGAACCTTAATTTTACGCAATTTCTTTGAAAATTATTTGTATTTTTGTCTTTGGTGCTATCTACATGTTTCGTAAATGAAATATATTTTTCTTTGGTTATCGGAAGGAGTTCTACATGTCTGTCGTACGCGGTAGCAATTTCTTTGATTATGAAATGAGCATCGTAGCCCGACAAATTGTGAAATACAACTGGAATGGTATATGAATTTTTGTAATTCAGATTACAATTCGTATGTGCCGGACCGCGGTATCTACCGGTTA
>NW_017296214.1:68875-69203 GCF_001594075.2 Trachymyrmex cornetzi
AGCCATCTGTCATCCTGGCTCGGAAGGCTGATGGCGCAGTCGTTCATCTTCTGAGTCCTGGCTGTGGATCTGCAATTTCTCGCTCGAGCCGAAGTAATGCAGACATCTGGAAATAGAGAAAATAATTTGTTCTTATTATATTTTTTCTTTTTATATTTTTTCTTGTTTTTTCTTATTATACTTACCGGTCAGAAATATTTCTTAACCTTTTTCCCAGTAAGTTGCGATCTCACGAGACGGGACAGATCTTTTATCCACGCAAAGTGGCCTACACCATCGTTGCGTGGATCTTGTAGATACAGCACGTTCACGTGCTTGTCCCTCTTGT
>NW_017296214.1:69938-70775 GCF_001594075.2 Trachymyrmex cornetzi
GGCACAGTTCTTCCAGCTGCTCGATGCACTCGTCGCATCGCTGCAGCCACGCGAAACACCCCTCCAGAGTAGCGACCTGGTCGCACTGCTCCAGCAGTTCGCGTTCCACTCGCTCGTGGTTTTCCATGTCTTTAAATCACGTTAATGCACTCTTACACGGAGCACTGAATAGTTTTTCAATGTATGCAGAGTGGGCACACGCTGCTACACTTATCACGATCGATTCGTTAATCGTACGGGGCGCCAACTGGGGTGCCGCGCGCTGATGGCCCATTATATATTCAATTTGCAACTTCTTTGTCCCTTTGTCTACCCTCCATGGGGACGCAGCATCGATGACGTGTCACCGATCATTTTTTAGAAAAATATCGTTATCGTTACCGATACTTTTGCCCTTGACAGACAGAACTGTGAGAACGCGGTATGATTTCATCATCTACCCTTAATGTAGTAATATGTGAATAAAAATTTGTCATTCGCATACTTCTATGTGTACTTTCTTTACTTCTCATCCAACCTATAGTATACCATACACACCTATCCATTGTAAGAAAATACATGCGCGCGAATCGTAGATTAACATTACTCTTTTTTATTCTCTATCACTTACTTGGTCACGTGATATGTACACTATTTAGCAACGTCGTATTTATATCAAATCGCATTGATGATGTCATCGTTAGATCATGTGATATGTAAAATGGTTTTTGAGCGAGAAAAGAAAAAGATGGTAGGGATATGGAATAGCGTGTACAGCGGCGGTAGCGGCCCGATGGCTGCTCGCGACGGTGGGCGCGGGGTCCGCGGGCGGGGGCGGTAGCGGCCCGATGGCGACCC
>NW_017296214.1:71557-73215 GCF_001594075.2 Trachymyrmex cornetzi
CACGTAACCATATGCATAAAGAAAATTATCCAATCACATTTCTGTCATAAAGACAAACGTAAACTATGATTGGATGATTTTCTTTATGCATATGTTTATTCGGCTATGCAAGTTTGTGTGGAATGGCCCTTACAGTGAACATTTCTGAGGGATAGAATTGATGACTATGGGTGTACTGTACATGCCCAATCAAGTGATCTGGTTTCTGTTATTGAACTTTTTTTGAGAAAGAAAGTTCTAGTGCAGTCTAGTTGCAGAAACAGAAAACAGATGCCTTGATTGGGTGTATTCAGTACTACAACCGCCCACTGAGCCCTCAGTGAGCTCTTAAATCTAATTAGTGTACATTTTTAGATCTAATGGAATATCAATCAAATGCAAGAACTCACTGAGCGCTCAGTGAGCGGTTATAGTAATGAATGCGTCCATTGGGTATGTACACTCATAAGGCCGCAGCACAGACTTTTGCATAACGCGTAATGCATAGTGCATAAGTGAATCAACTGATCAGAATCTTTCCTTTCCTCCCATTCTATGGAAAAGAAGAATTTCAATTGATTGATTCCTGTATACACTATACATTATGCGTTATGCAAGTGTCTGTACTGCGTCAAATAATCATCAATTCTATACTTTAGAAATGTTCACATACAGGTCTGGTATTCATAGTCTATTCCTGTTTCAAACATATGCCTATCTTACTTTGGTAATTATTCAGTTCAGCTCCCGCACCTTAAAAATCAAATTAGGCTTATTCGACGCATTTTTGCATGAAACAAAAGAATCTGGCAGAAAGAAGTGTCGCTCTGCTCCGCGAACCGAGATATTAAGCATTAAAGTTGACGATTATTGAGGTTAGGAAATCTGGCACATAGACAAAATAAGGTCTACAATTGTATTGTTCCACATAATCCACATGGGTTTCGACTTTCCACGCGAAGCGACTCTCACTCTCGATTCCCACCCCCTCCCCCCCTGCAAAGAGGCGTACAACTTCTGTAATTGTAGTTGTGAAGTTAGAAAATCTGCCATGTGTGTGTGTGTGTAGATAGTGTGGTGTATAGACTAGGGCTGCGTTCGGAAACATCACTCGAGTGCCCCCGCGTATCGTATTATCTTTGTTGTTCACTCAATGTTAAACAAGGATAAAATGATACACGGAGACACTCGGGCGATGTTTTCGAACGCAGCCTTGTGCTTATTGTTTCGGGGCGGCTACACCGTGGCCCTCATTTCGCGTGGAAGGTTGTAAATCCATGTCATTTCCGTTAAAAAAATTTAACCCTAACCCAAGCCATTTTTTGATGTGAGGTGGCTCTCATTTCGCGTGGAAAGTTGTAAATCCATGTCAAGGCCACCTCGTACCAAAAAATTGGTTGGGTTAGGGCTAGGTTTTTTTAACGCGGAACGACATGGATTTACAACTTTCCACGCGAAATGAGAACCACCTCACACAAAAAAATAGGAAAAAAATAAATTTGTATAGCAATATTTCGCGACAGTGACAGATTTCCTAACCTCAATAATTGTCAACTTTAAGGCTGAGTTTCCACTGAGCGCTTAGAACATATACACATGGAACACTCATTGCCTATACCGCCAATGCATTGGGCTGAAGCCAAGATAGGTGCGAGAGAGAAAGGTATAGAAGACCTAAA
>NW_017296214.1:73316-82985 GCF_001594075.2 Trachymyrmex cornetzi
GAATTTTAGGTCTTCTATACCTTTCTCTCTTACACCTATCTTGGCTTCAGCCTGAGCGTCCTATTATCATTCCATGTGTATATGTTCTAAGACTGAGCGCGTCACGCGTCGCATTGTGAAAGAGAGAAAGAGAAGTATATATATATATATATATATGCAGGATGTCCCAAAAAGGTCGGGACATCTAAATATCTCGGGAAATATAGGTTTTACAGAAAAGTGTTTCAGACAAAAGTTATATGGTTTAAAAATATCTATTTACTGATCCTATCAGTTTGACCTTGGGTTGCGTAGCCAAGGTCAGGTTAAGGTTACATTGATTTTCTTAAATGGAACACCCTATTTTTTATTCAAAAATCTAATAGCTGATGTCGAGAGTTTTCCAAAACGCTATAATGAAATATTTTTTTATGAAGTACTTTTCAAGTTATAATGCTTCAAAGTTACAGTATCGCCGGCATTAGCATTACCCAAAATATTTAATTTTGGAGACTGGCCAGTCAAGGCGAGATCAGTCGGTGGTCCGTGAATCTTGACCTTCAGTTAATGCACAAACAAAAACATAACGTAGCAAAATCGTGAGGGTCTTCACATATCCGTAACACGTTACGTTTAATTTTCCAATGCATACTGTATTTTCTTTACTATCCGAACTTCAGACATGACGAATTGACAATTCATACCGATCACTGTTTAAGTTCAAATTGTTCGAACTGTCTGAATTATTCGAATCAAATGCTCATTTGTTGGAACTTCGAACTGTTCGAATAGATCGAATATTCAATGTGTTCGAATCGGTAATTATGGAGAAGACGGGCGACCTCACCGATTTTAATAAAATTAGGCTCATTCGATGCGTTTTTGCATGAAACGAAAGAATCTGGCAGAAAAAAGTGTCGCTCTGCCTCCCGAACTGAGATATTTAGCGTTAAAGTTGACGACTATGTAGGTTAGGAAATCTGTCTTACCGACTACATGTAGTGCTACGAGTATGCCTTTTTCATGCTCTCTGATCTCATGTGCATGCGTCTAATTGGTAAGGAGGAAATGTAACTAAATCTGAAATAGATTTTCTTTTGTTAAAACTGTTAAGAGATTGTATCAAAATGAAACTGCACGAATTCTTAGCACTGACTTACGATAGGGAAAGATTAATACAGTTTTTGATAAAAACCAATCTTATACTATCTGAAATGCAATGTCCTAAGTGCAATAGTAAATTAATAATTGATAAAAATACTTTTTTATTTCATTGTTATATAGTGTATTACGAGAAAAATAAACATAAAAAAAGAATAAAAACAAAATGTAATTTTAAAACATCTGCTAAAATAGATACATGGTTTACCAAATCAAAATTAAGCTTAGAAATTATATGCAGATTAACTGCTTATTTCATTATGTTAAGACCTCCACGACAAGAGTTTTTGTGTACAGAACTTGAACTTTCTGACAAATCAGTTGTAGATTGGATTTCTTTTTGCCGAGAAGTATGTTATACATTTGTTAACATATTCATTTTTACTAATATATTAATTATATTATTGCTCAGTGTATGTACTGTTAATAATTCCAATAATGAATAACATTAAACATTAATATTTATGTCGAAAAAAATAGGTTTGCATTTATTGGACTAGAAAAAATTCAACAAAACTTGGAGGACCCAATAGTATTGTTGAAATTGACGAAGCAAAAATCGGCAAAAGGAAATATAATCGTGGTCGAATTATTGATGGAAAATGGATATTCGGTGGTTATGAACACGATACAGGAAAAATATTTCTTGTTCCTGTTGCAAATCGCACAGAAGAAACTCTCCTTCAAGTAATTGAAGAATGGATTTTACCTGGAACAACAATAATGTCAGATTGTTGGAAATCTTACAAGAATTTAAACAGTAAAAACTTCCAACATTTGACAGTCAATCACTCTATGAATTTTGTTGATCCAGATTCCGGTACAATATACAGGGTGAGTCATTTTAATTTATGGACCTCAACATCTTCCAAATTACGGTATCTACAAAAAAATAGTTTAGATAAAAGTTGACCAGGGCAGAGGGGGTCATTTAATTGTACCATTGGTTTTGACCTTGAGGTCAATTTTGAAGGTTATTTCAAGGTCACGATGGTTTTTTTAAATGGGACACCCTATTTTTGACTGCGGATTTCGAAAGAGCGGAAAATTTTACATCAAACTTGTCTTATGAAAAAATTGTTTTTGCGACCTTGGAAAGGTAAAAAACGAAGGTCAAATGCCTGAAAAACGATCTAGTGTACTTTTTCTGAAATGACGTGGTTTTCAGGGTAACACAAATGTGCATAATGCTTGAAAAAAGTCAATGAATTGTAAAAGTGTAAATCACTTTGACTAGCTTGACCTTGAGGTCAATTTTCAAGGTTGTTTGAGGCTCATAACGCATTTTTTTATTAGTAAACCCTATTTTTGACCGCAGAACCTGTTTTTTGACAATGGGCTCTTAAACAATGGCACTTAAATAATATGCACTTACATGAGCATAGGGATTTTTTAGTTTTTCGACCTGACCTTTTGAAGGTCATATCAAGGTCAAAAGCACTTTCATCTTACTTTTAGCGTTACCCGGAAACTACGACGTGGACTTAGTAAGTTCTGTTTCCTTTAGGGTGCTTGATTATCGTGAGTCCCCTTGCTTCTCACGTCGGGGTGCTTGATTATCGTGAGTCCCCTTGCCTCTCACGTCGGGGTGCTTGATTATCGTGAGTCCCCTTGCCTCTCACGTCGGGGTGCTTGATTATCGTGAGTCCCCTTGCCTCTCACTGACACTGTAATTTAAATGAATTACCCACGGAGTAATTGTTCAAACTTACCTCCGTTGGCTTCGAGGCATAACTGCAATCTGTTTTGAAAACTATCCGCAGTTCTAAGCAGGGTAGCTCTAGGAATGGCTGCACAAGCTCTATGAATGCGGTCCATAAAATCATCTCTTGTGGTTGGTCGTTCAGCAAAAACAACATTTTTCAAGTATCCCCATAAAAAGAAATCAGGCGACGTCAGATCTGGTGAGCAAGGAGACCATTCAACTGAATCCCTTCGTCCAATCCATCTGTCATTGTAAGTGGCATTTAAAAAGGCACGTACAATGAGTGCATAATGCGATTAACCATCTTGTTGAAGCCACATTCTTGCTCTTGTTGCTAAGTCAACATCTTCTAATAAGCCTGGTAAGTGATCTCTTAGCAACGATAAGTAACTGTGTCTATCAACGTTCTCTTCAAAAAAATAAGGTCCAATCAAATAACCATTTACAATGCCACACCACACCATAATACTCCATCGATTTTGATGATCTATTGGCTTATACCAGTGGGGATTAACATGTGACCATTAATGGCAGTTGTGTCTATTAAGTTGTCCGTTACTACAAAATGTAGCCTCATCTGAGAATAGCACATACCTAAAAAATTAGGATCATCGTGTAACATTTGTAAAGCCCACTGGCAAAAAGCAATACGCATCAGATGATGATTAGGCTGTAAAGCCTGCGTAAGAGTGATGTGGAAAGAGTGATAATTTAGAGCTCTTAAAATTCTAACAACATTTCTTTGTGGTATACCTATTTCCCTTTCAATCTGGCGAGTACTAACATGAGGATTAAGAAAAAAAAAAGTTACAGCTCGCGCATCATTTTCGTCATATTCATGATGTTGACGTTGACGAACAAGATGTCCATTGCGAGCTCTTTGGACTAAACTACGTATTGTCATATCAGTTGGATGTCGCCTTTCAGGAAAACGTTGAGTATAAAGCCTTGATGTTGCATTGTAATTGCTATGACACTCCCCTAAAACTAATATAATATCAACAATCCCATTAGGACTATAATCGGCCATTCTGGAAAGGTAACTTGTGAATGTAATTACCTACATACAATGTTTGGAATTTTAAAATTTAAGCAATTTTAAATACTAAATTCTTCAATTATGCAGAAGTGAGTAAGAAAGAAAAGGAATAAAACTCTATTATAACAATAATTATAAAACTTAAATCAAACGTAATTGTTTAGTTTTTTTCAATCGTTGATTATTAGCATTATGCAATATCTGTACTTGGCGGGTAGACGCCTTATGTCTAAATGGAAATCCATTTCTACTACGGGAGCAGCGGACGTAAGGTGCGCATAGCTGGGAGCTCTGCGACGGCATCTGGCGGTGACAAGCCTAACTACTTCCTCTGCTCACAGCGCAAACCTCGCAAACCAAGAGCTAAAAAATCCCTATGCTCATGTAAAAAGTGCCATTGTTTAAGAGCCCATTGTCAAAAAACAAGTTCTGCGGTCAAAAATAGGGTTTACTAATAAAAAAATGCGTTATGAGCCTCAAACAACCTTGAAAATTGACCTCAAGGTCAAGCTAGTCAAAGTGATTTACACTTTTACAATTCATTGACTTTTTTCAAGCATTATGCACATTTGTGTTACCCAGAAAACCACGTCATTTCAGAAAAAGTACACTAGATCGTTTTTCAGGCATTTGACCTTCATTTTTTACCTTTCCAAGGTCGCAAAAACAATTTTTTCATAAGACAAGTTTGATGTAAAATTTTCCGCTCTTTCGAAATCCGCAGTCAAAAATAGGGTGTCCCATTTAAAAAAACCATCGTGACCTTGAAATAACCTTCAAAATTGACCTCAAGGTCAAAACCAATGGTACAATTAAATGACCCCCTTTGCCCTGGTCAACTTTTGTCTAAACCATTTTTTTGTAGATACCGTAATTTGGAAGATATTCGGGTCCATAGATTAAAATGACTCACCCTGTACATTTCAAATATATAATTATACATTTCTTGAAATATATACACAAGAAAATGAAAAAAATGTTATGTCTAATTTGCAAAAATTATATAAATACATCTTTTTTAACATACATCTTTTTTATTTCTTCAGGAGCCCACACTCAACATATTGAACGCGTTTGGAGGGAAGTCAGAAGTAATATCCCACGATATGGAAAACGTAATAAACATTTAATAGGCTATTTAGCTGAATATTTGTTTAAACGTGTTCATAAATATGACGAGCGATTACATAGTTTCTTCTGTGTAATTGCAGAACTACATCCACCGAAGACCTTTCAAAATACAGATGTTGTAGAGACTACAACATAAATTATATTTTCACATAATAAGTCTATGGAATGTTTTTGTTTTTTATTTTATGTATCTATATTTTGAAATGTCTGTTATTTTGTTTTAATAAATCATATATTTATTATGGCTTAAAATTAAATTGACTGTTATTCCTTTGAAAAAAAAATTCACTGCTTTATAAATTCACTGCTTTACAAACAAATTCACTATTTTACTGCTGTATTGTATGTAGTTCTATCCAAAATAAATCACCCATGTGGACAGTGGGGTGTATAGACAGTAATGCTTGGGTTCGGGCGGCGTAGCCCGAACTCAACCATTACTGTCTATACACCCCACTGTCTACATGGGTTACAAATATTCGAAGGGGACACTGTCTAAGCACTACTACATACGTTTAATTTTATACCATTGATTTTAAATTTCGTGCACTCTGACTGAAACGAAACCAAGCGCATGCGCATGAAGTCAGAGAGCATGAAGAAGGCATACTCGTAGCACTATACAGAGTGAGTGTCGATCCGCGCTGGGGTGCGGACGTGCGTCTCCTGTCTCCGTGTTGTTTGGTCGTGTAGCGAGTATATTTCGCCTGCGAGTAGCTATTGTGCGCCTTGCTCTAGTTATTTGAACGTTTCTCGTTCCGGACTTCTGAACATAAACTTTGTGCCGTCACTGCAAAACACAGTGTAAAAGGCTTGACTCAATTTGAGGCATCATGCCTCAGCCCCCCGGGGTGGGGGATGATGGCCGCGGCGGCGTTTCGGGCGCATCTTTCTCTCTTAATCCCCTGACTCTTATTCTAAATCCTTCTTCTATTCTATTCTAAATCCTCCGATTCTAATATATCTTCCCCCCCTCTAGCTCTCCCCATAGCGAACAGGCCTCTCAAATCCTATTAGAAGACATTTATAAGGAGGCTGGCCTGACAATGCCGAGCCACCCTCGAGATGAGGCGACCGCGTTAGAGTGCGGCATCAATAACGCAGGTAATGAATGTCCGGTGGGTCCGGATGGGGCGACTTTCGTCACCTCTGGGCCTTCCATTCGTCCCCCATGGACATCGATGAGGAACAAAGACAAGCTAAAAAACGAGCATTGCCAGGGCTTGCAGAGGATAATACTCAAAACAAGCATGCACCTCCCGCCAAGAAAGGTGCATGCGCGAGTGTAAGTAACCCTGATTCGCCGTCCAGTGTTCGGGCGGATTCGCATGAAAATTCAGCCAACCAGAACTCGAGCAATAAAATAACGCCGCGATACAGTCAGCGCGACATAGGCCCGTACGTTGTTTATGTATATCCTAACTCTCGAGACAATATCGTACATTCCACGCTCATAAGCCGCATTATAGTTAAAGCTGGCATTCCTGACATCCTCGAAATAAAGAAAACTGGTAAAGGAAAGATAACGATTATAGTCAAAACCGCCTCGAGTGCCAATCGATTGGTGGAAAACTCTGTGTTTACTAAACATAACCTGAAAGCATTTATTCCTTCTTTCAAGGTTCTCAGGACAGGCTTAATCAGTGATATCCCACAACAAATCGAACTGGACGTTCTAAAGGAAGGACTGGAATCGCCAAAAGCCAAGATAATTGATGTGCAGAGACTAAACAAGAGATGTGTCACAAATAATAAGATCGAATATGTCCCATCTAGAACAATCCGCATTAAGTTTGCAGGTCAGATCCTGCCGCAAGAAATCTTTTTGTTCAAGGTCAGGCATGAGGTTCGCCCTTATATTCCACTACCGAGAATCTGCCATCTCTGCCATAGAGTCGGGCATGTAAGCGGCTCGTGCAAGAGCACTCCTAGATGTTTGCATTGTGGTGAAGACAAGCATGACAGCAGCAGTAATAACAGTGCAGGTCAGATGTGTCGTATGCAGGGGGAGAGCCCCAGATGTATCAATTGCCAAGGTGACCACTGGGCCAACAATCAAAACTGTCCAATGATTGTTAAACAACGCACTATAGTCAGTCTTGCTGCTGTGGAAAATATTTCCATAGCGGACGCAAGAATCTGGGTTGAAAAAGGTTGGAAACCCTCCTCTCCACCTCCCAACGCATCGCTGAGAAATAACAACAGAAAGAACAACTTTCCCAATCTCCCTCGCGGTAAGGAGACTCACTTCGAAAATTCTAACAGATTTAACCTTCTAAGTACTGAAGAACCTGAAAACGTGTACCGCTCATATGCTGAAACCTTAAAATCTCAGATTCAACCACAACCACAGCCACAAAGAAACAAGCAGATCTTTCGCAGAGGGAATACGCCGACGCCGACGTCCGCGTCGGCGCCTCCATCTCGCAGATACGTGACTCAACCCAGCACGCTTGAGGGTGGCTATGATGAAGGGGCTCATCGCCAGGTTTTCATCGAGGCCAACGGCCGAGCCTCGCACAAGTCTGGTAACGGCATAGCCTTCTCCAATTACTCCTCCGAATGGTCAGAGTCTCGGGGTACGTACGCAGGTAAGGCGACTGACGAGTTGGACTTTGCTGAGCTAATTGCCATGGCAACTGGAATCTTTTCACACTTTCAGAATAACAATATCGCCGGCGCTCTTAGCGACATTTTTAGGCTTCTCAAAACTCTTGGCAAATACTTTTTTCAATCTCCTTCCTTTGCTCCTCAGCCTGACAGAGAAGCGAGAGATTCTTCTAGAATCCCCCATGTCATCAATGATTATAACAACAGGTTCGAATAGCAGCAAGACTCTGTATTCGATTACGATTATGAATCGGATTGTAACTACAACTTTCGGAACTAACTCATTTGCTTCACGCGATAATGCCAATCAGGTTAGTGACATCCCACGTGGCCTGCGTGGTCTTTTGTCTCCGCCATTGTCGCGCGGCGGCTCGGCGGATTGGGGATCGGTGGCGGCGCTGCCGTCGCCCTCGCCGGTTCGCCGGCGTCGCGGGGCTGGCATGGGCACAGCTTCGGGGAGTAGCGCATCTCACAAACGATTCAACATCTTTCAATGGAACAGCTATGGAATTAGAAGTGGACTTCCCTCACTGCTTTCAATTGCAAAGGACTATCATGTTCTCTGCATCCAAGAAACCTTGCTTAAAAACAATAATATTAAAGGTCATCAATATTAAAGGTTTCAACGCATATAGAAAAGATATAACCCATCCAGGAGACCGAGGCATATGCACACTAGTAAGAGCGGATATCAAGTCTGAGCTTGTTGTCCTCCAGAATACTGAGCATCCATCAGTAGAATTCAATGCGGTCAGAATTGAGTGCCTGACTTCTGAACCGGTGATTATCGTCAATGTCTATCGACACCCCGGGCAAAGAACTCCCGCTTCCTTCTTCAGATCTTTGCTCAATAGCCTGCAAGGTTATAAGAACCTTATCATTCTGGGAGATTTCAATGCTCATCACCCGGCATGGGGTTCCAGGACACACTCTAGTTCGGGAAGGACCCTTCATCAGCTCATTGAAGAATATGACTTGTTCATGCTCAATGGAAAAGCGCCAACCTTTGTGAGAGCCTCATCAGCTACTACCTCAACTATAGATCTGGTTCTGGCGTCTCCCTCCCTGGCACCTCTGTGCAGCACTAAAACAAAATCCGATACTCTCGGCAGTGATCACTTTCCCGTCATCACGACAATCGGCATCCAAGCCTGCTTCAAAAAAAAATTTTACTATAAAATACCGTTATCTAAAGAAATGTGCCAGGATCTGTCTCGGATTCTGCTCTCTGCTACCAAGGATCTTCCCGCTCAAGGGGATGATTTATTAGGTTGACGCTTTCATTAACAACATCCTTGAGGTGGCCAGGAGCTTCCTCCCGGAGAGCAAGCGTTTTCCACGCACCTCTGTACAAATAAAAAAATTAGAACTTCTGCCTTGGTGGAATGAGATCTGCTCCGAAGTGGTTCGCGATAGAAAGAAAGCTATCAGAGAGTTCCTGTCCATCCCCTCTGAGGAGAACCATCAAGATTTCCGCAGGGCCCGCTTAAACTGCGCCAGGGTGCTCCTGGAACAAAAGCGAAGAGGCTGGCACACCCTGGTGAATGGTTTCAACGCAAGGACTCCTACCAGTCAGATTTGGGCCTTGATTAAAAGTTTCAAGAGGAGGGCGTCGCAACAAGACTCCCCGCAGCAAGAACACATACGAATTGCCATGGAAGCTATCTCCAAATTGTGTCCTCCGTCGTCCTTTTGCAATAGATCCAAAACTCTGACAGACATGAAATTGGAGGACGAGAAAAACACAAATACACATGTTGGGTTGGACGACCCTCTGACCATGAGCGAATATCGGAGAGCAAAAATCTCGTCCAGAAAAAACTCCACGCCTGGATTGGATCAGGTTTGTTATAAGATGCTGGATCAGTTGCCCATGGAACACAAGATCTATTTGCTATCTATGTTCAACGATATCTTTTCCCGGGGAACATTCCCAGATTCATGGAAAACCTCGCTGGTTATATTCATACCTAAACCTGGTAATAAGGCGGTTAGACCTATTTCGCTCATGTCGTGTGTCTGTAAGCTTATGGAGCGAATTCTT
>NW_017296215.1:0-2660 GCF_001594075.2 Trachymyrmex cornetzi
CTGGCCTCCCGGCCAGCGGGTAAGTATATATAAATTTAACTTAACGATATAAATTTTCTTTCAGGTACCCTGCATCGTGGCTGAATGTCCATCGGTTCTTCGACTTTCAGATAAAAGTATTCTTTACAATAATTATCCTATCTTATCACTAGTCAGTCGCACGCGTTGCACTTAACGGTTTACTGCCTCGCGGATCGTAAGTTTCTGACACCCGGTATGTGACGCATGCCATTTTGAGAACCGTGTTTCTTGGACACCCGGTATGTATTTGATTTATTGTAAACGCTAAACTTTCCTATTTTTTGGGGAACTTGACGTTTTTGGATCTTTGACATTGTGAGTTTTGGTATTTGACGACTGTGTTTCCTAGACACCCGTTACATTCTAAATTTAGTGCGAACGCTCTCTTTCCTGTCTTTCGATTCTAGACTACTTAGCGTTCCCGGATTTCGCTGATTATCGATCTCGTCATGTGAAAACTGGGTTTCTTGCCCACCCGTTATATTATGCGATGACGCGAAACGTCATGTTTCCTCTTTTTCCCCAATTCAACGTTTACCGTTTTGCTAATTTCGGGATTCAATCGTTAGAAATCCGGTTTTGTACATCACCCGGTATGTGACTCAAACTTTCCGTCATGTCTTTAACTTCAGTCTTATTTCCCCTAAATTATTCTATCATCGCGATTCATTTCTGTTTCCGTCGCCGTGCCGTCAACTGTTTCACTCGGACACCCGGTATAAAATTCGCACGTGCTAAGCGTCACGTTGCTCTCTTACATTGCATTTGCGAAGCTACATTTTTATTTTCCGCGTTTCCCTTCGCTTTATTTTCCGGGCCGTTCTCTATAACGTTATTATCGGCGCAAGTTCTTTAACTAAAAATAACTATTGATTGGTCTAGCGCTCTATTAGTAATTAAACTTTAATTTTGATTTGTCCGTCGGCCGCGTACTTCCGCTAATTAACTCTATTAATCTTGGCTTATTCCTAACTTAATTTCTTACAACAAATAACATAAATAAACTGTACTGTTACATCTAGTGACAAAATAAATCCTCCATGAGGAACTCTTATTATATATATTCAATGATTATGCGGGCTTGTGCCTTTTTAATCGCTTTTTACATTAGTTCGTGCCATGAAGCCCGGAACTGGCTTCCGGCTTCAGGGTCCTCATCAGAATTTGACATTTTTGGCTGCGCAATTTTATGATTTTGCTTTCATTAGCTGCGTCATACTTTGATCTCATTTTCACTGGTTGGTTCGCACACTCCTTTTAATTCCACTGGATAGGTAAATGTATGGTCTTGCCTTAATTAGATGGATTAACACTTGCATTTGCATTGCACTGTTTAAATCATAATCTGATCTTACCTTTATTGGTTGTGATCAGGCACTGAGTTTGCCTTCATTTCTCAGTCGATTTTGAGATTTGTCGATCTCTGCTGTGACACGCATACTCACGCACATGCACACGCACACGCACGCACACACGTGAGAGACAAGGGGATTACTTACGTTAAACCAGCACCCCGATGGGATCAGACACCTGCTACGTCCCCGTCGTTGATCTTGGGTAATGCTGAGAGCAGGAATTTAATCACGCACGCACGCACGCACGCACGCAGTTTTCTAAAACGACTCGTGAAAATGTGATTAATGTCGGAAATAACTGACACTAAATATTCAAAAATAGCCTTTTTTGCAATTTGAGGTTAGGGTATCTCAAAAACTTGACGTGATGGGCCAAATCGGGCAACGGATTCGTTTTCAGCGACCAAAAGCCTATAAGATTCACTACCTCTGATTAAAGTTATCTGCCAAAAAATTTTGCGGATAATTTCTACAAGTTAGTTAGGCTCGAAAAACTTTGTAATTACTAAATGTTAGCAAAAGTTTTAATTGGTAGGAAATCTGACTGTAGGGTTAACCTTAAGGGTTGTTTATAATTGGTGATTAATGGTTGTCGGATAACAATGTCCAACAGATAATTATGTAAGTAAGTAATCCTCGAAAAAAATCGTGGAATGATTTAATTTTATTAATAATGTCCAAGTATGTTAAGGAGGCTGTAGGGTTTTAACGATAGGGGTTGTTTGCAATTGATTATCACTTGTTTTTACCTAGAAATGTTTCTTTGCATTTTTAGTACATTCAATCAAAAAACAATTCAGAGAAAATGTAAGATTTGCGACGAAAGTAAGGTTTTCCATTTTTAAAAATCGCTTTGACCTTCAAATGACCTTGAAAGTTGACTTCAAGGTCAAAATGGTCAAGGTCGTTGGCACCAAAGCCTATTCAAACATTTGTTCACCCATAAATCTACAGTTCGAAGAAAACAGCTTCTGGACGATTCACATTTGACAACATTTGACGATTTTCAACATTTGACCTTCTGAAGGTCACTCCAGCAAATTACCTAACTATCATTTCGGACGTAAAATTTCCCGCTCTTTTCGAATCCGGTGTCAAAAATAGGGATTCCCATTAAAAAAAAATCACCGTAATCTTCAAATAACCTTGACAATTGACCTCAAGGTCAAAACCAATAATGCAGGAAGATGGCCCCCATTGTCCTGAACAGTGCACCCGCCAGATGCACATCTGGCTCCCGGGCAACACGAGAATCATCCCCACCACTCTCGCTGTCTCGCTCCC
>NW_017296215.1:2720-2991 GCF_001594075.2 Trachymyrmex cornetzi
CCGGGAAGCTAAATGTGCACCACTGGTCCTGAATAACTTTTGTCCGAAGCATTTTTCTCTAAAACACTTATTTTTCAAAATATTTTAGGTGAGGGATTAAAATGGGACACCCTGTATATCGTGGTATCGTGCTACATATATTACTACAAATCGTGCTGTATAGTATATTGTGTATATTACATTATTAAAAATAAAAATTGTATAAACTATGCCGATTATAAGGTTACATGAAGGAGATACTGGAATGATTCATAATCTAGAAGTTTCCGAA
>NW_017296215.1:3784-4084 GCF_001594075.2 Trachymyrmex cornetzi
AATAAATACTTATATATTAATCAATATTTATCGAAAAATTATTTATTAATAATTATTTTATTAATAATTAATTTTTAACCGTAACGAACTATAACGAACACAACGCGTATATCACTGCGTGTGCTAACTTGCCAAGACACTGCCGTGTCTTCTGATTCTAGTCTAGTATTTTCCGGTCTAGTAATTTTCCGAGATTCCGTTTTCCGAAATTCGACTGTCATGGGACAGTACCATCGACATCTAGAATGGACCGCTGATGGCAATGGTGGGGGTAGAAAGACGATTAGAGTGAGAGGCAGG
>NW_017296215.1:4310-4809 GCF_001594075.2 Trachymyrmex cornetzi
CCCACCGATTTGAGTACGTTGAGAGAACACGGTACCTCTCGGATAAAGGTCCGCCGACCAATCAAATGCCCGCCGCGCGAGGGAATCTTGCAAGGTTACAACCTTTTACGATTGGATGCGTTCCTGGGAGATGGCTACCATTGTACCTTCAGGAACATCGCAGGTTTGGTCGCCCGTTCCGACCAAGTACCTAACAAATCGCGCTCGTACCTCAGTGCAAATCCCGCAATTTCCGACTGGCTGTCCAGTGGTGAGCATCAAGGAACAGCGGGTGCATTGGTCGAGGCGGTTAGGTGCACCGAAGTGTAGGGAGTGGCGGTCGGTGAGGTTATACAACGCGCGCGCATGCGGCAACTCCACGCTAAGGCAATCCTCGCAGAGAATTTCTTTATTGACACTGTTCAAATAAACGCGCGACCTCGCGCAGAAGGGATCGTTGAACCAGGCGCGATACGCGTCGCTATCCACCCCCCTGTTACGCGACTCTATCGTTACAATG
>NW_017296215.1:6807-11493 GCF_001594075.2 Trachymyrmex cornetzi
TGTATGTACATTCGCAAATGTGTCCGTTTATCGAGACAGCAGTGGTCGGTTGATGAGCAAATCTCGAATTGTTTAACACGTGTGTGCCAGGTAATTATTAATGGTCATATTGTTTTCATATATTAAATTATGCCACATTAAAGATATGTCGTAAATTAATCAATTCTTTTCCTTAAATTATAAATAAAAATTGTTGTTTATCCTTAAATTGGATGGCACCCAGTTGGACACGGCTCAATTGGACACGAGCCACTCACAGCGCTTGAGACTACAAAGCTCCTAAGCACCGGTCGCTGTAATTGGTGGTGTCCAATCGAGCCGTGGTCAATCGGGATCACCCCCCTTAAATTATTTGCAGTTTTCAATTTTAAACTGGAAACTTAAATAAAAATGGTAAAAGTTGAATGGATATGCATTGTACTTACTGGTTGTAAATCTAATTCAAGGGCTCTTAGTCATTTTTTTCCAAAGATTCCTATATTATCACAAAAGTGGAAAGCAATTGTATAAATAACAGAATTATTTCTAATGCTTCGTCAGAGGAATTGAGAAAATATAGAGTATGTCATTTGCATTTTTTGCCAGAAGATTATATTTACTCTCAAAATCGGTGAAGATTGAAACATAATGCAGTACCCAGCGTAAATATAGGTATTATGCATACAGTTAATACACAGGTGGATGATGCAAATACAACTGAGCACATTCACAATGTGAAACAAATACATCTGAGCAAGGTTCACAATGTGACATAAATACAATTGAGCCGTATTTACAATCTCAATTATATACCACAGAGTTACATTTACAATCTCAGGCCAGTAATGAAACTTCTACAAATAATTTTATATGTGCAGAAACAAGTATGTTAGTAAACGATCTTGCAAATAATGAGATAGTTAATTGTCCCCGCACATCAAGAAAAATACTTGGGTCTATTACAAGACAATGCCATTTAACACCACAGGCACAGAAGATATATAAGAAAACTGTATTACTAGCAAAGAAAAGAAACCAAATGAAAAATCGTATAATAGGTTATAAAACACGTCTGAAAGATGTTAAGAAGTTATCAAACACAAAATTTTGTAAAACCTTTAATAGTTTAACTCCGACGCAGAAATTGTTCTTTAATATGCAATTACGAAATACAAAATATGCTTATTTGATGAATTAAAATCTTTATTACAATCAATATATCCAGAACGAAATTTACAATATTTGAGCAATATATCCTTTGAATCAAAAGCTCACAATAGTGTAAATTTGTAATACTTTATATTTGTAAATATTTTTTACATTTATTATTTACTTTATTATTTGTAAACATTTTATATTTGTAAATATTTTTAAGCAGTTCCGATTATCATTGTAAAAATTGGAGCCGTGAATATTCGGTTTAGCTGTTGATGTGGAAGCATGGTCGGGAACTCCCCACGATTTTTTGCGCTTAGGGTTATCGTAATGAACCCATTTTTCGCCCCAGTCACAATGCGATGCAGAAATCCCTTTCATCTTTGCTTTTCAAGCAGCTGTTCACAAGCAAACAAACGCCGTTCAATATCTCTCGGCTTCGACTCGTACGAAACCCAATTTCCTTGTTTCTGAATCATTCCCATAGCTTTGAGGCATTTTGAAATGGCTTGTTGAGTCACTCCCAATGATCGTGCCAATTCTTCTTGATTTTGACACGAGTCTTGATCAAGTAATGCCTCCAATTCTGCATCTTCGAAAACCTTCTCTCTTCCACCGCTATGCCAGTCTTCGCAACGTCGAAATCACCGTTCCTGAAGCGTTGAAACCACTCACAACCAGTGGTGCACATTTAGCTCCCCGGCAACACGAGAATCACCCCCACCACTCTCGCTGTCTCGCTCGCTCTCGCGCAGCGGCTGCGCGATGATTCTCGTGTTGCCCGGGAGCCAGATGTGCATCACTGCTCACAACACGTTCTTTCACTAATAGCGGCTTCACCATAAGCATTTGAGAGCATTCATATTGAAGCAGAAAATTAAAACCTCCCGCAAATGACGAGAATTTGGCTCGTAAACTGACATTTTCAATCGAGAATAACTTTATGATGCAGACACAAATCGACTAATGTTTCTATGGGGTTATGTTGACAGATGCCCAAGTTTATTGTATGACGTCTATGATCTATTCATTTCGACCACCACTTACCGCTAAAGCCATCTATAAGAAAACGGCGGAGCAAAGTTGTACATCTAATAGTATATTACATTTGAAAATTAGAGAGAGAGAAAGAGAGTAATTAGTTATTATATTAAAACTGAATATATTAACATTTTTTAAGTTATCTTTTCTTTAAAGCATCAATATTTTATTTCTATAAAATATTCAATATTACAGACTTTGGAAAGAACTCAATGATCGACATAGTCGGTTCTCTTAATAATTTTTAATTTTCTTCAAGGAGGTACGATAGAACTTTATGGGTAAAATATTATACCCATCTATGATCCACCGCATCTTTTAAAAGGAATCTGTAATAATTTATTATTAAAAAATTTGGAATTTAATGACACTAATCCAAAAACAGATGAACGACAATTTGTCTCGTAGGATATTATTGAACTGGCCTATAAAATGGATATTAACACAAATACATTAAATCGTCAAGTGCCAACATTGACTGATGAACACATAATTATATCAAAGATTAAAAAAATTAAAATTAAGTGTGCTGCTCAAATTTTGAGTGCAAGATTATCAGCATATACTGAATACAACAGCAAAATTAAAGGTAATTGCATAAGTGTTATCACTTCCTTTTAATTTATTAAATTACTTAATATATTTACATATATTTTACTTGTCTTACAGGAGGGTTTATTGATTCACAAATTAGTCCGCTACAAATACCGAACAAGGCAGGGTACGATACAGCAGTGGTATTACATTTTTTAAATAAAGTTTTCGATTCTGTAAACGCACATACTTTGTATCCAGAGACTCCTTTACGCGTTGCAGTAACAAAAAATAGCAATCATGATTTTTGGCCATATGCTATCAAATTTTTATCCAACATGCGATATGTAGATCCAAAAACTAAGCAGCCAGTTAAGTGCGTATCATCATTAAAAAATTGGATTTTTACTCTACGTGGATTTCAAAGCATATGGAAAACAGTTAATAACGCAGGCATAGTTTTTAAAAACAAGAAACATTAATCAAGATCCACTAAAAAATTTTTTTGGTATGATTCGTAGCCATGGACGTAGAAATATTAATCCTTCATGTTGTCAATTCTGTGGATCGTATGTGTGTGTGTGTGTGTGTGTGTGTGTGTGTGTGTGTGTGTGTGTGTGTGTGTGTGTGTAAAACCTTATTGATTAATAATTTAACTTCAAAACGGTCTATAGGCTCTAATTGTGAAAATAAAAATGATGGTGATTTGCTATTTACATTAAAAAACTTTGTGAAAAATGCTTCTCAAGTAAACAATACAGACTAAGTGGAAGAAGATTCTGTAGGATCATTTCAAATTTCGCAAGAAATGCATACAGTCTCACAGCATAGAACCATGCGTATGTTGCTGATTGTAAAAAAGATTTTATCTTTGAAACAATTTAAAAACTGTGTAGCATGTAAACGGAGTCTCTTAACAATAGATACTGTGTTAAGCCTTGTCAGAATTCGGAAAAGGTCGGGTGTTCAACAGTAACGTTCGGGATTCGTGATAATAACCCTTTTATTATAACACGTCGATAATCTTACATCCAACCTCTAACCCTCTCGTCTTGGTTCTCCCGATCTCTCGATCTATCGATTCTTTCCTCGCGACTTCTCGATACAACATCCTCCTTTGTTTAAATTGAAAGATGTCCTACTTTCTCTTTTCTCTCTACCGCGTATTTTACGATTATTTACGATACTTGGAAGGATCAAATCTATCTGGGGACTTTCTAACTCTGTTTGATCTCCGCGGTGTGGATGGTTCTCTATTGTCTTGTTCTCTGCTCTGGCTGTCTGTTCGAGACGCTCCCTTTGCTGTTACCTCTACTGTTTTCTCTACTGCTGATCCGGATTGGTTTCCTTGTTCTGGTTCGCTGATGAATTGATCGTAACTGCTGTCTTCTATGTCTCCCTGGACGGGTACTAGGAACGCTCGATTTCTGCGGATGGTACCAGTTGGCGTTTCGACCTCGTATGATCTTGGCTCTTCTCGACGACGCAACACCCTGCCGTATGTCTTTCGATCTGTGATCCACACCTTCTGTCCGGCTTCCAGTTCCTTTAATTTATGTGTTCGGTGTCTCTGGTCGTATATATGCTTGATCTTGATGCGCTTGTCGTGCATCTTCTGGCGATGTTGCTTCAAATGAGTCCATTTTGGCTGTAGACTCTCGTGTTACGTCCTGCAGGCGCAGATTCTTTTCTTTCGAGAGAATCGGCTCCGCCGCAACTACGATTGGCGCCTGCGAGACGCGAGCACGGGTCCCCCTATAAAAATTGAAAAACAGACCACCCAGGCTCCGCGAAAAACTCGTAAACGTCAATCGACCCGGAAAAATAACAACACTAACGCCGGCCTAAAAGGGACAAGATTGCGAAAAATATCACAAACGGACCTAAGTCACGCGATGATAAAAATTCAAGCTATTGTCCGAATTGTTGACCAACAATTCCACCTTCAGAAAAACAGGCGCCGCGTCGCCACAAAAA
>NW_017296215.1:11697-12627 GCF_001594075.2 Trachymyrmex cornetzi
CGCGCGACATTGCAACTAACTATTGCATCCTAGACAAAGGGCATTACGCCCTTTTTTCGTGGTATAAATAGAGGCCCCGCGGAAGCGCAGAGCGTCAGAAAAATTCTGATCGTCGCGGAATCCACGTCAGTGCTCAGAAAAATTCTAACCGTCGCGGAATCCACGTCAGTAATACGCAACGTAAACAATAGCCGTTGAAAGTGCGTCGCGCCGAGTCATAAGAACCATTCACGCCGAGTTCAAATCCACGCAAGTTCGCGGAAATCATTCGAGTGCTCTGGTGACCTCTGGGGTTCAAACATCACCACCCACCCGCCAACCGCTATCCTCAGGCGCTCTTGCGTGGACGGCGAGCCTCAAGACTCATTCCACCGACAACCTTCATCACTAGTAAGTCTACGTTGCATGTCACCCTTCCCCCCCTTTCATTTTTTTTATTTTTTATTATTCAACGCGCACGCGACAAATGTACTTACATATATACAGGGTGGGGAAAAAGTATGGAAGCAAACAATTATTTCCGAAACTATTCATTTTTCGACAAAATGTAATCCGGCGCCGTTAGAGCCAATTAGCCGTCCTACGGTGATTGTCACTCCGCAACCGGGCGCTACCGCACCTCCCCGAGTGCCAACACCTCCGGTAGCACCACCACCGCCCGGAAATCTTATTACTTGCACACCAGTATCATACTCGCCCACACTGACACCCACACAACCACTCGATTTGTCCATCCCTCCACCCCTCGACCCTGGAGTACTCGAGATCCTCGATTACTCTCCCCCGCCCTTCGAGGAACGATTCCTTCCCTCTCCTTCCCTTCTCGATCAACTCCCAACTCCCCCTCCTGTCCACTTCAATTCCCACCTGCCGATTGGGATTGGATCGTCCGGTTGTTCACATCCATCTCCAACGAAAGGGACAGACTAG
>NW_017296215.1:13048-20869 GCF_001594075.2 Trachymyrmex cornetzi
CCTTCCGTACCCTCTCCATCTTCCTCTCTCACCTATAATAATCAGGGTTGGACGTAACACTCGCTTGTCACTGGAATATTGGATCGTAACTTCCGCCCCATCAGTAATTCTGCTAGGCTAACTCCTGATTCCAACGGTGTTGCTCTGTATACTAACAGACCCTGTTCCACTTCCTTTTCTTTTAATAGCAGGGCTTTTGCTATTTTTACCGCTGCCTCTACTTGCCCGTTACTTCATGGATGGTATGGACTGCTTGTTATTAATCTGAAGTGCCATTCGTTAGCGAATTGTCTGAATTCTTCTCTATATTGTGGCCCATTATCAGCCCGCACTGTTTCCGGCACGCCGAACCTGGCGAAAATCTTCTTTGCGACTTCAATGACCGCTGCTGATGATGTACTTCTCAATTCGGCCATTTCAAAGTACCTGGAAAAATAGTCTACAAAGATGATATAATTTTTGTCTTTATGTTGAAATAAATCAGTTCCTACTATTTGCCAAGGCCTCTCTGGAGTTTGCGTTGGCAATAATGGTTCTACGACCTGTGGTCTATGTTCCAAACATTGTTTGCACTGTGATATCTGATTCTTGATGTCGGTACTGATGCCTGGCCACCAAATGGCTTCTTTCGCTCTATCTGTGCACCGAGTTATTCCCAGATGTCCTGTATGCACCCGCTCGAGCATCTGTTTTCGTAATGGTCCTTCTGGTATGTATAATCTTGTTCCATAAGCTAAAATCTCTTTTAATTCTGACAGGTTTCCCCGGTGCTCGAAGAACTTTCGTGCTTCTATTTTTACGCTTGATTTATGCGTCGGCCATCCTTCGCGTGTGTACTGCCGAAGTATATTTGAAGTGACGTCGCGATTTTGCGCCTCTATTACTTCTTTTAACAATTTGTCTCCAACTGGCGTTGCTTCTTCAATGGTTTGTACGAATAAATTCATACCTTCGTCCAACAGAATATCTTCTTCGCTAGTCTTGTCTTGTAGGGGAACGCGGGATAATGTGTCTGCAGTATATAATTCCCGTCCCGGCACGTGATTGACTGTATAACTAAATCGCATGAGTCTCATGCGGAATCGCTGGATTCGAGCTGACAACTCGTCTAATGGTTTGCACCCTAATAAGACTACCAATGGTTTGTGGTCGGTTATTAAGGTTATTTCCTTACCTATTATATAGTCTGCAAATTTTTCACACGCCCAAGTGAGCGCCAATGCCTCTTTCTCTATTTGAGCGTATCTTTTTTCTGTTGCTGTCAGGCCCCTCGATGCGTAACTGACTGGTTGCCACTGGCTTCCCATGTCTTGCTCTAGTATCGCGCCCAAACCGTAACTTGATGAATCAGCGGATATGCGTGTTTTTCTCGACGGATCATAGAATGCTAATGCTGGTGCTTTTGCTAAACTTTCTTTTATTCTGTCGAAAGCTTGTTTGTGAACTGCTGTCCATACGAATTCGTAATTTTTCTTTAATAGGTCTCGAAACGGTTGAGTTGCGTCCGCCGGGTGATTTAAAAACTTCGTATGGTAATGTACCATGCCTAAAAATCGACGTAATTCTTCCCTAGACTTCGGTCTTTCCATATCTTTGACTGCTCTGACTTTGTCTGGGTCTGGTTGCACTCCTTTCTCCGCTGAGATTACATGTCCTAAAAACTTTACGCTGGATGTTCTGAATATGCATTTGGCCTTATTCAGCGTAACTCCATTGTCTTGGAGCCTCTTCAGGACGATTTCCAATCTTCTATCTTGTTCGGCCTCTGTAGCTCCATAAACCAAAGTGTCGTCCATTAAATTGCATGCTCCTTCTATTCCTTCCAAAATGGCACTCATCTGTTTCTGGAAATGTTCGCCGGATGATGACAATCCCATGGGTAGTCTGTTGAAATAGAATCGTCCAAACGGGGTAATGAATGTTGTTAATTTTCTTGATTTTTCTTCTAGCATGATTTGATAATACCCCGAGCATGCATCTAATTTAGAAAATACTTTCGCTCCCGCAAGCGATGCCAATGTCTCGTCTACTGCTGGCAGTATGTGTTTCTCTCTCTGAACGCTTTTATTCAAATGCGTATAATCTACGCATATCCGGACGTCTCCATTAGGCTTAGGCACGATTACCATTCCTGCACACCACTCGGTAGGTTCATCCACTGGGCTGATGATGTCCTCCTTCTGCATGGTTTGTAACGCCTGCCGCACCTTTTCACGTAACGGAATTGCTACTCTTCTTGAGGTCGACACTGCGTATGGAGTTGCGTCCTCTTTCAATCTAAGAGTATAGGGTCGATTTAACTGACCTAGTCCTTTAAATACTTTTTTGTATCTTACTTCTGGTTGTTCCCTCGCTGAATTTACCCAACGAATGATGCCTAATCGTTCGATGGCTGTTCGACTGAGTAGCGGCTCTCTGGCTCCGGGTACTACATATATTCGTTCCTGGCATTTTTGTCCCTGCCATTCTATGTTGACCTGCATCGATCCTTTGACCGGAATGCTTAAATTTCCTACCGCTCGCAAGCCGCTTTGTTCCTTGTTTCGGCTCATAGCGATTTTGCTAAATTGTTGTCTTCGTAGCTCCTCGCCGATGATAGATACATCTGCTCCTGTATCGATCTTGAAATCGATGGGTATTTTGTTTATTTTGACGGTCGTCTTCCATGCTGGTGTAGTATTTGTTACCGCTGAGTTAACTTCTATCTGATCTGCGAATACTGCGTCCGCTGCTGAATATGAGCTACTCATATTTGCACCCTCTCCGGGTTTATTTTTATTAATTTCGTGCACTTTCTTTTTCTTCGTATTGCATACTGCTTCCCAGTGTCCTCTCTTTCCGCAATTATTGCAATCTGAATGTTTCGCCGGACAGGCTATGAATGCATGTTGTGGCGCACGTCCACATCTGCTACACTTTTTCTGTGCCTCTTTATTACTTCTTTGTTCTCCGTGTTTCCCTGACGTCTTGCTTTGCTGATTTGACTTCTGTCTACGAATATGGTCTATCGCTAATCCGCTTGTTACTGACGTCTGTTCTCCTCTTACCAAGTTTTGGTGACGTTTGACTTCGTCCGCCTGCCTAGTTTTTGAAATGGCTTTTTCGAGAGTTAAATCGGACTGTAATTGCATGGCCTCCGATAACTTCGTATTCCTTACGCCTACGACAATACGGTCTCTTATAAGCTCTTCTCGTAGATTTCAGAAATTGCAAGATTCTGCCAACCTAAACAAATCGGCGATGAATTCGTCTACTGTTTCGTTCGCGTCTTGTCGGCGCTGATTGAACCGAGCACATTCGTA
Source organism: Trachymyrmex cornetzi (assembly GCF_001594075.2). Classification (NCBI taxonomy): domain Eukaryota; kingdom Metazoa; phylum Arthropoda; class Insecta; order Hymenoptera; family Formicidae; genus Trachymyrmex; species Trachymyrmex cornetzi. Next base: position 16,351 of record NW_017296215.1, read on the forward strand.
TATTACGTTTGTTTTCTCGCCAAAATGAGTTTTGAACTTACCCATGACCGTGTCGTACCTTTTTTGTTCCTCGTCACTTAATTTAAACGACAATATGATGTCGTCCGCTCTGTCGCCCATTGTATATATCAATATATTTACTTGATCTTCCTGAGACCGCTGCGCGAGGCCCGCTGCATGCCGGTATCTTTCCCATCGCTGTGCCCAGCGATTCCAGTCTTCTGTCTTGAAGGAAAATGCCTTCGGATTTTTCGGTCAAAAATTAGTTAAATTGACTGGCAATTTAACTAATTTTTTATGCTTATTCGCATCTTCAAAACGATCTTAATAATGATGAATAACATATTAAAATCTGTAAATAATTCATTCTTATTGCGAAAAATATTACCTACAAAAATTAGTTAAATTGCCAGTCAATTTAACTCGTGATATTACTGCGGTAGTTTAATAGAGTTAGCGTTTCAAGACCGAAAAATCATTTCGGCGCACGTTTCTGGGGACTACATACGTAGTATGTAAATTCACATAAGAATCATCCAAGCATTAAGATCCAGCTAGACCGTTTGGCTTTGATTTCTATAGTTTGTGTTATCACATATACGGTCCTATAATATATTATATAAAATAATATAATTTTCAATTAATCTTATTATATATTAATTTTCAATTAATATAATTTTCATTTATTACTAATATAATTCTTAATTTTATAACTTTATAACTGCAACTATTTTCTTTTTTAAATTTTACTATTACTAATAAAACTACTGTTTTTAGAAATCACGGTCGGCATAAAGGCCCTTGCACAATGCCAGGCAACAGGCAATAGGAACAGGCAATAGAAACAGACAATAGGAATTCGAACATACCAGAAACCATGTATCAATGCAGAATGGACCGTGACACAGGCAATAGACACAGAATTTTCGTCACGTTGGAAATTCTGTTCCTATTGCCTGTTACCAACCAATCATAGCGTTCGGATTGCTTAGGTTATATTTTCAAATTTGTGGCGCGTGTGTGTAGCACAAGCTCTAATTGCGATCTAAAATTGCGATCTAAAATTGCGATCTAAAAGCTGTAATATGCACGATCATGATGAATATTCGATGCGTTTCGAGAACGAAGAAGAGGAAGTGTATCTGGACAACGGACTGGATATATCCAATGAAAACTCAATTAATACATATATGAAACATGGTGATGAGTTATTAATTGATATGGTTCGTTCTCGCCCTTATCTTTATAATAAAATGGTACAAAACTATAAAGATGCGGAAATGAAGGAGAATGCATAGCAGAAATTGCCACTGCTCTAAATATTACGTGTAAGTAAACTTTAATTTAACTCTAAACTTCACTGTTTTACATATACTACATGATTACAATTATTTATATTTGATGTGTATATTATAGCTATAGAATGCAAGAATCGTTGGTTACGTCTTCATCAACGATTCAGCAAGGAGAGGCAGTTGCGGGAACAAGAGACGAGGAGTGGAGCCAAAAAGCTCACGAGACAAAAATGGATGTTATTTGATAGTCTTACTTTCTTGGAAAGACATATAACCCAAAGAAGGTTTGTTTCATTTATATCTTCAAATGGTCATAGATCTGGTGATGAACTCAAACAATTCAACATAGTAACAATGATTTATTGTTTTAGAAGCTTTTCTAATGTCAACTTTATAAAGCTGTCTGGATCGAGCGGTGTCAGTGAAACATCATTGAAAACCCAACGTTCGATGATCCCTCAGGAAGATCATGAAATATTCACCAATTATGATTCCAACGTATAACAACTTTCTTTTTCTTATTAATGTTATCTTACTTGAGAAGTATGTTTTGAAAATTCATTTTATTCATGTTATACGAGGCATCAACTTCAACATTCAGCCAGCTGCCACAGCATACATTGATATCGAAGGAAAGATGTAACACATTATCAAAGATGTCGGTTCCTACAAATCAGCCTAATTTGTGTTCTGAACCGAATCGTCAGGTAAATTATAATTTTGAATCAATAAGAAAAATAGCGTTTGCCGATTCTTCTTTCTATTTCATATGTAACATTATATATATGTATAATTATATTTACATTTAATTGATGTTTTTAACTTTCTAGTCACGGTCATCCTCGCCGTTGATACGCCGTATGTCACCTGCAGTAATTGAAGAAACTTTAATAGTGAGTAATTTTGAATAATTGATCCTAAGAAAGTGGAAAACTTATGAATTGTAAAATTCTTTTGCAGTCATCCATACCTTCCTCGCGTCAAACATTTGCTTCAGATATGGAAGAATCAGCTATGGTCCCTCTTGCTTTTCAGGGAAGCAGGCCTTTAAAAAGAGGAAGATTGATCCGGTGGAAACAGCGTTCCATCAGATGAACAATACACTAAGTATAATGGCAAATGAAGTGTGTTCCCGGAGGACACCGGTGAACGATAACGATGCAGATGTTCTCATTGGAAAGCTCATTACAACAGAGCTTCAAAGGGCAATAGAACCACACAAAAGCGAATTAAAACAAAAATTAATGGGGGGTTATTATATTTATCTAAACCCTAATCTAATTAACCTCAAGTTATAATCTAATCTCAAGTTATAATTTCTGTTCACGCATTATTTATTTAAAATACTCTACATATGGGGCATTCTACGTGTCATTCGTTTCAAGAAATTTTTAGTTACAAAGGTAAAAAAAAATAAAGAAAATTTCTTAAAACGAATATCTCTAATATCTCAGATGCAAGGCATATATTTTGTTATTTTTTTTACCTTCAATCTTATACTACGAGGTGTGATCAAAAAGTAAGGTGACTTTTCATTTTTATTCATTTATTCATTCAAACTTATGTTATCCCCTTCAAAATAATCCCCCTCTGATACAATGCACTTGTGCCAGCGCTTTTTCCAGTCGTCAAAACACTTCTGAAATGCACTTTTGGGTATTGCCTTGAGCTCCTCCAGCGATGTAGCCTTAATCTCCTCAATCGTCGCAAATCTTCGTCCTTTCATGGGCCTTTTCGTCATACCCATGTTTCGTCACCAGTTATAACCCTTTTGAGCAGATCAGGTTCATCATTGACGTCGTTCAACATGTCTTGGGCGATGTTCATGCGACGCTGCTTCTGATCAAAATTAAGCAGTTTAGGAACGAATTTCGCTGACATACGTGTCATACCCAAAACATCCGTTAAAATTGATTGGCATGAGTCAAACGATATGTTAAGATCATCAGCTATTTCTCTAATCGTGATTCGACGATTTTTCAACACAATTTCTTTCATTTCCTGAACATTTTCGTCGGTTTTTGACGTGCTGGGGCGTCCAGAGCGAGGTTCATCGTTAACATTTTCTCGGCCCTCTTGGAATAACTTATACCATTTATAAATATTTTTTTTTGCTCGCAGTTGACTCACCGTACGCCACTGTCAACATTTCAAGAGTTTTTGAACACTTAATACCATTTTTTACACAAAAATTAATACAAACTCTTTGCTCCATTATTTTCAACAGCAAAAAATCGCCGAGCACGCAAACACGAGTCTAACCTTTATGCCTCTCACATAAAAACAACACATGCTATATAGTCAAAACTGTGAACATATGATCGTGACGAGTGTACCAACACAACAACAACAAAATTTTGAAATTAGAGTGTACAGAGCGCGCGAAATTCAAAAAGTCACCTTACTTTTTGATCACACCTCGTATATGTGCATTAACATTTTTTCATGATTATTTTATGATTAAGGATCTAAGAGGTTTATTTTTTTAGATAGACCCTTGACATGTGAAATGCTCGAAATATTTAATTATTTCATTCTTGTTCAGTATTATATGTAATCATTATTATATATAATTTCAATTTTAATTTTGTTTTATTTGAGATATTTTATCTTATTTTGTTTTATTTGAGATATTTTATCTTATTTTGTATGGGTGGCACCCAGTTGGACACGGCTCAATTGGACACGAGCCACTCACAGCGCTTGAGACTTCAAAGCTTCTAAGCACCGGTCGCTGTGATTGGTGGTGTCCAATCAAGCCGTGGTCAATCGGGATCACCCCATTTTGTATCAAGAGAGATTAATTTTAATTTTAATATAATAATTTCGATTAAATACATTGGGGTCTATTAAAAATAAAAGTTTATTTGATTTCCAATATAAAGAACAATTTTATTTTTTACGTACAAAAGTATATTATACAGGGTGTTTGGCGACTACCGCATTTTTTGTCATACGTGGGTAGAACAGCCTATACTGAATCAAAAAGTCCTGTACCATTTTGAGGTGTCAGCAATAGTTAACGAGATATTAACGTTTAAAAGATAGCCAAATACGCGCGTCCCTCCGACGTACTATTGCCGAAGGCACAGCCCACCGAGCGCACGGCGCCCCGCTCGCCGCGAGCCTTCAGCCTCTAAGCTCGAACAGCGCGGCGTGCCTACTAGGCCATCCCCGCTCCTCGCAGCCCGCGCGCCGTGCGCTCGGTAGGCTGTGCCTTCGGC
>NW_017296215.1:21170-24595 GCF_001594075.2 Trachymyrmex cornetzi
ATTGCACGTAAAAGCATCGAAAGTATGTTGAATCTTAAAATTAAGCGTTGCGGATTATTTATAGATTCCGAAATACCATTTTTAGGCGCTTCTCCAGATGGATTAATAGAAGAGGACGGAATTGTCGAAATCAAATGTCCTTTCGCTGCACGGTTGTTAACACCAGAAGATGCGATAGCAGGAAATATTTCTAATCTGCGGTCTTTATATAAGAATAAAGAAGATGAAAAGATGAATCGCAGTCATGTATATTATTATCAAATACAAGGACAATTACACATTACGCAACGACAGTATTGCATATTCGCACTATGAACACCATTAGGATTAAAAACGGAAAAAATTGTACGAGATGATAACTTTTGGACAGAAAATATGGTTAATAAACTAGTGCAATTTTATGAACAGTGCGTACTACCAGAATTACTTGATCCAAGGCAGGAGAGACATATGCCTATTCGTGATCCCGAATATATTATTGAAGCAAAAAGAAGAAAAATGATAGAAAAACAAAAGGAATAGAAGGGGGCTCTTGCTCTCCGCTCGGAAGGGCGGCCAGGGCTCTGTTTTGAGCGACTGGAGGCCTGGGTTAGGACGCCCTAGAGCCCTGAGAGGGGCTAGCGTAGGACAAAGTTCGGGAGGGAATGTTAGGAGGAATGCCTCGGCCCTGAGAGGGGCTTCCTAGGCCGGGTTACGGTGGTACTCCGTTTAACGGGAGTGCGGGTACGAGGGTTCTGTCGTCCCGGGTGACAGGGAGCCTGGCGCGGCCCTCGCTGCGTCACGCGAGGCTTCCTGCTCCGGATTCACGCGGTTACACCAATATTCGGACGACACAGACGTTAACAGGCGCTCCGAATCGCTTTAATTATGCCCGAGAGGAAGGAAAGTGAAAGAAGAAGATAAAAAAAAAAGAAAATGAATTTTAGACGTTTTATTCTATTTTGATTTCAAGAGATGGTTCGACTCGTGAAATTGATATCGCGTACATGGAGACGTTGAGGTAACTAGTAATGAAAAATATAAAATATAGAATAAAATTGACGAGATTCGTATATTCGAATAGTTCGCACACGATCGTTTCCGAAAATTAATATTTACACAAAACGGATGGTAGTGCGACTGAGACGGAAGTGCCACGTGCAACTTACTTTGCGTCGCGGTGTTGCTCGGCTATCCTTGAACGTGCCTGCTATGGAGGATGGCCCTCGGGATTTTTGCGAATGAGCACCCCGCTTCTAAGAAGAACTCTCTGAAGGAGACTAGTAGGCTAGCTCTCACTCTGACACTCTGACACTGACACTCTGATTCTCAAAAAGACTGAAGACAGACCACGGAAGAAAGTCAGACTTTATCTTTGGTGTGCGCTTTTATATCGTTAGAAGTGGTAGTGCTGAGCGGGAAAGGGGGTTGACCTGTCAACAGTTACTTGAATCTTTTGAAATGTTCTAGAAGTTTCGATCTAATGAGATTTCGTTAGATTTTACTGTCTTAAAGAAGGAAATTGCCAAATTTAAATGTTGACAGGGCCCTCTTAGTCGCTTCGCCCCTGTGCTGCATAGTGTGCAGTCGCTGTGCGCGTTTATTCGCGTTATATTTCCGTCAAAGGATGTTTTCCTTTTTTATGAATAGAGTTTTGGATACAGAGCGTTCGTGCGTTACTTGTATCGCGAAGCTTCTAACGGACTTCCGCACGTTTTGTTGGAAGCTTTTGGTGCACTTGCGGATGCAATTCAGCTACGTATTCTCGATTGTAAGCGCAGTATTAGCCGCTTTATGAACCGGCGCAGTTAAATTTGCAATTGCAATTGTTGAATTTAAATGAAGTGAATTTATTGATTAATTCGGAATACTGCGATAGATCGAGGATACCAGAGAGGCTCTTAGTTCCCTATGATTTAGCATTTAATATCATGGGGTGCTAATTCGTTTCGCTATTGGTTTAATTGGATTTTCACGCGATTAATTATATTGGGTCGCGCAAGCGCAGTACGGCTTTGCAACAGCTGTTCGATCACGCGCTAAGCGCGTGATCACGGTTCGCGAGAGTTTCGCGGCTGTCGTGACAGTTCGCGTTGTCGTGGCAACGCGTCTGGCGTCGTTGAATGTGACGTTCGCCTGCGCGCAAATTTCGGCGGACGTTACAATAGAAAACGATATAATTGTGAATATTAAGATACATCGTGATGTTGCCCTCTGTGTATATATTCATACTGCCAAGGAACGGGTGGCACCCAGTTGGACACAGCTCAATTGGACATGAGCCACTCACAGTGCTTGAGACTACAAAGCTCCTAAGCACCGGTCGCTGTGATTGGTGGTGTCCAATCGAGACGTGGTCAATCGGGATCACCTCCCAAGGAACTTCACCAGCTGCTGTCATAAAGTATGACGAGAGATTGTCACGTATTGCATATGCTTCTTTAGCAGCTCTATGTGCTTCTATATTTCCCATGGGTCTTATATGATTATTTAGTGACTGTCTCCACTCTCCTTCTATTAAATCTCCTTCTTCTGTTTCTCTATCTGCAAATTGGGAATGACAATATCTTTGCTGCGGCGGGGCTTTCTCGTAATTTTTCGTTTTTAAAGAATTATGCAAGCACATTGCTGCTAGCACTAATCGGTCAGCAACATTTGCACTAGTACATATTGGTCTTCGAAATATCCTCCACCTGGCTGCAAAGATTCCAAAGGTATTTTCAATGGTCCTTCTGGTCCGAGATAATCGATAATTAAAAATCCTCTTTTGCTCATTTAAAGATCTTCCTGGATAAGGTCGCATCACATTTGTAGACATTTGAAATGCTTCATCCTCAACAAAATAATAAGGTAATTTTTTGTCACTTCCTGATAGACGAGCAGTGACTCTAGGTATATTGAGTGTACCTGCATATAGAGAGCGTCCAAAGTCTGATCTGGACATGATTCTGCCATCACTTTCACTGCCATATGCACCAACATCGAATAAGGTAAACTTGTATCGAGCATCACAAGCAGCCATCAGCTATACTATACTAAAAGTCTTTTTATAATTAAAATACATTGAACCAGAATTCGGAGGTGCCTGGATAGTTATGTGCTTGCCATCAATTGCCCCAACACAATTTGGCAAATTCCATAATTTTAAAAAATTTCTGCTGATTTCTATCCATTCCTCTTCTGTAGGATGTTTCATATAAATTGGTATCAGAACATTCGCTATAATAGAGCATGTTTCTTTAACAATTATGTGAGCGGTAGATTCTCCTACTCTGTATGCTAAAGCCACAGATAGCATCTGACAGGGAATGGAAAGTTACTTTTTAAAAGTAACAAGTTACAGTTACTCGTTACCGAATAGGAAAAGTAACAAGTTACCGTTACTAGTTACCGATTTTTAAAAGTAACTCGTTACAGTTACCGTTACTTGAGAAAGTAACTTTTCG
>NW_017296215.1:25039-27148 GCF_001594075.2 Trachymyrmex cornetzi
ATTATATGTGTAAATTTACGAAATTTTTTTACAGTGTAAGTGGCTTTTGTCGTATCGTGTCCAATCATGTGCAAAGTAACGATAAACGTAACTGTAAAATTCGTTACCGTTACCAAAAAAATGTAACTTCGTTACCGTTACAGTTACCAAAGAAAAAAAGTAACGCAGTTACTAGTAAAGTTACCAAAAAAGTAACTTGTAACTGTAACTTCGTTACAAGTAACGAGTTACTTCCATTCCCTGGCATCTGATCTCTTGTTGCCAAATATCTACAATAAAGTACAATAATTGATAAACTTTTAAAAACTCAATCCATGTAGGAAATATAAAATGTATTATAAAACATATATATTTTTACCTCAGAGTTATTGCAAGACATTGTTCTGGACATATCGAGGCTCTGATACTTCTTTTCTGCAAGAACGGACTCACTAGCCGCAATAATTCGTAAAATGTAGGGACATCCATTCTCGTATACCGGAAAAACATATCTTTATCTTCTTTCAATTCTGTAAACAAACTTGCGAAGTCACCATACTGTTCGCGTCGAGTATTGATGGGACGGAACCACCATCGCCTGTTCCTCCAGCGCTTAGATTTTTTTGCTTTCCATGCAGCGTACAATGCTAGGCTAGCAACTTGCATTGCACAGAGAAATAACATAATGTTTTCGTCATCCATAGCTAATAATCTACAAAAAGGATGTCAACGAAAATCTTATTATACTTATAAAACCACTTACAGTACAAAATTATATTTATACAGAATTATATTACAGAATTTATATATATACATATATCTGATTCTATTTTTTTATATCTGACTCTATTTTTTTTCTACATCTGACTCTATTTTTAACCAAAATTTTCAAATATACCATTTAATTCACACCAAGAATTTGAAGCTATATTACTTTCGGGTTAAGTGAACACTACGAAGCAGCCGACAAAATTCGAATGTTCTGATTGGTTGGTTTTTATCGCTATAGCATCATTGTGTATTGGTGGCGATAATCTCTTATTCCTTATTTTTATTGCCTGTTCCTATTGCCTGTTGCCTGACATTGTGCAAGGGCCTTAAAACGCCATATTGATTTTTAGTTCCTCCTTTTTGTCGGACTCATATCAGATGGCACCATAATCAACGGTGATACAACAAATTACATGGGGTGCGTACGGAAATCTATTCATCGGGTAGAGTAAATGCTTAAACACAATAGGCACAGGCAATAGGCACAGGGAACAGGGAATTACGCACCGTCCAATGAGAGCTCCGGGATTTAAGTTCGATACGTAACCTATGCTAATACAAACGTACCACTACAAAAGTGCATGAAGTCCATGAGACAACAAATACACAGGGAATAGGAACAATTTTCCGACGCGTTGGAATTTTATTGCCTGTTGTCTGTTGTTTCTTGACTTGTTTTTTGAGGTTATATTTTCATTTGTGAAATTAGTTCCGGCAAATTTCAGTTTAAATAGTTTAGAAGACATGACATTCAATCACGATTATTGCCAGAAAAGAAAATTTGACGAATCGCTGGAGGATGAAGATGTAGACTTGATACAAAATCATAAATACGGGGACGAGCTTTTAATAGATTTGATTCGAAGCAGGCCATTTCTTTATGATAAAACAATTAAAGAATTTCGAGATATTATCATGAAAGGAAATGCATAGGCAGAGATCGCTTCTATTTTAGAAATTTCAGATATGCACATTACAATTTAACTGAATATATTCTTTAAATAATTTTTCCAATAACTAAGTACATACATTAAATGGGTGGCACCCAGTTGGACACGAGCCACTCACAGCGCTTGAGACTACAAAGCTCCTAAACACCGGTCGCTGTGATTGGTGGTGTCCAATCGAACCGTGATCAATCGGGATCATCCTCATTAAATATTATTTTTTAATACATTTTATTAACTTATACTATTTAATATAAATAAATTATTTAAATAGTTCTAATTACATATTTACTTAAATCAATTAATGTCTTTTGCTAGTGTTACGTCCAAGCCCTTGGAAATGCGCTTAAATGGGAGAGACAAGGATGGAGTTATAGAGGGTATGGAAGGACGTTTAGACTTTATCTCGCAG
>NW_017296215.1:29184-30284 GCF_001594075.2 Trachymyrmex cornetzi
GAAATTTAACGTTTGATTATCGGTACTATGAGAGAGTTTTTATTGCGAGTCTCTCGATTCTAAGCAAACAAGACTTGTGGCTGGAAACTTCTCTCGGGTTTGTGTTATCGCTTGGGTTTGTTCATATCTTACTTCGTTGATTGAAAGGTCGCGAAACGAAGAAATCGTGGAGTCCACCGGGCGTAACACCCCCCGCCTTAGACAAATGTTGGGGGTGTAAAACACAACATTTGCAAAAATAATTGAATTAAGGATGATTTCTTCGTTTAGCGGTTAATTATTTATTAGCGTTAGTTCCTAGAATTTATAATTATGTTCGGGTTTGGTTCGAGTTTGGCTTTTATAGCTTAGATTGTGAGAAAGAGGAAAGAATGGTAATTTTGCAAGCATTTTGTTCTTTCGTCCTTCTTATTTTTATTCTAATGCACGCATAATCTACGAATGTATGTATATATACATATACGGGCGCATGTTACGTATAATGCAGTTGAATCTTGGTACGTTCCTTACCTCTCCCATTATATATATATTTTTTTTTGTTTATATAAAGATGTCTAAATTCGCATTTATTTTGGCTTGTCCGTGCTTTTCTTTTCCTTCTGCATGATAGACAAGGAAAATACAAAGATATTTTCACGTGAATGTCGTCCGGCACGAGCCGGGGCCTTTTTTTTCTCTCTCTCTTCTATGGGTGAGTTTCCTTGTCGGTTACCACTCCTAGGGCTCCCCACCCCTAAGCTAGTCATGCCTCGGGGGCAGACCGCTATTTCCCAGTTTTAGCCGGGGTTTACGTGCTTTAACATCCGTCATCGTGATGCATCTCGTCAGGATTTTCATGTATTTTTATATAACTTGGAGGGGACGAGTGCGAAGTTAATTTATTAACCGTGACCATTATTGGGCGGTGACGGCTGATTGGTGATGACGGACGAGATGAATTCTCCTAACGGAGGAATACATCAACGTACAGTGGAGAAGTGTATATAATTTGCGAGATTTCTTTTCTCTTCTTTTTGCTTAAGATTGGAGGGGGGTTATTAGCGCAAGGAAACTCGGTTTCTTCAGCCTCGACAATCAGGTGATTTATTTATTATATATAT
>NW_017296215.1:30362-31918 GCF_001594075.2 Trachymyrmex cornetzi
GGAAAAGGAACGTAATCCCAATGTATACAATTGGAGCCCATACCTAATTAAAATTATGGTGATATAAGATAATACTAAATTTCATTAACTTAACCTGAAGTGGTATGAGCACAAAGGAGCAGGAAAGAAAAATAAAAAATTTTCTTTGTTTCTTTCGTACTTCGGATTTATAAGTGTGTTCACAAAGGAAAATGTATGTATATTAGTAGATATTAAGTATATCCTTAGGCAATATTTATTTGAAATGTATATTTTTGAAATTTTTTTTTTTTTTTCCTGAATATACATATTTTCTTATTAGAATGTGATTAATGTATTCTTAAGTCTTAAATGATTCTAAATTTTCATTTTATCGCTTAATTTCTATAATTTTCTGATGCACAAATTGCATACTTATGTAATGTGTGTATATATGCTTATATATATAATGTCTTTAATTTTATTCTCTCTCTCCCTTTTTTTCTTTGTTTGCGGTATGGTTAAAGGAAAAGATATTTACGAAACGCCAGGTATCAGTTATATATGTTAGTGTTTTAGGCCTACGGGCAGGCCCCATCCTAAATCCAAGCGTGCCTTGATATTTGCATCAATATATTGAAATTCTAAGAGACAGCCAGAACATTCTTCCGCTTCTCTGGTTATGGTCATTACTTTATTACAGTTAGTGCATTTTGCTTGTTCAAATATTGAATCCATATGAACTAAATGATGCGAGAACACGGGTAAATATTTGAGTCTTAAATTGGCAGGCTCGTATTTATAACAATTTTGACAAATTTTAGACCGATTACCGGAATGTTGGTACATCGGCTGGGTCTCCCATGTAGTGATACATCGGAGATTTGTTTAATATTTATAAGCATACCAGTGCTGTTCCCTGGTTACTATGTAAGGTTCTGTCTTTTTTTCATGAATGGTCCAGCACAGATTGTTGCACCCTGGCATCTCGTATATACTGTAACCGATGATTGAATTATTGCTTAGTTTCGAGAAAGAGAGGAAAGATTATATGCGTGTGTATGTATACGTGTATTTATAAAATTAGTTTCTATAGAAGCATATACAAAATACTTGAATTTTATTATAGGATATATATATATTTTTTTTTTATTCTAAGATATATGTATTTATTTGTTATTATTTATAATACACATATGTATATGTATTTATTTATTTTTCTCTCTTTTTTTTCAAGGATTTTGTATTTTTATTTATATGTTACTTATTGCTAGGGATTTTATTTAAGTATCAAAAAAGGAAAAATTACGGTCTTAAAAATATCTTATAAATACGGTCTTATCCTTATCTTATCTAACTTATAATACACCGGGTATTGTCGGCACTATTTCGTCGTCGGTGTGTTGAGCGCATCCCATTGAAATGAGCAAATTTTTTAGGCTGCTCATTTCGTCTTCGCTCTCGCGCCTAGGTTCAAAGGTGATTACGGCGCTTTCGTCTGCAATACTCCTGATGATTCGCATCCATCCCTCTCTCCTTTCCAGTAGTAATCTGGTGAGCTCCCTGCTTCTCCGGGGCCATCTCGACCTTGCTCCGAC
>NW_017296215.1:34938-36310 GCF_001594075.2 Trachymyrmex cornetzi
GTCAATATAGCTTTAGGTGATCCTAATACACAAATAAATCTGTCTACGAAAGCCTCCGCTATTGTTTCAGAAGTTTGATCGGGCAAAGGTACTCCCATACAAAATTTAGTTAATTGATCTTGCAATGTTAGAATATATTCGTTGCCTCTTTCGGTTTGCGGTAAGGGTCCCACAATATCCATGGCAACCTTATCGAAGGAGGATCCTGGCGTGTCTGTAATTACCATAGGTTGTTTGGTTTTTACTCGTACTAATTTTTTCAGTTGGCATTGCAAACATTGTTGAATATATTGTTGAATGTCAGATTTTAAATTCTCCCAGTAATAGTTGTGTTTTATTCTGTGATATGTTTTCGTGACACCTCGATGTCCCCCAGTAGGCGAACAATGCATTTCGCCGATTATGATAGAACGAAGGTCCTTAGGCGGATATTTTATTAATCCATTGCATATAATTAACTTGGTGGTTGAATCGATGAAAATTATTTGTAGCAAAGATTTTATGTCGTTCCACGGTACATTGTTAATGAAGTCCGTTTGTGAAATACTTATTGTTTCTATTTTTAGTTTATCGACGATATCACGTAAACTTTTTATTACCGTGGTGATTTGGTTTAAAGTCATCGTTGGACCTTCTCGTTGTCCTTCACTAATAGGCAGAGCTATGTAATAATATTTTTTATATTTTACTGTCTTTGCTTCTCCTAAGATAAACGGATTCAAATTCGGAATTTCATTACGTTCGAATAATTTTTGTGAACCCGAATCTAGCGGTTTCCCTTTGGTATCAACGAAGTATGCGACGTTATCCTTGCGTAGAAATAATAGATCGCGGCTATTAATTATGGTACTTTTAAATGTCTGAATATTAGTAACAGTAGGTTCTGTTCTTAAGTTTTTACTCTCATTATTTGGTTCTTGATCTTCATCTTCACTGCTTGCATCATTCTCGATGTCGTTTTCCTTATCTGGTGGATCGTTTCTATCTCGTATCTCTTCAATTTCGTCTTCCTTTCCTTGTGATCGTTGCAATGATTTTTCTTGATGAATGTTTTTATTTTTTGTCTGGCTCCGAGTTTGTATTTTATTATAAGTAAGATGGTCATGAATTAATGCCCTCTCGGTAATTTGTAGTCTCGGCGGCTCACAGAGTTGCTCGTGAGTAAATGGTACTGAGTCCGTATTTCCTTCAGGTAAATCGTTATCAGGTACTAGGTCTTCAATTTTTTCTTCATCGGAAAGATATAATTCGAAATTTTCGTCTTCTTCTTCCTCTTCTTCTTCGAATTCTTCTAACATTTTAGAAATTATTTCTGCATCGTTCGGATTGTTAGGGTTTAAAATTTTATTCTGATGGATTATATTGCAGGTCG
>NW_017296215.1:36665-36948 GCF_001594075.2 Trachymyrmex cornetzi
ACGGCTATTCCAGAAGCGTCAGTGGTCAGAATAAAAGGTTTTGAGAAGTCTGGATATTGTAAAACTGGTTCTTCGCATAATCTCTGTTTTAAGGCTTCAAACGATTCTTCTTGGGCAATTGTCCATTCGAAACGCGTATCGTTTTTTAATAAATTCGTTAAAGGTTTAGCTAATTTTGAAAAATTTAGTATAAATCTTCTGTAATATCCTGCTAATCCGAGAAATTGTTTAATATTTTTCGGCGTTTTAGGCCTAGGAAACTGTCTTACGGCCTCTAATTTTT
>NW_017296215.1:37124-37510 GCF_001594075.2 Trachymyrmex cornetzi
ATCGTCCATGTAAACAAATAATTCTTCACCTTGAAGTCCTGTTAATACTAAGTCCATTAGTCGTTGGAAAGTAGCGGGAGCGTTTTTCAGTCCGAAAAGCATTCGGTCAAACTCGTAATGACCGGAAAGGAGTTGTAAACGCGGTTTTATGACTGTCTGCGGGATCCATTTTTATTTGATGGAACCCAGAAGCTAGATCACATAGAAAAATATTGAGCCCCTCCCAGTTGATCTAGTATATCGACGATGTTAGGTAATGGGTAAGCATCGCCAATAGTTTTATCATTTAAGGCTCTGAAATCTAAAACCATTCTCCAGCGTTTATTTCCTTTTGAATCTTCTTTTTTAGGTACGATCCAAATAGGTGTATTGTACGGTGATTGTGA
>NW_017296215.1:40276-40879 GCF_001594075.2 Trachymyrmex cornetzi
CGTGCTTCGCCTACAATTCTTGTTCTAATAATCTTGGTAAATTGAGATTCGGCTTCCGCAGGCAACATGGCCTTCGCTTCCTCACATCCCTCAATAAAATATGTTAGCGGAATATTTTTACCGTCGAAGAAAGGGACGGCTTCGACTGCGTATATTAATGTAGCGAATGGATTTGGATTCGCCATTATTTTATCTCTTTTTGTCTTAGGAGTGTCTTTACTTTCTATTACCGGTTGTATTGTTGTATCTCCGGAAGCGTTGGAGACAAGTGTTTCAGTTAAGGTTTCAAATGAATCTTTATCGATCGCAGATTCGTCTAGTGAGAAATCAATTTGCTTATGTGTAGTTTTAGAGGACGCAGGAGTGGATGTGTGTATTGTTGTATTATCGTGTTTTGACTTGCCAAGATTTTCTATAGCGGTTTTGTAAAGATTAATTTCACTTTTATCAGAAGTAGACCTCGTATTCATACCTGCCCACAAGGATCGCACTTATCAATCCCGGACGAGCCCCCAAATTTACTTCGTCTGTTACGTTCAAGCCCTTGGAAATGCGCTTAAATGGGAGAGACAAGGATGGAGTTATAGAGGGTATGGAAGGACG
>NW_017296215.1:42653-44365 GCF_001594075.2 Trachymyrmex cornetzi
CTGTTTGATGTTGATTTTCGTTTTCCACGATGCTCAAAAAGAGGTTTGATAGTCAATGCTACGAAAGAGTTTTTTATCGCGGATATTTCGATTCTAGGCAATCATTTCGAGACCTGGCTTAGCGCCTTGGTACCAACGCTATTTGGTGATTATTTGATATTGACTTTCATTTTCTACGATGCTCGAAAGGAAATTTAACGTTTGATTATCGGTACTATGAGAGAGTTTTTATTGCGGGTCTCTCGATTCTAAGCAAACAAGACTTGTGGCTGGAAACTTCTTTCGGATTTGTGTTATCGCTTGGGTTTGTTCATATCTTACTTCGTTGATTAAAAGGTCGCGAAACGAAGAAATCGTGGAGTCCACCGGACGTAACACTAGCATATGTATCAAAAGCAAATTAACATTCAGATCAGGTGTTTATTTATACTCTTCTTGTTAAAATTATTTTTCTCTGAAATGTCCAATATTATGTAGAAGTTTCTAATATTACAATTTATGAATGATGATAACAATATTGTATGTATTATGTAGTTTCAGCTTGTCAAGTATATTGAACACGTCTTCGTCAACGCTTCAATAAGGAGAGGCAACAACGAGAAAATGAAACAAGAAGTGGGGCAGGAAAACCCACAAGACAAAAGTGGATTCTATTTGACAATTTAAATTTTTTAGAGAAGATTGATACTCCCCAAGAAGGTTAATTTTATATTTTATAAGAATTATTACAGACTTACTTGAATATATCTTATAAGTATATATCTTATAAGCTTTGTTTATATACATATCTTATTTTCATGATTTCAGAATCACTTATTCTAATGTAAGAAATGGGTTACTCCGTGACTGATGCGCCACTTGCGTTACACGTTACCTCTCTGACTTATACACTTACACTTTCCATTGCCTTCTTGTTGCACCTTAACATTAGATGTTTATTTATTAAATGTGACACGCGGAGCGACTGTAATTTGTTAATGGCGAGAGGAACGAGATTGTTGTGCTGATTTAGGCTGGTGCCAAAGCGTATTTTAAATGCTAAAAAAAAAAAATTAATAACAGATTCCATTGAAACAATACGCTTAATTAATCTAATAAGAGAAGCAAATCATCGCCCACCAATCAAAAAACTTCAAAAACGCTCGCGATCCAAGGCTTTTTTACTAATATTACCGAAAAAATCAGTTCGTGTATGAACACCTAATCTTTTATAGAAGAGTCTGCACAAAATGAAACGCATAATGAAATATGTGATGATAACGTTAGTGATATGCTAAAAAATTATTGTTTTTTTAATAAACTAATTTATTACGCAATGAATGTAACCATTATGATGTGGTAACAATATCAATAGCAATGTCATGTATAGAACATTTTATTTTAAGAAAGTTTGTATTTTTGTTTTAATATACTTAGAACATGTATTCATATATCTACTGTGACATATTTCAATTTTGATACATTTAACATATATCTCATTGACTTGAACTTCTAATATATTATAGCTTAAAGAATGGTTATATTCAATATATACAAACCATACATTGTAAATTATTTGAAATGTATGAATACAATTTACAAATAAATTCAAGTAAAGAACGGGCAAAGAGCCAAAGTATAAAAAATTAACAACACATATATATATTAAAATAATAGAACATACATACAAATTTAGCCAACAAAATTAACAAACGTTTCGAACCCGATCGGGT
>NW_017296215.1:45143-49361 GCF_001594075.2 Trachymyrmex cornetzi
AGTAACCTCCAACAGGTTTTAGCTAACAAGTTTACAGGTTTTAAATGGTAATAACTTTTTAACGAATTACCAGCGACGGCTAAAACCTGTTAGGTCACTCAGCCTTGGGAAAATTTACTTAACAAAACTCAAAATAAAACTTAAAACCTATTTTAGAGAAAACTTAAAAATTTGATAAGTAAATTTGGACACTTTAAATTTTTCTTTAAAGTAACTTTAAAATTTACTTAAAGAAAGAACTGGAAACTAAAGCTAAAGGAACATAAAAATTTTAAAACATAAGTTAACAATCATAAATTTTTTTTTAAGATAATAATTGTGAAAATATGAATTATGTTTAAATTTCAAAGCAAGCTTTTTTACTTATATGAAAGCTTATCACATCAAAAAATTATTTCATAACAATACGAATGAAAAATCTCTTGTGCCTTTTATTCTATCCTGTATGAATCTTACTTACGAGAAAATGTAACATTGCCGCGTCCCTCTAGTGGCGGTGTCGCGCACTGTGTTTGCGGGTAAACTTTATGTCAACTTAACCTTATTTTAAAATTTAAAAGCACTTTTAAGGTATTTTTTCATCCTTTAAAATACCTAAAGACAATTTTAAAGTCAGTTTTTAAAATCTTTGATTTGTCTAAGATTCTTTTTTAATAAGTTTTCAAATATTTTAAAATTGCTTCGATGACTTTATATCACTCAAAAATTTTTTAAGTTAACTTTTACATTTGAAAGGTTACTTTTAAAACTTTTCTTTAAGTAAATTTTCCCAAGGGAGGATCATGACCTTGACAACATATGTCAAGGTCAAGGTTAATCGGGAGAGATCCTCTAACTTTTAGATTTATTTTTTAAATTACAGAATGTTTTTAAATAAAAACATTTTTTAATAAATTCAGTAATATTTAGAAATTAATATTTTGTTAACTATTGTGAAAATTGCAAAATGGTACAGGACCTATCGACTCAGTATAGTCTATTCTACCAGTAAACAAAATATTTGGCGATTATTCAAGACATCCTGTACGACACCGAGTTATTCAACATTGAAGTAAAAGGGTCATTTTTACTTCAACGTTGAATAACTCGGTGAAAAAACATCGTATTGTTGCGCCCGATGCACGAGATTGCACTCGGATAGTAACGCGCACTCCCGAGCTACGGAAATAAAGAGACTCAAGGCTTAAAGAGTAGGAAATAAGAAGCAGTTTATTCAGTAACGTCGCGTCGGCACCACGAGATCGTCAGTACATAAGTAGCGTAACGATAATATGTGTAATCGGCGGAGAAGCACGTCCGTACGTCTTGACTGCTCTCCAAAGATCTGACAGCTGTTCACCGTCAACAACGGCACGTCGTCTTGACAACGCAACACCACGAGGTCAGCACAGCACAGCATGCGACGGAGCATGGGCGTAACACTGCCCCCCTTCTGAAAAATTGTTGTTTCGACAATTCTCTGGCTCCAAAGTTTATGAAGAGTCTTCTCCAAGGAATTCTGGGCTCCCGACCAATTCCTGCTCCCTTTCTGCGCTGCTGCGTCAGTTTTATTAGAGCTTGGTCTTTCTGGGACCCGTTTCCTGGACTGAAGCTTTTTCCTCCTTCTGGGCAAGACCCCTTTTCAATTTCTCCTCCGGAGTTATCCAGTCTCCCGGAGAAACACGCTTGGGCATCCCCCCACCTTCACGAAGGAAGTGTATTTCCTCTTGACTCTTCTCTTGAGCCTTGTGTATTTGTCACTTCGTTTTTCGGACTGGGAGGGGAATGATGAAAAGTTTTTCTGTCCACAGTACCTCTATTCCCAGTCCCCGCCTCGGCATTTGCTCTCCGTCCTGTGGAAAAACTGTGGATCAAAAACCACAGGCGAGACGGTCTTCTTGACAAAAAAATGTTCCAGACATATTTCTTCAAGAAGCTCTTGAAGAAATTGGAGATGAAGACTTATCTCTTCAATTCCGCTTCAAATCTCCGCCATTTTATTCAGTATGCGCCGTGTACGCCGGGTGTTATGTTCTCAACGCTCAAGACTGCCATATTCGCCGATATTTTATTTACCGTGCGCCTTGCACACCAGATGTTCTATGTACGAGGCCGAAGACCATAATCTAAAACTTAACGAAAAGATCTTAGTATCACATATTTTTGTTTCGATAAGGAATAAATTAATACTAGGCTCTGAATGATCATTCATCTATTATTTATTTTTTTTTTATTTACTCCCTTTCTTCTTGTCTATCACAATAAGGTGCTAACCTATCCGTATGTACGATTTTATTTTTACACTTATTTGACTTGCGAATACAATACACGACATCAGTGAGTTTCTTTACAACATAGTGGTCCTTCCCAGCTGCTTTGCAATTTTGGAGCTTTACCTTTAACTCTTCGAGGATTGTATAACCAAACCTTTTGCCCTACCTCAAAATGAATTCGCCTGGTTTTCTGATCATATCAGGTTTTAGTGCGAGAAGATTTTATATCAACACGATTCCTAACCTGATCATGAATTCCCTCTAATTTCCTTTTAATCTTGTCTAAATAGCTATCCACTGACTGTTCTTCCGGTACAGGAGGATTTCCTCGAAGCAAATCTATAGGAAGTCTAAGATACTGAGCGAAATACAACTCTGCCGGTGTTACGCCGGTAGTTTCATGTTTTGAAAATCTATACGCCAATAAATACATTGGAATCCAACGATCCCAATCTCTTTGATTCTCAATCACAAAGGCTAAATAATTTAGAATTGTTTGATGTTGACGTCCCACTTGACCATCCGACTGGGGATGTAGAGCAGTCGTTCTCGTCTTTTTGATTCTAAGCAGTCGCGATAATTCCTGAAAAATCTTGGACTCAAAATTTCTTCCCTGGTCTGTATGAACTTCTAAAGGAACGCCATGCCTTGAGATAACTTGATTTAAAAAGGTTTCTGCAATAATTTTTGCTCGAATATTTTTCAGAAGAAAAGCTTCTACCCATTTTGTGAAACAATCAACTACGACTAATAAATACTTATTTCCTGTAAGAATTGCCGGAAGCGGACCAAGCACGTCCATTTGAACTCTCTCAAACGGAGTTCCAACGTTATAAATTTGAAACGGAGATTTTCCTTTTCCCGTCGGACCACTCCTAGCGACGCAAATATTACAAGACCTACACCAACTTTCAACGTCTTGTTTACGGGACGCCCAATAGAACCTTTTTCGAATTTTTTCTAAGGTTTTATTGATCCCAAAATGTTCTCCTGATGGAGAATCATGTGCCTGTTTCAAAATCTGTTGAATCCGTCCCTTAGGAACAACTTATTGAGCAATGGAATCTCTCAGATTTGGTGCCTCCCACCTTTTGTAAAGTATACCATTCCTAAGCTCTAAAGAATCCCAATAGGACCAGTAAATCTTAGCAGAAGCATCTCTGGATGCAATCTCCTACCAAGAAGGTCGGATCCCAGTCTCCTTCTCTTGGAGAATAATTGCAATACTAGGATCCTCTAACTGTTCCTGTCGCCAGGTTTCACCATTGTCCTCAGCCAAGAACAATCCGAGCAACAGAATTTTCTAATTTTACAGCCTCTTTGATCTCAGTCCTTGCGCAATACTGACATTCAGTACCCACATAGGGTCGTCTGGATAAAGCATCTGCATTCCCGTGAAGAATTCCTTTCCGATAAATGACCTGAAAGTCATATTGTTGAAGCCTTTCCGACCAACGTGCTAACTGGCCTTCCAAATCTTTGAAGGACATCAGCCATTTCAGCGACGCATGGTCCGTCCGCACCACAAACTCCCTACCATACAAATAATGGTGAAATGATTTAATCGCTTCAACAATGGTCAAAAGTTCTCGCCGCGTCACAAAATAATTTCTTTCTGTTTTACTAAGGACGCGACTATAGTAAGAAATCACCTTCTCTCCTCCGTTTTGATGTTGCGACAAGACTGCCTCTATTCCACATCCTGACGCATCAGTGTCTAGAATAAATTTACCTTCTCCTCGTGGAAAAGATAAGATTGGAGAAGAACTAAGCGCTCTCCGTAATTAATTAATAAATGAATCATCACATTACTTATCCCAAACAAATCTCGCTTGAGTTTCAGTTAACTTATAAAGCGGCTTTGCTAGCGAAGAAAATCCTTTAACAAACTTTCGGTAGTAAGAACATAGACCTAAAAAGCTTCGAAGATGCTTTTTGTTTCGTGGGATTGGCCAATTGATTATGG
>NW_017296215.1:49573-52291 GCF_001594075.2 Trachymyrmex cornetzi
GAAAGTAATTCCTGAAGAATCTGTTCCATTACTCGCTCGAAAGTCGCATTACACAAACCAAATGGCATTACCTTAAACTGCCATAATCCATTTCTGACCGAAAATGCTGTTTTCTCTTTATCTTACGGTCGAATTTTAACCTGCCAGTATCCACTTTTCAGATCTAACGTGGAATACCAAGAGCTACCTGAAAGTTGATCGGAAATATCATCTATCCTGGGTAAAGCATAAGAATCCTTTTTAGTAACCGCATTTAACTTGCGATAATCAACACAAAATCTTATCGTCCCGTCTTTCTTTTTTACCAAGACAGCTGGCGACATCCAAGGACTCACGGATTCCTCTATTATTCCCTGTTCTCTCATTTCTTCAATAATTTCATCAACTTTTTCTCTTATATGAAACGGAACTCGACGTGGAACCTGTTTAATGGGAAGAGAATTTTTTAAGTTAATTAAATGTTCACCCACTTCACAACTTCCTGCGACAATTTGCTCAGAAAATACATCACTAAATTCATTTAGCAATTCCGCAAACAGTTTCTTTTGTGATTGCGTTAAATATTCGGAATCTTTCTCAAAAAGAGACCTCAAATTCGAAGGAACATCAAAGTCAAACGATTCTACCGAAATCGGTAGATTCGGAATAAAACGCTTGATCTTGTAGTGCATCGTGTAGTGTCTTCGTGTAGCATCTTGTAGTGAGTCGAAACTGAATCAGACACCCTATATATGATATATATATGCCATGACAACCTATATATATAGCGGCCATATTGAATATTAGTTCTGCTTTTCCGGGAGTCATAAGCTGAGGGCACCACTAACGGTGGTACCGCGTTTACAAGAGGGGAGTTGGAAGGCCCTGGTGTTGCCCGGGAGCCAGATGTGCAACACTGCCTCACGCAGTTGTCGTATCTCCCGTAACATTGCTGCAACGCCGTCTGCGTCGAGGAAGTCTCCTGATTCTGCGGGGTTATCTCCTCCGCCGTTGTCTCCATATCTCGTGGCTCCGCCGTCATCGATCTTTCCGGACTCTGCATTCGAGCTCTCCCTCTCGTGACGATCGGTGAACGAATCATCCGAGACCCTCTGATCCCGGACGAGCCCCCAAAATGTTGCGCCCGATGCACGAGATTGCACTTGGATAGTAACGTGCACTCCCGAGCCACGGAAATAAAGAGACTCAAGGCTTAAAGAGTAGGAAATAAGAAGTCGTTTATTCAGTAACGTCGGCACCACGAGATCGTCAGTACAGAAGTAGCGTAACGATAATATGTGTAATCGGCGGAGAAGCACGTCCGTACGTCTTGACTGCTGTCCGAAGATCTGACAGCTGTTCACCGTCAACAACGGCACGTCGTCTTGACAACGTGACACCACGGGAGCACAGCACAGCATGCGACGGAGCATGGGCGTAACAATATATATACAAATATGTATATATTATTAGGTATTGGAATAAGTTTCCGCCCTTTTTGAAAAGAAAAAGATGTGTTTATTTAAACAAATCTATGTAAGTGAGTTTATTCAAAGTATGTTCCTTCGGAAGCGACAACTTTCTCCCACTTTTCTGGTAATAAACGGATTCCTTGAATGAAAAAATCTGATTCTTGAAGCGATCCATTCATCAGCCATTTTTTGATATCATCATAAGAATTGAATCGTTCTCCATAAAGGGCCGACTGCATGGATCGGAACAAATGGAAATCTGAAGGAGCAATGTCCGGTGAATACGGCGGGTAGAGCAGAATTTCCCACTTTACTCCTTCTAAATATTTCTTGACCGGTTTTGCAACGTGTGGCCTAGAGTTGTCATGTAACAGAATCAGCTTGTTGTGCCTATTGTCCCATTCCAGTCGTTTTTCTTTCAAAGCTTGGTTTAAACGTATCAGTTGTAGTCGATAACGATCGCCAGTGATGGTTTCGGACGGTTTGAGCTCATAATATATAACACCTCTCTGATCCCACCAGATGCACAACATAATCTTCGAAGTATGGATATTTCGTTTTGGCGTTGATGGACCTGATTCACCTGGCATCACCCATGCTTTCAAGCGTTTAGGGTTATCGTAGTAGATCCATTTATCATCGCCAGTTACGATACGGTGTAGAAAACCCTCCTTTGTTGTCGTTGACGAAGAATCTCGCAGATGAAAAAAACATCTTTCCCTGTCTCTCTCTTTCAATTTGTATGGCACCCAATTTCCTTCTTTTTGCACCATTCCTATTGCGTGTAGACGTTTTCCAACAGTGGATCTATCAACATTTAACTCTTTTGACAACCTATCGAGCGATAAACATGAATCTTCTTCGAGTAATGCTTGCAATTCTGCATCTTCAAATTTTTTCGGTGCACCTTCGCGTTCTTTGTCACGCATGTCAAAATCACCACTGTTGAATCGCCGAAACCATTCTTTACAACTGGTTTTCGATGGAGCATGCTCACCGTAAACATCTACGAGCAAACGATGCGATTCTGCAGCACTTTTCTTTAAAATAAAATAATGGAGTAAAACTTCCCGCAAATGTTGCTTTTTTGGAATAAATTCCAACATCTTCA
Source organism: Trachymyrmex cornetzi (assembly GCF_001594075.2). Lineage (NCBI taxonomy): Eukaryota > Metazoa > Arthropoda > Insecta > Hymenoptera > Formicidae > Trachymyrmex > Trachymyrmex cornetzi. The sequence goes on from NW_017296215.1 coordinate 52,136, forward strand.
ACGCAAAAAAAGTTACTCTTTTTTACGCTTTGAACGAATGCCAACTATTGGACTCAAAAGCTTAAACGCAACCTTTCAAACACATGTGTTGCCGTTCTATCAAACATACAAGCAATGCTACTAACGACATCTTTCTACAATGGGCGGAAACTTATT
>NW_017296215.1:58028-58432 GCF_001594075.2 Trachymyrmex cornetzi
AGTCAAAGTATCTAGCGTGTGTATATATGCGATTGAATTATAGAGTCGTGTAAATTATAAAAAAACATTGTGAATACTGTTAAGTTTAAGTCTAAGAAAAATAAATTTCGGTTTGTAAGACTTGCGATATGACATAAAAATAAATAGTAAAGTTTATTCTTATTTTTCTTCCTCGATCTAGCAGCGCCAAGTGTTTTTACATGAAAAATTTTTCTATTTAAATTAAATTTTTTCGTTTTATACGGTTAAATTTTAATCTTAATTTTTGTAACTTTTAAATTTTTTGTGATAACACTTAAATTGAGCAAGGTAATGCAATTTTGTGTTTTGAAAAAAGAGAATTAAATAATAACCACTACTTCAGTTGGAAGAGAAAATGTCTATGAATGAATTGTGATATAATA
>NW_017296215.1:58859-59457 GCF_001594075.2 Trachymyrmex cornetzi
TTTGGGCCAGTTTCGTCAACGCTTAGCGCTTTTTTTACCTTTTTTTTAAAAAGGTAAATTTGTATATAATAGATAAATACCTGATGCCATGTTGCTTTTTAAAATATTGCAACCATCCGTTACTGGCCTTGAAGTTTTCTTGAGCTTGAAGCCGTTCATTAAAGATCATAGCCTGCTTTTGAAGAATGGGACCAGTTACAGGCAATCCTATTGTACGACTTGAATAAACCATGTATAAAGTCTGGTTTCAATTAACTTTTCTTCTGTAGCCCTATATCTTTTTCTTTCAATGTCATCCTCACAATTATCTAAAACTTGTTTTGCTCTCAAAATGTGTTCCCTGCGAGTTTTTATTTTTGAAATAGTTGATTGTTAACATTAATCTCTCTGGCCAATTTACTAGGAGGTTCACCTGCTTCTAATCTCTCCAAAATATTACACCTTTCTTGTATCGTTAAACTTCTTTTCTTTTCCTAAAACAATATACATTTACCATGTTTATGTTACGTCCGGTGGACTCCACGATTTCTTCGTTTCGCGACCGTTCAATCAACGAAGTAAGATATGAACAAATCCAAGTGATAACACAAATCCGAGA
>NW_017296215.1:60734-61361 GCF_001594075.2 Trachymyrmex cornetzi
CCTGCGAGATAAAGTCTAAACGTCCTTCCATACCCTCTATAACTCCATCCTTGTCTCTCCCATTAAAGCGCATTTCCAAGGGCTTGGACGTAACATTTAAAAATATATAAAATATAATTTATATCATAATCATTAATGTTCAATTAATAAGCAATGTGTACTTACCTTATTTTTAGAATTTTCTGCCATATTTCTCTGTTTTCTTTTTCATCTACATATCAGAACTACGATAAACTTTTACTGTAAATTTTAAAATATTATTTTCTGTAATTTCTTGTTAATTATTTTGATTGTAATAATAAAAGAATAAGAAAATTTACTCAGAGTACCGATTGTAAATAATTACATATTTTAGGTTATGTATTTTCCATACTAGATAATGTCAACGTTTTACACATGAAAAGTGCGCGCGCAGAATTTTTTTTAGGAGTAGGGGAGTTGACAATAACCAGCATCACCTTGCCCGAACCGGTTGACATTAACCAGCGTCGACTGTATTCTCACATTCCTAATATGAACGTACATACGTAAACTTAAGTATCTCAGGTTTTGATTTTTTCAATCACATTCTTTAGGCATTGTCACTCAGTGTACATCAGTGTATATCAGTCAATAGATAAGTTATAT
>NW_017296215.1:61507-63502 GCF_001594075.2 Trachymyrmex cornetzi
TGGAAGAAGAAGATCAGTATGTAAAATTACTTTAAATTGAACAAATAATTACTAAAAAATCTAATTTCGCTTAAGTGTGGCATAGTCACCCTACTTACCCTATATAACATAAATATGATATGTTACTGAAATGTTGTATAGCTGTAATATAAATCACTAGACTGTTATGTAACAATAATATAAATAACTAAAATGTTATATAATTGAAATATGCACTATGTTATTGTTACGTAACCATTGTTTTATTTGTTATGAAATAGTAATATCATTGTTACGTGTCTTTTAGTAAGCTCAAATCACAGAAACAGAGTCCTAAATTAATTCTAAATAAAACTATTTATAATTTTATAATACACGATTAACAAGAATGTTTATTATTTTATTTCCTCAATAGTACGTTGGAACATAATTAACATTCTACAAAATAGCTGTTTTTTTTACCATTAGTTGTTCCAAAGTACTATTGAAGAAAAATCCTATAATAAACATTTTGTTATCATTCGTACTATAAAATTCTAAATAATTTTATTTAGAATTAATTCAGAAATCTATTTTTTTTACATTTGCACTTATTTTGTATCTAAGAATAAAATAGAAAATACTTTAAACATTTCTGTTTGTGTTTGTGACGCGCTGGTGTCACCTTGTAATGGAAGGTGCGTGCGCCAAGGCGGCGTGTAATGACGACGATTCTCTTGGTTTGAGTAATTAACGTTTATTTTAACTAAAGTCACAGAAATGTTCGAAGCGGGCTATGGGCGCAAATCTCATGACAGCAATTGATGCACGCGCTTAACTACGTGCACCGGTAATACACACTCGGAGCAACGTCCCGTAATTGATCTCAACTCAAACGGAATGTACAGGGCGCGCCGTGACGAGACCGAAGATGTTCGTCAGCTACTTAGATGATTTTCGGGCATTTAATAACTTTTACAGCTTGCCTATCTCGCTAATGTTATGCGAAGCGGCAACGGAGATGCGCAATGCGGTAATTCGGCTTGGTTCGCTCCGGTTAAGACTCAGACTTGCAGTCGAGAAGTGTGACAGATAGTATTGATCCGTATTGATGTGGATCGGGAAGCGAACTGATCTTTTGCACGCGAAACGTATGCGCGAAAGTCAGTTTTTCGGGTGTCGCGCAAGGGGGGCGCGTGCCATATGAGAAAGACAGCGTGATTAGAATAAGAGCGAGATATATACGCGTTTTGTCGATGAGCTATTGACAGTCGTCGCGGAGAATATTTGAAAGTAACGATAATTCCGGAACAATTTCATTATTATTATACAATTTGTATTTGTAACTTTACATTGTTTTTAGTCCGGGACAGATTGCTACAACATAATAAATACAATAATTATTTATTATCTTTTGCTTATATATGTCAAATATAAATTTAAGTAAATTTTAAGATTAACTATGCAAAGTTTAGTTAAAGACTTTAAGGTTATGTTGAATTGAGATCTAATTATTAAGCCACGCTAATATCAAGTTCGTAGAAAATTCATTGAAAAAATTTATAAACATAAATATACGTCTTTTAGATCGACGTAATCTTTGAAACGGTTTTTTTTAGATTATAATGATTTTTTGTAAGTACTACCTCATGTTCTGAATATATCTTTATAACAACCAAATATGTAAGTAATATTATGCAATAACAATTGTAGAAATATTTGACGAATGATATTTGTTTAATATGTTAACATAATTTTTTAAATAAGGATTACCTTGGATTCAAATAATGTTAATTTCGTCTATTACATCGCTATATTTCGATGGGATAAGTTAATTGGCTAAGTCTATTCGATTCTTCTTCTTCTTCTTCTTTCAATTATTGGCTCCCGCCTCCGGAAAATAAATAGGAGGTCGATACGGCCAGATCACGTCCACCAAAGATAAACACAATTGAAAAAGTAATATTCGTTTCATAAGTATGTATAGGCACATAACTGGTGATAGCTGGATGGTGCGCCAAAGACCTGCGACAGTGA
>NW_017296215.1:65188-68243 GCF_001594075.2 Trachymyrmex cornetzi
AACCCTTATATGAGGTTCTAGGCTCAGAAATAGAGCCTTGGCACACAAACTGTACAATGCGTTGGGAAATAAGGTTGGAAATAAAAGCAATGAGAAGAGGGGGGAAATGTAAGTGTTGGAGATCTTGTAAGAGAATGTGTGGGAGAAGATTGTCGAAGGCAGATTTGATATCGACGAATACCGCCACTGTATCCTGACCAGTCAGAAACCCTGTGTGTACTGAGGCTGCCAAAGCAGTGAGATTATCCTGGCATGAGCGAAATTTCCCGAATTGATTATTGGGTAGTAAATCAGACATAGGAGATTCGATAAGCCAGTAAAGGCGACGGAGAATCATCCTCTCCATGACCTTCAGGAGGCAAGAAGTAAGAGAGATAGGGCGAACTCCATTGTTATTGGGCTTAGGTAGGAGATGGATTAAAGAGTGTGACCATTGAGAGGGAAAGGAAGAACAACGGTAAATGTTGTTAAAAATGTAGAGTAGAGAGAGAAGGAGTTCTGTCGAGAAGGCCTTAATGATCCAATAATCTATCCTGTCAAGACCAGGGCTGGGGAGGTTTTGACCGAGTGAAGAGAGGCACGCAGTTCGTCGAAAGTAAAAGGAGCGTCAAGCCAGGCGAAGTTCCCATCGTATGGCAAGAAAGGAGTAGGAGATGGGGGAGGACATGAGGGGGGACATAGCCTATCCATAGCATCAGCGATTATAGGAGATAAATCCGCATTACGATTTTGCGCAGGAGAGTTGGCAGGAATAAGACGACGATTGCGGAAACGCTTGAGCATCCGCCATACATCAGGAGTGGGAGTTTTGCTGTCGAGTGAGCAACAGAATTTTCTCCAACTGGTACGCTTGACCTTGCGGAGAATCTTGCTGGTTTGAGAGACCATCGACCTATAGAAAACGTAGTTATCTCATGTAGGATAAGCTTTGAGGGCATCACTGCAGCGTTTGGTAGCAGATGAACAGTCAGGGGTCCACCAAGTAGCCGGGGGAGGTCCCTTTTTAGTAAAAGATGCCCGAGTAGTGCTAGAAGAAGAAGGTTTAGAAGGGGAGAAATGCTCATAACTATTCGAGACGAGGTTCATAAAGATGTTATACTGAGTGATAGGGTCATCAGGATCAATCTCCTTTATGGCATGAGATATAGATTGGGCATTATTACATAGATAGTGTACCACTACATCATACTGGGATTTAGAGAGCTTAATTTTGTAAGAGAAGACCAAGGAAGTACTGATTGTACAGTTAACCCGCACCACGATCGGGTAATGATCACTGCCCAGAAGATCGGGAAGAATGAAAGTGTCGCAAAAAGGAGAGATGTGCGGAGAGGCAATAGCGAGGTCTATAGTAGAGGAACTAGGGGGAGAAAAAGAGATATGAGTAGGAGAGGAGGGGGGGTTGAGAACCACAAGTGAATAGTCATCGATGCACCGACCCAGCACACGCCCGGCCGAATTAGTACGCGAACCGCTCCACATCGGATGGTGTGCATTAAGATCACCAAGAAGTATAGAACGGATATGGTTATTAAGGAAGGAGGTTAGAGAGGAAATGGCTGTGGCAGAAGTAGATTCGTTCGGGTGCCTATAGGCGCCTATAAGATATAGATGAGAGTTATTAAGAGTGAGAGCTATACCTAGAGCCTCAAAGGAGTCGTCAACAATAGAAGACAGATCTATAGATGAGTAAGTAATTGGATTACGAATGAGGACCATTATTCCTCTAACATTAGCCAAATTGGAATCAATACGCAAACAGTCAAAGCCGTGTACGCGAAAGTCCTGAGTGGAACTCACGCAAGTTTCTGCTAAGAAGAGAATATCCAGGGATTCGGCCAGTTTTTCGATGTCTCCCTTTTTTCCAATAGCACTACGGCAATTCCAGTAAGCTATTTTGAGAGAGTGAGAATTAGACATTTTGGTTTAGAAAATTCTGAAGAAAATTAAGAGTGTTCTGAAAATCGGGACCAAATATTGTAGCAAGAAAATTGGGCGGAACGGCATTAAGTATTTTGAGAAGGAATGAAATAATCCAGTGTATAATACGAGGTGTATCGTTACTATTAGCATATTCTAAATTCGAAGCTAAGGGAGGGGCCGAAGTAGGGGGAGGGACCGGGGAAGTGGCAGGGGGGGGGGGGGGGGAGGAGGATAACCAAACCCAAGAGGATAAATGTTGGGGGATCTACCATTGGGAGCAAGAAGGAGGGATTCATGTACCTCCCGTAGAGGACCACGAGGATCCGTAGCATACCGGCTCCCAGGCATAGTCCTATTAGAATGTGCCTCATTGTATTGCTCATGTGTAACGGTAGAATAGGGCGGCGAGGAGCGCGATTGCTCATTATGTGGAGAGGGTGAAGAGGTAGTCTTACTTGATGAGTAGGAACGACCAGGTAAATCTGGACTGAAGCGAACCTGAGGCCCATGACCGGGACCAGCAGCCAGAAGATCGCGGTACTCCACAGGAGTATGGTTGCGGTTAGATTTGGTAGTACGGTTGCGGTTAGATTTGGGAGAGGTTGAGAGAAAAGGGAAAGCCGAGGAATGAAAAATATTAGGAGAGGAAAAGGAGGAGGGAGAAGGCGAGGAGGAAACCTGTCTATGACAGGCCTCATGGTAAGAAATATTTTCTGTGGCAGCAATTGCATAGATTTGTTTTTGTTTGATGTAGGAGGGGCAAGTTGTTGAGGACGGCAAGTGCTCCCCCCCACAGTTGCAACAGAGGGGCGGGAGTTGAAGGCGGGTACATTCTTCTGGAATTGCATGTTTATTGTTCCCACAACGGGGACATCTCGCCTTACTCTTACAATCAGCGCTAACATGGCCATATCGCAGGCATGAAAAGCACATGAGAACCCTAGGAAAGTAGGGAGAGACCGGAAAGTTAACGTGTAAAAAGGTGATTGCACGTGATAAAAGGAGGAGGGCCCCTAAGCATACAATTTTCGCCCTCTCGAAATTTTAATTTAAATGATTAAAATCTACTTCCTAACAAAGAAAATATAGTTTTTTAATTATTTTGAGTTAAACGGGGGTGTTTTTGGTTACT
>NW_017296215.1:68876-73618 GCF_001594075.2 Trachymyrmex cornetzi
CCTCCTCCTTTGTCCGCGAAATTTTGCAAGGACGGTTCTAGAAGGAAAGGTAACAATTTCGCCGTCCTTGTGCGACCTGAAGCTTAAACGCTTGGTCGATAAGATTTTGCATGGAGACGAAAAGAAGTTCATTACATCGCTTTCTGATATGTCTGAGGGAACATTTCTGATAACACCCTTACTAAGAACGTTGAAAGCTGAGATAAAGGCCTGAAGGCCCGCTTCTTTAATCTTAGGATGAGTGAGCATACTGTTGGCTGCTGCAGAGTCACAGAAATGGATAGCTACTTTATTCCTACCTGCCGACTTAACCTCCAAGATCATCCCGTCTGCAAATCGTGAGACGATTCGGGCAACCGAAATAGGGTCTAAACGTGTATCACTATTATCGTTAGAATTATCGGCCACACGTCGCACAAAGACAAATGGAGAACGATCCCCTTTCTCATAGGTGATGTTTAGTTGCTCTGTGATTGATGCGGTGTTGTTAGCGTTCGTAGCAGGAGCCGATACATGTACATCACTAAGATGCACCCATCCGCGAGCACGTTTGCTCGGGGGAACACTCTCCCCGACACCACAAGTTTCCCTTTGTGAAGTTTGAGAAACAGAATTATGCATGTCTTGTTCGTCAAGACTCGTATCCATAGGGTTGTCCATGGAAGTATCTATATGGGATAAAGAGCAATGAGTTTCCCGATTATCATGGTTATGCGCCGGAGAACGAGATCTCGGGCGAGAGCTAGACTGCACCAACACGATAGAGGTTGCAGAGCCGGATGGAGAGAGATCCCGCGAGACACGCGATGCCCTCTCCTTTCTATCGTTTTTCATTTGCATGCTATCCTTGTTTTTTTCTGCCGTCTGAGATGAGGAAGCCTTAGATTTTATAGTCTTTTTGGACTTTAGAAATTTCGCAGCAGGGGAAGGCAAATCTCGCGGTGGATAAGTCTGACTAATTCCCTCATCGTCACGATCATCGAGCGCTAACACGCTCGAAAAATTTATCAAACTCTTGAAGAGAGGCAGAGAGACGTTTACTAATGGATGCTGAGTCACCGCCGGGATCCGGCGAGGCGAGAACACCGTCCTGCATAGCAAGAACAAAGCGTTAAAAGCAGGCAATAAAGAGCTTACTTACGCGCAAATGGACAAAAGGAGCCTCAAAGAGGCAAACAAACCGCATCAGGAATCGGGTCAAGGCCGAGGATACACGAGAGACAATTAGAAGAGCGCAGGCGCCAGGGGTCCACACAGGATGGATCAAGTCTATTCGATAAATCATACATCACATCATGGTGGAATTTGTAAGCTATATACAGCGGGAAAAAGAGATACTTCTGTCAGGAAGGCAAGGCGGGGTAAAACCTCTCTTATTAAGTTCGGATTAATGTCAGATACTTTAGTGAACATTCACTTTGATATATTTTAGAGAGCAAATAAAGAACCTCTTTATTCAAATTATAACACAGTTTGATCACTTACGATCGATCCCAAACCGACGGTAGCAACTTAACGAGCACGGAAACGCTGACGTACGATTCGCAAAACCTTTGTCGATCGCTTTGTCTGACGCTGACGAATTATCTCTCCCTGACTTATTCGCTTCAAAATCTCACGAACAACCGTAACATGCTCCGGCTTGCTCCGGCTTATGTTGCTTACGCTGTGCATGCGCGCGCCGCTAATATCAGCCTATCACGTCAAAGTATTTCGGAGTAGCGGATCTAATAGCTGTCGATCGATAACAGATGTCGACAGGCGCTACGAAGACTCTCGAAAATTCTAGAATCTTCTGGAAACTTCGATAACCTTCGAAAATCTTTAAAAATTGTTTACAAATTATAGATGGTGTCATGGTGTAAGAAACAAGGTATGCTTATGCGCAGGCATTTCTATTGACCAATAAGAAAGCGTGACAAGTTTCCGCCACCTTATAAAATTATAGCGGGTATTTGAAATTGAGCAAGTTCTTAAAGAATGTACATAAAAATATTTATTATAAATGTATTTTGACAATACAAACATAAATGTAAACGAACAAAAGTAACAGACAATAAATATATATGTAAAAAATATAAATATATATTAAAATTATTTGGTAGTAACTCTACGGTTTGTAAATATAGACATTTTTTTGTTACACTTTCTTTATTGATTGTCAGCCGAAATTTGTTTGTTAATTATTCGCACTCTGATGTAAGTTCGCGTACGAATTAAACATAATAATACTTCTCGTGATATTGTCGTATTTATTATTTTTTCTACTATTTTATTTGCAATTATTTTAAAAATCCCTGGACCTTTCTGAATGAAGTTCCCATGATAATTTTGAAATTCTTCGTTCATTATTTTTGCTACTTCCAATAATTCAGAAGAAGGACTTATTAATTTTCCTTTTGAAATGTGGTTAATCCAGTCGTTTTGTGGATTAACTACCATTTCAGTTGAAGTGCCTTAATGATTGTACTGTCATTTTTTGCATAGGATTCAAGATTATCTTGATTTGTCCTGGCGTGAAAAAAGAACTTAGCATATCTTGGAACTTTTTCTTCTCTTTTTTAAAAAGTTTATTCTTCCGAGCCAGTTGTTGTTGAAGAACTTTGTTTTTCAAAAGTAAATCTGCATTTTCCTGTATCAGCTGTTGTATTTTAGCATTATCATAAGAAACTTGCGATGAACCTTTACGATAGAAAAACATATTAGAAAATTAATTATTAGAATTAGGTATATTCAGAATATTAAAAAATTAATGTTTAAAATAATAATATTTGTCCAGAAATTTGAAGTACATATGTTGTTCAGAATTAGAGCGTTAATTCGTGCGATCGTCGAGATCGCTCGAGAAACTTCTTCGCTTCGAATCTTTGTTGATTCGACTTTCGAGCAATGTCGACGTCGAGAGCGAGTGTTTGTGTGTCGATGACGACGAGAGTCTTTCAACACAGAAAAAAGGCCCTCGTCGTACTTGGTGTGTTACCCCCTGATTCGTCGCTCGTTGCTGGGCCGATGTTATCGGCGAATCGCGTTATCGCTTCCAAAATCAAAGCCGCGAGCCGTTCGAGTTCGCGCGACGAAAAGTCAGTACGAATCTGGAGAGCAACGCGACGGGTCGAGTGGGCTCCGTCGAAGCGTCCGAGCGAACCCGGCGCATAAAATAAATCGTCTTAATTGTCGTTAACGGGGGAACCAGATCGAAGGCTCCCGCCGCCGGCAACAAAGTGGTCCTTCGAGTCGGATATCAGTAAAAACCGGATACGCGACTCTCCGTTCGTGCTCATCAAGCGGGCGCACAAAGTGCTCCGCCGCATCGGAAAAGTAACGGACGTCGCAACTCGCGTCCGTCGGTGCGTCGACTCCCGCGCCGAAGCCTTACAAACTTCGCTCGCGGAAGGTGACACTCACGAACGCTGCTCCACGCGTTTGGCGTAGTGAATTTATAGTGCTACTCGCGGACGCTCCTTACGCTCCGTCGAGCTAGTGACTCTCGCGAACGCTGCTCCACGCGTTTCGCGTAGTAAAATTATCGTGTTACTCGCGGACGCTCCTTACGCTCCGTCGAGCTAGTGACTCTCGCGGACGCTGCTCCACGCGTTTCGCGTAGTGAATTTATCGTGTTACTCGCGGACGCTCCTTACGCTCCGTCGAGTCAGTGACTCACGCAGACGCGGCTCCACGCGTTTCGCGTAGTGAAATCGTTGTGCCGCTCGCGGACGCTCCTTGCGCTCCGTCGAGCTAGTGACTCTCGCGAACGCGGCTACTCGCGTCTCGCTCGTGAATTGACTCTTGCGGAAAACGCGATTTGCGTTCCGCCCGTAACATTGATTTTCGTCGACGCGACGAGCTCCTCGTTTCGAAAAATAATTCGCGAGTGCCGCTACGCGCGCTCCGATTCCAAACGTACCTCACGATGGCCGAGGAAACCGAGAATCTGATCTTGGCGCAAGAGTATATACAAAATTGGTGCTCTCAAACGCTCATCAACTACAAAAAACTCCCGAAGGCGAGCGTGATGGTGCCGACGATCCAGAGCCGCATCTCCCAGCTGAAGGAGCTCTGGGCCGCCTGTAGCAACCAACATGTCCTGCTGTTGCAGACCGCTACGTCCGGGGAGCTAAAGAGCCTGCCCTACTTCGTGGACAACGTAATACTGGAAGCCGAGGACGTCTATGCCAACACCAGCGACATTCTACAAAACGCTCTAAGTAGACTGTTACCCGCTAACACTAATTCTTCATTATCCGATAGTCACGACGAGTCCGTTCCGCGCGAGTCGGGTTCTCAGATCTCGCGATTGCCACGTATATCGTTGCCAAAATTTAATGGTAAAATCGCGAAATGGGAGAGTTTTCGAAATATGTTCGAGTCTCTCGTGGCCTGTAACGTTTCGCTTTCTAAAGTGCAGAAATTTCATTACTTAAAAACAAGCGTTACCGGTGAAGCCGCGGTGCTGATCAATAACTTGAAAATTTCGGAGGCTAATTACGACTCCGCGTGGCAATTGCTGATCGACGAATACGACGACAAGCAAACCTTAGTTCATACGCATTTGCACGCGTTTGCTAATCTACCTGTGATGAAAACGGAGAATGTGAACGACTTGCGAAAACTCCGCGATACGGTCTCTTCGTCGTTAGCCGCGCTAAAGAATCTCGATCGTCCGGTAAATGAGTGGGACGATCTGCTCGTTTATCTTATTGCTCAAAAGTTTAGTCCTCGCACTCGCAGCGAATGGAATTTGA
>NW_017296215.1:74024-74307 GCF_001594075.2 Trachymyrmex cornetzi
AGCGGAGGCGCAACCGTTCCCTCCGACGGCGTCCAACGCGCCAGTCGCTGCGAGCAGCAATCACGTCGCGAACAAACGGACCGGTCCCCCCGCGGACACAGTTCCTTCGAATGTCCTCTTGGCAACCGCATGGATTGACGTTCACACGACCAAAGGCCGAAGCTTTAAAGTTCGCGCCTTACTGGATCAAGGATTCACTTTCAGTTTTATTTCGCAATCGCTCTGTCAGACGTTGCGTACAAAGCGACAACGCTCAAATTTGCAAGTTGCGTGTTTCGGCGAG
>NW_017296215.1:74829-75771 GCF_001594075.2 Trachymyrmex cornetzi
CTTCCGGCACGAACTACCAATCGACATAGGCGATTCCCTGCCTATCGCCACGGTATTCTACGAGAAAATGGAAAGGAAGCTGCGTCGGCATGCCGAATTCTCCGCGCAGTATAATGACTTTTTGGCGGAATATCTCGCCTTGGGACATATGAGCGCGATCGAAAGTCCCTGCGACTTACGCCCGTGTACATTCCGCATCATTCGGTTTTACGCGAAACGAGTAGTACCACAAAGTTACGCGTCGTTTTTAACGCCTCGTGCAAAACAACGAACGGCACGTCGCTTAACGATCATCTGCTGGTCGGACCGAAGTTACAACAAGATCTCCCCGCTATTCTGCTGCGCTGGCGGCAGTGGCGTTTTGTTTATGCAGCAGACATCGCCAAGATGTTCTGGATCCCTCGTTGGACCGGTCGACGAGGTAACGACGTCGCCTTTGAACTACACGGTTTCGCGGATGCCTCAAACCGAGCCTACGCCGCCGTCGTTTACATTCGCATTCTTCGCATGCATGCGGACGTTCAAGTCTGTCTACTCGCCGCGAAAACTAAAGTCGCGCCTCTTAAGACTCTCAGCATACCGCGACTCGAACTGAACGCTATCGTATTGCTGAGTCGATTGACTAAGTGGGTTCAGACGACCCTAAGTTCGGCCTCCGCGTCAGTGTTCGGCTGGTTAGATTCGGCGGTCGCGCTAGCATGGCTACGCCAGCACCCCGCGAAGTGGCAAACGTTCGTAGCCAATCGCGTATCCGAGGTGCAACGCACCCTGCCGGAGGCGCGTTGGAATCATGTGTCTTCTAAAGACAACCCCGCTGACTGCGCCTCACGCGGCCTGTCGGCTGAAGAACTGTCCTCTCACCCCCTGTGGTGGACAGGGCCGAGGTGGCTCGCCCGGTCGTCTACATCGTGGCCGACCGACGACCACTCTCTTTCTCTTGAT
>NW_017296215.1:75919-78350 GCF_001594075.2 Trachymyrmex cornetzi
CAGAAATCCGAGCGTACGTCACTCGTATTAACAGTACCTGAGCTTCACGAAGCCGAAATGTTTTGGTTCCGCTACGCGCAAAAATTAGCATTTGCGCCGGAAATTAGAGCATTAAGCACTAATTCTTCTCTTTTGCGATCCAGCCCTCTAAGGGCTTTGCATCCGTTCGTAGATGAGAACGCCTTACTCCGTCTTGGCGGGCGGTTGCAGAACGCCGCTCTCCGCTACGAGAGTGAGCTCCATGCGGGAGCAATTCCGGCGTGCCAGGTCGCATGATTATTTGTTGTCGCTTCAGACGAGAACCAAGTGGCGAGACGCCGCGCCAAATTTAGAAGTCGGCGATCTCGTCATTGTAAAGAACCCTTTGCTCCCTCCGAGCAAATGGGAACTCGCGAGAATCCAGCAGGTTCATCCCGGGTCCGACGGACTCGTCCGGGTGGTTACGATACGCACTGCGCGTTCTCTACTGAAGCGACCTATAACGCAACTGTACAAGTTGCCTATAAATTGTAAAGCGTCGGCGTCAGAAAGCGACTAATCGCCCTTTCTCCTTCTTGTTCGTTTTCCTTTGTTTTGGTTTGCGCCGATCCTTGTCAGCATCGCGCGCTTGGTTTGTACGTATCACGAATAAAAATTCGTTATATTACTTTAGACTTAGGTCGCGTCGGCTATCTTATTCGCGGAACAAGCGAAACCGATGGATTGTATTTTGCCCCTACTTCTAGAGCGAGTTAAGACGTGTTGTACATTTAGCGTTAATTACTTTATTGTGTTTTCGTCCCTACCTATAAGGTCATTTAAAATTCTTTATTCGGCTAGCGTCAATCACTGTCGCCCTTTGCGTTCCTTAGCTCACGCTGCGACTAGGAGAGAATATTTTCGACCTCGCCACGTCTTTTGCTGTATTTCGTATCCGGCGTATACGAGGCGGGCGGTATGTTCAGAATTAGAGCGTTAATTCGTGCGGTCGTCGAGATCGCTCGAGAAACTTCTTCGCTTCGAATCTTTGTTGATTCGACTTTCGAGCAATGTCGACGTCGAGAGCGAGTGTTCGTGTGCCGATGACGACGAGAGTCTTTCGACGCAGAAAAAAGGCCCTCGTCATACTTGGTGTGTTACCCCCTGATTCATCGCTCGTTGCTGGGCCGATGTTATCGGCGAATCGCGTTATCGCTTCCAAAATCAAAGACGCGAGCCGTTCGAGTTCGCGCGACGAAAAGTCAGTACGAATCTGGAGAGCGACGGGTTGAGTGGGCTCCGTCGAAGCGTCCGAGCGAACCCGGCGCATAAAATAAATCGTCTTAATTGTCGTTAACAGGGGAACCAGATCGAAGGCTCCCGCCGCCGGCAACATATGTATATAATATATTAGCGTGGAAAGCATAAATTTGAATTTCAACATTATTAATTATATAAGTATAAATTATTAATTATTATAAAATATGTAACAAAATATGTAAAAAATCCAACAATTCACACATGGTTGTGGCACAGCATCAGGCACAATTAGATTATAATTTCGATTGGAAATATGTAAAAATTCTAGATATGTAACATTCTCTGCACAGGCGGCTTACATCTGAAATGATATTTATTAAAAAACATAGTAATGTAATCAACAAACAGACTGATACAGATAAATTTCCTGAAATATATTTACCAGGGATGGGAAGTAACTTGTTACTTGTAACGAAGTTACAGTTAGAGTTATTTTTTTTCAGTAACTGTAACTTAACTTCGTTACTTTCTTTCCATCTGTAATTATAACTTAACTTAGTTACATCTTTTAAGTAACTAGTAACTAATTTAATAGTTACTTTCATAGTTATTTTATATATTTTAAACTTATTTGTCCACGGTAGTGTCCACTTGGCGCTACAAATACTTCGAAACATTTGATTAATCAGATGAAAGAAATTTAATTAAAGCGTTCAATGAACTCTTGTACCTGTTTGGTCTATATTTTGGGGTCTAATGGAATCCGCCAATCAAATACAAGAGCGCTCAATGAACGGTTGTAGACCATTTTGGATTAGTGCTGGAATTTATTCGCAACTTTTAGCCGAATATAAAAAGAATTTTTTTTTACAAAAAACATTGTACATGTGTGCTATTTCATATTCATATTCATATTCATATGTGTTTATATTACTTTAACGAAAAACGTCTTTGCCATATAATTTTTTTATCTTTTTGAATAAAATTGGATAACATGTAAAATTAAGCCAGTCTTTTTCTTTTAATTGTCCTAGGCATTACTCTGATGACCGCGTGTATTATCCTTGTTTAATATTAGGTAAAAAACAAAGGTAAAACGATACATGAAGGGCAATTGGATAACGTTTCTGAATACAGCCTTAATGGTATCGATACTACCAATAAAAATTCCGATGAAAAAAGTAACTTAAAAGTAACTTAAAGTTACTTTTTC
>NW_017296215.1:78616-80360 GCF_001594075.2 Trachymyrmex cornetzi
AAATCTTGTACGTGCTGCGAAATATTATCAACACAGGTAAATAATATTAAAATAATTGTTACACTACAAAATTATATCGAATTGACGGTTTTTTTTTATACAAATAAATTTAATTAACTGACGATAATTATTTTATTATATAACAGAATCGGGGAATCTAGTGTTCAATTTCGTACATCGCTGAAAAAATTTTTCAAGTAATTGGATGGATTTTTCTGTAATTGAATACACATACGAAAGAAAATTGTTATTGAAGAATAATTGTTAAACTAAGAAAGAACGAATCATTGTATTAACAAAACTTGTATAATTCTAATAACTACTTTGACTTGTAGAAAACTCTATCGTCATACCAATTTTTGTTTAATTCTACTTACTTTGTTTATTAATGTTAACTGAAGATGGTCTAATTTAGACCGAAACGTCTTGTAATAAATTTTATAAAATACATCTTTTTCGCTGACGATAACTGGCGTAGTAGTTCAATGCCTTTGATTTTGTATTGTTTTTATACAATATGTAATTTTTGGAATGTTTTATTCAAAATGTAGTTAAATAACATAAAACTAAAAAAAAAGAAATATTATATATACATATATAAAATATAAGAAAAAACATACCAAAATTATCATCTTTTCTAGAGCACGATGCGACAGAACTCACTGAGCTCAATGCAGTTGGACTTGAAGAGCATAATGCTATTACACTAGTAGAGTATGATGATGCAACAAAACTCTCTGACCTCGACGCAACTGGACTCATAGAGCTCAATGCATCACAATCTGTAGCAACTTGTGTAAAATGTGTCTCAACATCTGTTTCTATAAACATATTCAATATGTTATTATGTAGAACACACAGTATTCTTTAAAAGTGAATCAATGACTTTAGTGCCAAATATATGTAATAATAAATATCCAAATCATTCTTCACAATTGCCTGAGTCTCTTCTACAAATTCCATTGGAATTGCATTTGGTTTTAGTTTCCTACTTTTCACAGGGCTATAAGTAGGCAATATCCTACGTAACCACAAAGTATCCTTATATTGTGAAGGATCAAAGTGTTTGGAACAAACACGAGCTATATAAATAAATTATAAATAATGTATTTTTTTAATTGTATATTTTATTTATCTATTATTTTCTATAAAAGGAACATTTCACCTGCACAGGATCTTAATGTGAAAATGTTTGCAGTTCAATAGTCCAGGGGATTGATTCTATATCTTGAAACGAGGTGAAAATTACAAAAGTGAGCGAATTAACTAGAATAATTACAATTTCATTGGTCAATATCTAGTAAATTTGCTCACTTTTGTAATTTCCACCTCGTTTTAAGATACAGAATCGACCATCTGTTCTATAACTCCTAATATGAGTTTTGTTATTGTTTATCATATATGATATAAAAGCTGCGTAACGGTGTCATAACAGTAACAAAATTTGCTTTAAGAGTTACAGAATAGCTGGAGTCAATTTCACCAATCAATTTCTATAAGCGTGTGATTTTGACTTCTAAAATATTCAATGACTTATGCGAAGCAAGCATGGGAGAATTAATTTTAACTTTAACATGTTATATAAGAGATATTAATATGAAATAATTTAAACTTATTTTGTAAAGATGTTAAAGATCGATGACCTAACAGAAGATCAAAACGTCTAAGTAGGGTAAATAGGGGGATTCTAACTCAGGGGCAATGAGGGGGGTGCGAGGCGGGAGGGGGGTACCCGTGGCGAGGG
>NW_017296215.1:82249-83239 GCF_001594075.2 Trachymyrmex cornetzi
TTTCTGATAATATATCCGCGTTTATACGGATAATTTCATCAGCGTCTACAAGGTCATTGATGTCCTCCATTTTATTTCTTCCAAATCGATTGATAGATTGAGCAACTCTCTCGCAGACAAGCAGACTAATTGACCGCGGAGGCTGTGCGAGAATTTATAGTAAAAATGTACGTGACATAGTGATATCATTATGAAAAAGAATCCTCCGTCCATGTATAGTACCACGTGCAAAAGATTATACCTCAGCTGAAAAGTATATCTCACATCCGAGATTCCATGGAGAAACTTCAGCATTTATCTGTCATACTTACATACATCACCAACGTTTTATATCAGCGACGAAAGTACAATGCCTCGGTCGAAGGTATATCTCGCGCTCGAAAGATTACACCACCTCAGCGTTTCTTTTATTCGTTCTTCGCATTGAAGCGCAATTAGACTTATATCAAACCGACATCAAACAGCTATCAGACTGATATTTAACAGCTATAAACAGCTATCAAACCTCTATCAAACTGTTATCGAATTGCTATCGAATGACTGTCATACTGCTATCGAACCGATATCAAACCGATATCGAACTGCTATCAAAACCACTATAAACAGTCATCGGTACGCTGTAAACAGCTATCGGACTGATATTTAACAGCTATAAACAGCTACCAGACTGATATTTAACAGCTATCAGACTGATACCGAACCGCTATCGGTTCATTTCAATATCTACCTGTTATATTTATTTTAAATATCTACAGGTTAGGGTGGCGAAAATAAAAACATATTAATGTAAGATAATATAGATTTGATTTAAAAATCTGTATTCTTGGTGTCGCGACCACCAGTTAAATATCTTAAATACATTTTGTAAAGCGCAATTCTTTGCGTGTTTTTCGCATCGTATAGTATTACAATCATCTAGATTACTTAGCGATTCTACATCTTTGTAATGCGCATCCAGAGTTTCGACGATGATATCATCAGTGTCGAGCA
>NW_017296215.1:88759-89163 GCF_001594075.2 Trachymyrmex cornetzi
ACGTGTTTTCCGCATCATATAGTGTTACAATCATCTAGATTACGCAGCACCGAATCGCGGTTTACGCTGTCACATAATGTTCCACATTAATATATGTATTGTGACGTGACATTTTGTCCGTCACTGTGCGGACTTGTCGGCGGCGGACTCGCACTTCCTACCGGCTCGAAGGGCGAGCGCGTAGGCGAGCGCGCACGCGAGCGCGCGTGCAGACGCACCTGCGAACGTGCATTAAGATTCGCGTCATTTGATTAACTTGGCAGATTTTATTCTTTTACATTGGCTTCTCTTTTGCGTAATGGTCAAGCATATCAGAAAGCGTGGACGCGCCACGGCAGCTCGGCAGCTACCGTGAAGTGCAATTGTATCATCGTGCCGTCTCACCCGCCACTCTTGTAAGGAAG
>NW_017296215.1:90657-91004 GCF_001594075.2 Trachymyrmex cornetzi
GAAAAGACTGGCACGCTCTCTCGTGCCTGGCGCCCAACTTAGTAATAAGAATTACAATTCTGGCCGAAGAACCGCCTGGCTGTCGCAAAATTCTGCTACCGAGGGAGAGAAGATACTTTTGCGTACTTTGAGTACCAAGAACACGCGACGAAGTTGTGCCGTTGCTCGCGAGCACGGTTACAGTATATATAAACGTACTTGCAATTTTCCCATCAGTTGACGCTCGTCTACAATGTTAACGTCAATGGAAAAAGATTTTGGCATGTGATGAACAACATTGGTTATTATTTTATGTATGTTTACATTATCGGTTATTTTGTCAGATCTATCAGGCAATAGGTCTGTTT
>NW_017296215.1:91021-91730 GCF_001594075.2 Trachymyrmex cornetzi
TATTTTTGCACTTAAAATGAAATAGATATATATTTGGCTTTGAAAAGAGAGAAAGCAAAAATGTGGAGTGCAAAAAGTGCAAGCAACGCGAATAGACCTAATAGCGGTAAATGTATTTGTATCTTGCACACAACATCTAACAAATCACTAATATACTCCATTATTGCAAGACTTACTAACAGCTATCTGACTGACCTACTGTCTTGGAAATGACTGGCAGCGCGGGACTGTGCGAGATTTTGTAGTAAAGATGTTCATTGGAACATGATACCATTCCAAGGAAAAGAGCAATGCCTCGGTAAAAAGTTTACACCTTAGCCGAAAATTATATCACGTGATCAAATGATATCATGAATAAACTTCAGCATTTTTATCAATTATAATTTGATCAATTAGACTGATATTTAACAGCTATAAACAGCTATTAGACCGTTATCAATCTACTATGAACAGCTATCTGTCTGATAGCTATTAAATATCAGTCTAATAGCTGTTTATGCTGTTAAATATCAGTCCGATAGATGTTAAGAGCTGTTAAATATCAGTCTGATATCTGATTATAATGGACTATCAAGATATTTAAAATAAATATAACAGATAGATATTGAAATGAACCGATAGCGATTCGATATCAGTCTGATAGCTGTTTATAGCTGTTAAATATCAGTCTGATAGCCGTTTATAGCTGTTCGATAGCGGTTTGATAGCA
>NW_017296215.1:93566-93830 GCF_001594075.2 Trachymyrmex cornetzi
CAGTTATTGAATACGAATTAATAATGTGCGCTTCAGATAATATTGTATATAATGCATTATACAAAAAAAATAAATGCATATTAAAACAGTATATCTCAGTGTCTGTAATTATTTAAGTTATCATTACTATTATTATTAATATATATAATAAAAAAAAACAATTGGTGGGACCGAGATGCGAAATGTAATCGCATAAGGGGAAAGAAGATGAGGGTGTGTAAGAGGAAGAGAGACGGTAAGTATAAATGGTAAGTATAGCGATAA
>NW_017296216.1:0-1019 GCF_001594075.2 Trachymyrmex cornetzi
GGCGGTATTTTCTTCTTGCTTCGATCTTTGCGAAAAGATCCGGATCGATGAGCTTCCCGAGAAACTTTATATCTGTTATCCATTTTCCTCAGAATATTTATTCACACACGAAAACTCACTGTAACGCATAGTTGCACGAACGGCAAGCTACTGACGAAATGCGTCCAATTTCTGGCAAAGAATAACGATCGTGTAATATTTCCGTTATACCTGAACCCGAGCACGCCCGAAAACACAATAGAATCGTAAAACAGGTCTAGATACGCTCTCTTCGAAGAGTAGCTTACCGCTACCTACCTCTCGGCCGCAAAACAGGCGGCACGGCGCGCTCGCGGAGACGGTTCCCTCTCTCGGTTGTAACTTCGTTATATATCGAGATATTGACTTGCAATTTTCACCAGATATTCTTAAGACCTCAAACTTTAAAAAAATGCAAAAAAATCGATTTTTTCGACCATGCTAGGTGTATATCTCCCCTTAAGAGTTAACCGTGAGTTGTGAAACTGAGCTTTAATAACTTTGAACGTATATTTTGGGTGCAGATAAAAAGGGATCTGATGACGAGATATTCACTATTCTTTTATCTATTCGAAGATTAGTGACTTTTGGACGTTCTTTTTTGGTGCAGTTGAAACTCGTCCATCATTCTTATAAGCAGTGACTTAAAAATAGCTGCCGGTGTTTTATTGAAAAATCTAGCAATTTCTCGATATGTATATCGTTCATTTTTCATCTTAATAACTATTCTTCTCTCCTTATTAGTTAAATCAAATGCTTTTTTTCAGCCATTTTTTCATTTTAATCTTAAAGATGAAACAACCTTACTTTGCGCGGACGTAGCTCGTTGGTCACGGGCTGCGGCCAGGATCGCAAAGAGGTTCGGCCAGGAGGAGACAGACAAGGCGGTAATAATGCAGTAAAATACGGCTTGGATAAATACGAACGATAATATATATTTTGTGTGTTTAAGTACAGAGTGTGAGTGCGTGTATATGTATGTGTATGTGTGTACGTGTGAG
>NW_017296216.1:1167-1701 GCF_001594075.2 Trachymyrmex cornetzi
GACGCGCGGTATACGGGACGCGGGCTTACACCGTTGACACGTGTGGTGTGCGCGACGCGTCGCAACGCGAGGAGCGATACGTCGCTCCGAAATGTGCGCTTTCTGCGTGCACGCGTGATACGGCACGACTTCGACTGTCGGAAGTGTCCGACAGAGGCGGGCAAATGCCTACCCCCTGGTTCTCGTCGAAGCCGGTCACGTATCCCGGATGAGCGGAACTCTCGGCTCGGTCGCCTCGTTGCAAGGCTCTCGGAGCGGTCGCTGCAGCTGGTCGGTAACGGCCGACAGAGGCAGGGCGAACCCTACCGCCGCGGTGCAGCGAGACGGTTCGAGGAGCTTGCTATGAGCGGTGAGTCGGAGAGCGGAGTTGAGTGCAATAGCTGACCGGTAAATGCCGGTAGTGGCAGAGAACACCCTTACCACCTCGGTATTGCTGCGGATTTCGGATCAAGGAATCGGTTGGTGTCAGGAGCCGGATCAGGAGCAAAAAGCACGAACTATCCTCTCGCCGCGCTTTTATACTAATTGTTGCTC
>NW_017296216.1:1865-5374 GCF_001594075.2 Trachymyrmex cornetzi
CCGGGGGGTCACCGTAGCGGCATCCGGCGAGTTGGCATTGCCGGGAACGATGCAGTTATGGGGATGCATCGTTACAAAAGTTTACGTCATTTGTAACCCCGTTAGGGCAGTATGAATATTTGCGAATGCCGTTTGGTTTAACAAACGCGCCACGCGTATTTCAACGCTTTGTTCATACCGTGTTTGAGCGTCTTGTGAGAGAACACAAAATATTGTTGTATCTAGATGATATTTTAGTGGCTACCGAGAACCTAGAAAAGCATTTTGAGATCTTGTCTGAATTGTTTGAATTGGCTGGTAAAAGTCATCTACAATTTCGATTGGATAAATGTTACTTCGCCCAAACAGAAATAAAATATTTAGGTTATTGCGTTAATGAATACGGAATACGACCGAGCGATGAGAATATCGAATCTGTTTTGAATTATCCGATTCCGCGAAATGTAAAAGAAGTACATCGATTTGTCGGTCTTGCGAGTTATTTTCGTAGATTTGTTCCTAAATTCTCGTTGACGGCTAAACCGTTGTATGACTTAATAAAAAAGGGCACTGTTTTCCGATTCGAAGATATTGAGAATCAAGCATTTGAAGCATTAAGAAATCATTTGGCTAGTAAACCAGTATTGGCGATTTATTCACCGCATGCTGAGACCGAGTTACATTGCGATGCGAGCGCAAGCGGATTTGGCGGTATTTTGTTCCAAAAGCAGAATGACAATACTTGGAGACCTATTTCATTTTGGAGTCAACGAACTACCCCCACTGAGGCTAAGTACCACAGCTTTGAGTTAGAGTGTCTTGCTGTCGTGTACACGTTAAAAAGATTTCATGTATACCTCGCAGGGTCTAAATTTAAAATAATTACTGATTGCGACAGTTTCCGACTGACGGTAAATAAAAAATATGTAAATCCGCGAGTATCTCGATGGGCATTGTTTTTGCAGAATTATGATTATGATATCGTACATCGATCTGGAAAGCGAATGACTCACGTTGATGCGTTGAGCCGATGTCATAGCGTATTAGTACTCGAGGGTAGTACATTCGAACGGACTTTGTCTATTTGTCAAGATCGAGATAAAGAAATTCTTAAAATCCGCGATAAACTTGAGAAAAGCGATGTAAAACATTATGAATTGCACAATGGTTTAGTATACAGGAAAGACAAAAATAAAAAATTACTATTTTATGTGCCGCAATCAATGGAGTCAAATGTGATTAGAACGTATCATGATGACATTGGACATGTCGGTATTGATAAGGTTGTCGGGAATTGTTGTCTTGCAAAAATTTATTGGTTCCCTGACATGCGAGAAAAAGTGAAGGATCACATTAAAAATTGTTTACGTTGTATTGAATTCTCACCACCGAGTGGTAAGGCGGAAGGCTTTTTGCACGAGATTCCAAAAGAACCGTTACCTTTTGCTACGGTGCATGTTGATCATATCGGACCATTAGAGAAAACTGGAAAGGGATATCGACATCTGCTCATCGTCATCGACGCTTTTACGAAATTTATTAGAATTTATCCTTGTAAATCTACAACTACTGAGGAGACCATAAAAACACTTACATGACTATTTTCGTGCGTATAGTAAACCGAAGCGTTTAGTTTCCGATAGAGGTACCTGCTTTATCTCTGATGCGTTCAAAACATTTGTAAAAAACGAGAGTATTGTACATGTTCTGGTTGCCGTAGGAACACCAAGAGCTAACGGTCAAGTAGATCTTTCAATGGAGTCATAACACCGATGTTGGCGAAGCTGAGCGAAATGGGATTGAATTTTAAATCGAGTCGAATACTCGTTAAATAATACCATTTGTCGAGCAACCAATGACACTCCTTCCCGATTATTATTTGGAGTCGAACAAAAGGGCGTAACCAGTAACTCATTACGAGATTTACTTAGCGTAGATACAGATCGTGACCTTGAACATATTCGAAATGAGGCTCACTTAAGTATAGAGAAATCACAACTCGAGAATACGAAAAGATACAATTTGCAACGAAAAGCTGCGGGCGAATATAAGATTGGCGACTATGTAGAAATCAGAAATGTCCAGACTACACCAGGCGTAAATAAGAAATTGTTGCCTAAATTCAAAGGACCATATGTTATTAGAAAGGTTTTAGATTATGATCGGTACGTTATTACCGACGTTGATGGCTTTCAGCTAACTCAGCGACCGTATACTGGTATTGTAGCACCAGATCAGATGCGACCTTATATTCATTGTTAATTTTGTGTTATTAATGTATTACTGTGAAATTTTTACGTGTATTTTAGCTATAAGTGGCTTGTAAATGTGATTGTTTTTCGTTTGGTTGACCGGGACGGTCAAATTATCAGAATGGCCGAGCTGTAGGCATATTTTCATTATTGGTATGTATTTCGGTCGGCGCTTTAGAAGGATGTTCGAGAGGTTTCACGCGCAAGCCTGTCGCTACAGGAAAATTCCGGGAAATAGCAAGGGACACGCGGACTTCCTAATTCGCGCGGATTGGTTATCGTTATCACATGATTGGGCCTGATTGGGCAAGAGGCATTCACCCCACCACGCTACCGTCGCGCGGCCTTCGCGGGTACCGGAATACGAGTCAGTTCCTATTGAGATTTGGTAGAGTCATTACCGAATTGCTGTCGAGCAAGGACGGGGGAGAAATCCTGACATTTACATTTACCTTTACACTTACACTTACATTTTAATAAACGTGTTAATATCTAAACTGTGGAATGTGAGATTATTTACGCGTGTGATTATATAATCATCCCCCCACACATCCCCCACAATGTACACTGTTAAAAGTTTCATGAAATTTAATATGTTTTTAAATTATACAAATTGAATTTAATTTCATGACATTGCATTAAATTTAATATATTTGTAACTGAAATGTATATTTGTGTACATGTACATAAAAATAAGTATAATGTATTATGTAATGGAAAAATTCACATAATTTTGTATTGTAATACTTAAATTGTATTTATATTTTAATAAATTTTATTTTAATAATTTAATAATTTAATAATTTATTTTAATAATCCTTTCCATTATTAAATGTTGGAGTTAGCTTAAAATATTTAACATTTTTATAATTATTATTATTGTTTATATTAGGAATTATCTCAACACTTTCAAGAGTTAATATTTCGTATGAAAGAAAAAAAAAGTTACAGCTGCGTTTCCTGCTCAGTTAAAAAATTTTGCCAGAACCTTACATTTTCACTCTCCAGCTGCTTACGATTTTGTGAGACGCAGCTATCTCAAATGTTTACCTTGCGTCGAGACACTTAATAATTGGTTGTCTTCAAAAAATTATAAACCAGGTATTTCTGAAGAACTAATAAAATACGTGTCAAACATGGTAAAGCAAGAATTTCAGAAAGGCAAAAAGCTTGTTTTTAATGTTACGTTTGACGAGATGAACATCCATAAATGGAAATATTGGGATAAAAAAGCTCACAAATGGATAGGTGTTGTCGATTTAGGTGGACAGATGAACG
>NW_017296216.1:7679-7885 GCF_001594075.2 Trachymyrmex cornetzi
TGGATATATTTTGAGAATCCTAAGCGTAAAAGATCATGAGTAACTCCAGGCGAACCATCGACATCGACTGCAAGGCCAAATTGCTATGGACGAAAGACAATGCTCTGTTTGATAGGATCAGAAAGGTGTGATCTATTATGAACTGCTAAAACCTGGCGAAACCGTTAATACTGAACGCTACCGACAACAAATGATCAATTTGAATA
>NW_017296216.1:8174-8382 GCF_001594075.2 Trachymyrmex cornetzi
TAGCCACAATTGTCAAACAGGTGGGAAAAATGTATAGCTAGCAATGGGCAATAAAATATTTTTCGAATAAAATATTTTTTATCATTTTCATGCAATAAACGTGTATTTTCTATTAAAAAATTCCTGTTTTATATTTACTGTGACGTAACATTTTGTCCGTCACTGTGCGGACTTGTCGACGGCGGACTCGCGCTTCCTACCGGCTCCC
>NW_017296216.1:8572-9303 GCF_001594075.2 Trachymyrmex cornetzi
CGTGCCGTCTCGCCCGCCACTCTTGGAAGGAAGACAGAAGAAGGACCGGATCGTAAGGACGGTCGAAGAGCAGAGAGAAGGGCACACATCCGGGAGCCCGGATTAGCAGGTTATACCATTTTATATCATTGCTTGTAACCGCTGTCGCATAAAAAAAAAGGGATCATACTTTCACCATACACCCCTTGCAGAGCACCGAACGAGGCCAGAATTCCCGGCCACCCTTGAGGAGCCGGACGGACGCCCGTCGGGAGCCTAGGAGTAGGTATACTGGGCCGGTTCTAAGCCATGGGGCTAAAGGGGAGCGCGGAGTGCGGGGGATACACGTAGGCGAGGGGAAGCGTAGCGCGGGGATTCTTCGGTGGTGGGGGTATGACGTCATGCGGAATGGTAGTAAGATTTTGGGGACTGCAGTCACGTACAAGACAACAAAAAACATCACAAAAAAAAAAGGAAATATTGCCATGAACAAAAAAAACAAATAATTATAGAACGAAAAGTGTTACAATAGTACATTACGATACACGTGCGCAAAGTAGGTGTTTCCCACACGAGCGAAGTTTGTCGCCCGAGCGAAGCGAGGGTGACAAAAAAGCGAGTGTGGGAACACCTACGCAGCGCACGAGTATCGTATACTATTTTTCCTACTAAGTACGCAAAGTTCAATATCAACAACGAGCGACGACTCGACGTGGACGCTCGTCTGTTTACAGCGTTCTCTCTCACGCTAA
>NW_017296216.1:9334-9692 GCF_001594075.2 Trachymyrmex cornetzi
ATGCGGAATGGCAGTAAGATTTTGGAGACTGCAGTCACGTACAAGACAACAAAAAACATCACAAAAAAAGAAAATATTGCCATGAACAAAAAACAAACACTTATAGAACGAAAAGTGTTACAAAGGGTATATGCTCCAACCGTTTTTCGACCAAGATATAGCGTAATGTAATTTTTCTGTAGAAACAATACTTATTAATTATTTTAAATACCTAAATACAGCCAAATTTCATAATTATTGAGAGTAGGTATAGTAGGCGAGTTCTAATTCTATGTGGCCAGAGTGCGGAGAAGGTCCCCCCGGTCGCTGCCGCGACCCCGCGACCACCCCAAAAATGCATTGCGGGCCGCTGTCGCCG
>NW_017296216.1:10033-10343 GCF_001594075.2 Trachymyrmex cornetzi
GAGTCGGACTAATTGTTCGAACATTAGATCGATACACCCGTCAAACTCGAACATACGGTGTAGTGTCGTTTCGGTCATCATCATGCGTACGGATGAAGAATCGAGACGTACGAGCGTAGCATTGTTCTGCAGCGTGCAAACTCTGACGGTTAGCGGTCCAACGTTTATAAAATTGTCCTTGTATTCGTTTCGCAGCATTTTGTAAATATTTTATCGCTGCTCGTAGAGGCCCTTCCACGTTTCGAGAGACAGCGACAGTTCGTGTCCGCGATGATCTCCCAGGGCGATCTCTACGTAACTCGGTGGACCA
>NW_017296216.1:10537-11026 GCF_001594075.2 Trachymyrmex cornetzi
TCGTTTGATGCGCTGCTCTTTTTGGCGAAGTACATTGTCACGAGTGCAAAACTGCTCTATATCCACTGTGACGATTTCGCCACAGAACGTGGCGAAATATTAAAATAACGTTAGCGCAATCATATTATTGCCAATATGATATGTAAACCAATTATTATAATAAAAGCAGTACTCGACCGCTAACTAAGATATTGCGCGGACGCTGGCCTCGTCTGAGTAGAACGCTGACGAGGCTATACGGGCGACCCCAAAATAATTAATAAAAGCGCGGCCGCGTAGGCGCGACCGAGGAGCCAGTCAGACAATTCTCAATGAGTAATTCGGTCAAATAAAATAGCGTAACACGTCGTGACGCGCGGTTCGAATACGTCTAATATACTATCGCGACGCAAGTGCCGATAGGTGAATTGGTGATGATAATAGAATAAAAATAGTGTATCGCAATATCAAAGATTATATTTATATATTCAGTACAAAACTACAACAAGT
>NW_017296216.1:11094-11432 GCF_001594075.2 Trachymyrmex cornetzi
ACATTTTCAACCGTTCGTACAAGCGGATATCGTAAGACTGATCACATCCTCATAAATTGCGATAATTCGTATATCGTAATACTTCTAAAATCGAAGAGGGGGAAGGTCGTCTCCCTCTTTCCAAGAATTTCAAACATGTCACAACACGTTTTATCATATCATTCTATGTATTTTCTTTATCATGAGTTTATACATAGATACGTTTATACATACGTTTATACATATGTTTATACATACGCTTATACATACGTTTATACGTACATACGTTTATACGTACATACGTTTATACATACATACGTTTATACATACATACATACGTTTATACATACGTTTATACA
>NW_017296216.1:12470-14733 GCF_001594075.2 Trachymyrmex cornetzi
CAGTGGCGCCCTTGACGGATTCGTTTTGTCGCGAACAATCAATGACTACAAAAGGTCCTTCCTCGGTAAATGAGAGCACGTTGAGTAGCGTTTCGAAGCAATCGTTTCCATAATACGCTCTACGAAAACGGGCGTACATATCAAACAGGACGGCGTATCTCTTTTTGCCAAAATCCAGATTTAAATCGTCGTACAGATAAAACGTTGAATTTAAATAAAGTTCCACGTTACTCAAATTACAATCGTCGAACACGCTACCATTTTGTGACATGACATTTTTTCGATCAGTCTGCAGAGCAAAGATAACGTATCGCGGTTTCTCAAGCTGAGTCGCCGTTTTGACGGCCCATGAATGCTTTGTCGTATTCTGTAGCAGAGGATACTCGTACAGATCCCACGAGCGAAAACTCATGCTCAGATAACGACCGCTTTCCAATGTTCGCAGCATTGATAATTTATTGATCTCATTTAACGCAACGTGAGGCATCCGCCACTGTACTTTAAATAATTCAATTTCAGACTCCGTCACAGGATTTCCCACCAAGCAATTGTTATCGTTGCGCGCTCGTATCAAAATCAATTCGTGGCGAGCGTTGACGATCAGGCGTTTGTAATCTTCGCAAAAGCCCAACAGCATGCTGAGCGGTACGCAAAAATTAAAGTGTCCTTCCTCCGTGTCGGATCTAGTGTTCCATCCAGCGTTGAGCGCAATCAAAGCTTTATCGTACGTCAGCGACACGTAATTCTTGAGCGTGCTAGTTATGCCTACGTTTCTGCTGCGGTCAATCTCCACGCCGTTGAGTTCATATCGAATTTCATCAAACATGAATGCCACACAATTATTTACAAGCGTCGTTGGCGTCTGATCGTTTTTCTTTTTCACCGTCAATCTTCCTTCGACGTAGAGAAAACTTTCGCACGGCAACGTGTACAAATCCTGTTGCTGTTTGGGTATTCTTATTTCATCGTTGTACCCGAACGTTGTATTGGCGAACGGATTGTACGTGTGAGTCTCGATCTTGACGATGCGATCGTAAAAGATCGACTCACCGGTAATATTCAAGATATCAATCATTTCGAAAGTTGCGCACCGCGAATCCCAAAGATTGTAAAAATTTAACGTTCGACGCGCTAAGCTTCTTCTTGCTGATGCAACCGGATGAGCGAGTGTTGCCGAGTTGTGACGTCACCGGCCTTGTAAAGAATTCTTTATCTCTCTGCGTGCGTTCCGCTCCGTTCAATACGAGCATCTCACGCTCCCGTTATCGCTGTCGCTGTCGCTATCGCACGTGCAATCTGACAGTGATCTCCTCTTCGCGAAAATCGAGCAATCGTCCGTTCTGGTCGACGACGCGTATCGTTAGATCCGTAATGCTCCGTGCGGTGATCGGCAAGTAAATGATCTGCGCGGGCCTTTCCGATATCTTATATCCTGGTGGTACGCTCGGCGAAAATTCGTGTATCGTGTGTGCACCTTTGCCATTGCTGTATGCACCCGCGGTCACGTTACACTCTACGCAGATAACGTTTACGTTCATTATGTTGATCGACACGTCCGATTCGTGCCATTTTTGCGGTCGCAGTATACGCTTCGACGAGAATCCCAGCAGCGATCCAATGCTGTTGAGCTTGCCAAAGTTTATTCTGTAGGCGCATCTAATCTCGCATCTCATCGTGTTGTAGTTGGCGCGGATTGTTATCGGATATTCCGCACCCTCGCCATCGTCGTCATCATCGGTGTTATAGTCGCTGTTATAGTTGTCAACGATTTCAAGCGCGTCGCGGCGTGAATGCAAAATCGCACGTTTCAAAAATTCATTTCTGTCTCGTACTTCGTACGAACCTTCGGGAATTGTAATTTCTGCGTCGTCTTTGTCAAAATAAAATTTATTGTTTGATTCGTTTACGTTCGGTATCGTGTGATAAGTCTAAAAAATTGTCAGACCGAGTTCGTAATCACCGTCACTCAAATCTATGGCGGGGAAGTAGTTCGCCGCGAGGAGACTGCTCTTCCCACTCAGTGTAAGTGTCAATGACATGATGGGAAAAGCGTTCGACCAATATTGAGATTTCACGGCACCTCGTCGAGCTTTTTAAATTCACAAGCGTCGACTGTTCGTAGAAACCACAGGCACATCTATCCGCAGAAGCTCTGATCATACGTCTGATAGGACGTGCGATTGTACTCTATCGTCGTAGCACCGTTCCCGAAATATCGCACCAGTTCCTTGGGCGGTCGAAGATTACCAAAGCTGTCGAAGTA
>NW_017296216.1:15275-19774 GCF_001594075.2 Trachymyrmex cornetzi
CGCACAGTGGGAAAAAAGGCTCACTTTTTGGACAAAAATCGACTGACAGTACAATTCTAAACCGATTTTGATGTTTTTTTTTTAAATTATTCGTTATAAAATTTCCTAGATCTTAGAACTGCAAACTTTTTGATATAAAGCTGAAATTCAGGATGGCCATTAAATATAATCTGTTTTGAAAACACATTTATGACATCTACGGGCAGGGTTGGTAGAAAACATGTTCCAAACGTGTTATAAACAATTTAAAACAGACTTAAATGATGTTTCTAATATATTTTAAATATGATTTTTTTTATAATACCGTTTAAAGTACATTTGAAGCATTAAAAACATATTTAAGAAGAAACATAATATGTTCTATTAAAAAAAAAGCATTAATCTTTACCAATCCTGTCTACAGAAATATGCTATAAAAACTTTTTTAAATTTATTTTATTTTTCAAAACGACTGAATTTAGTTATATTGCCTTATTAAATACTAATAATGCAATATTTAAGCCCTTTTACCTCGTCACGGTATCAGTCATTAAATGGGTTTCGTTTTTTATCTACTTTTTTAATTTTCTTGTTTTTTTGTCTTTTCTTTTTATTTTTTTTTTTTTTAGTTTTTTGTTTTATATTTTTTTTTATTCTTTTACTTAATCTCCGTTTTCATTTTTTAACACTTTTTTATTTAACTGTTTAAACTTGTTTATACTTTATGTGTTTAATACTTTAACGTTGATAGTTTATTAAAATAATCATTAGTTTACTGATAAAAGTAATCTTATTTTAATTAATTAAGAGCTCTTTAGCTTCAGCAGATAAATTTTTAGTTATTTTTTCTTGTTTTATCCTTATGCTACTAATTAAAGGATCTGATGAAATGAAGAGGTAATGCATAATGTCTTCATTTGTACACATTCGTGACTTCATTCTACTATTTTGAGCGCGTGCTTTTCGAAAAATTTTATTACTTGCCTCTTGCGCTTCTTCCGAGAGGCAACCAATTGGCAAACCTAAATGTCGAATAATGTCACTACCGTGTATTAAAACTTTATGTACAGATGGTGGAATCTTATACCAAGGATACAAATTAATACAAAGTTCAGCAGTATCTAAACAATATTTTTTAAACTTGTTACAATCTATTTCTTTTCCACATGCTAGTACCTGCAATATATTACCTAGTCGTATTACCAAATCTTTATTTACTTCTATAATTTCCGCTACAGCTTTAGCTTGTGCAAAAAAGCAACGGGCAACATTTCCTGTATTTGTTGTTCCTGAACCTTATTTTACATCTACAGTTAATGATAGGTTACTTCTTAAATTTTTTTTTACCATTTCTTTTCTTTTACTTTTTAAAATTTTATCATCACCCTTTGCACAGTCTTTTTTAAAGTCCAAGTTATATGAAATATGCAATAAATACTCCATGAAACGTATCCAACAATATAATGTGGAAAGCCCGTATTTATAGTTATCATTATTACATGAAAGACTTTTAACGTACTCTAAATTATTTATATTCTTTGGACCTACTCCACAAATATTACAACAATTAGAAGATTTCTGACCTGTTAAAATGTTGCACGTTTTACCATCTATCATTGTGCACTGCATGTTGAAACTTACGTTAAATAACATATTTTTCACTGTGATATATGACGAATCAAGTTTGTTAAATATGTCTGAATAAAATTTGTATTCTTTAATTGTATTAGAATCATTTTCTTTTATAAATTCGAACTTAATTGGTCGACAATAATTGACTGACGAAGGCCTTTCATTTCTCCATATAATATTATTGTCGGACACTAATTGTATTGGAACGAAAGAAATTATAAATACTGCGCCATCAAAAAAAAAACCTTTCGCAACTTCGTCATCATCGTCATTACTTGGGTGCTGATATTGTTTTAAATTATCGGTTGACCATTTTTGTCTGGTAGTCTGTTGTCCAGAAGCGCCATCCATACCCAATTTTCCATATAAAATCAATTTTTTACCGCGTAATTCATGGAGATCTCCGTCGCTCGATGTTAAAAGTATTCTTTCGGTAGTATGATTTAATAACGATTCGACATTAACACTTGCACCTAAGTCATTGAAGCTTAATCCTGTTGGGTAGCACTTTTCTTTTGCAGTCTTAATAATGTTATACGGGGGATACAATTTACTTCCATGTAGTTTTTTATTATACGCCCGTAGCTTTTCATACTTAGCTTTCGTTAGTTCCAAATCAAAGTACATAGCTAAAATATCATTAACGTTATTTTCAATATTTTTAGTACTACCTTCTTCCACATCCGAATCGATATCAGATTGATTTTGCAAGCATTTGGCAGCTTTAATAAATTCTTCGGTAGTATACTTCGAAAGCAGATTTTCAATACGCCTTTTTTTTGTTTTTTCAGAAACTTCGTCATACGATAAACACGGACGACCTTTTTTCTTTATTGTTTTCATTTTGTCTTCTGGTGTAGGAACTTGTGATAAAAGAGTTGACGAAGGCTGTGAAATATTCTGAAATGATTGATCTAAATCAATATCGAATTTTACGTTAAAGTCTTCATTTAAAAAGGTCGCGTACTTTTTTCGAAACAGTTCTTTGTTACGAGAAACAGTTTTCCATTTTCTATTATATAAAGGGATGAAGTTTTTACGTAATTTAATTTCTATATGTTTTAATTGGTGTTCATTAAAATTTTGATCTCTTTTTAAATTGTTTAAAATTATATCTATTTTATTTAGAGCTTTATCCGAATTATTCCATATATATTCGCATAACACGTGATGTTTTATAGCAAAATACATTTTTTATGTTAAAAGAATAATATACTTTTTCTGGGCTCTACTATGAACGTAGCGAACATAGGGAGATAGATGCTATACGAGCGAGTGGCTTGAAGATCGAGGATCGATGCTCGCATAGGAGTGAAAGGAGCGAGTGACTAAAGAGCGCGAGCTGAGACTTCAGATCGTTGTTTCACTGTCACCGCTTCTTTTATCGCTCAATCTCAGCCGTTTCTTTTTTGCACAAGCTAAAGCTGTAGCGGAAATTATAGAAGTAAATAAAGATTTGGTAATACGACTAGGTAATATATTGCAGGTACTAGCATGTGGAAAAGAAATAGATTGTGACAAGTTTAAAAAATATTGTTTAGATACTGCTGAACTTTGTATTAATTTGTATCCTTGGTATAAGATTCCACCATCTGTACATAAAGTTTTAATACACGGTAGTGACATTATTCGACATTTAGGTTTGCCAATTGGTTGCCTCTCGGAAGAAGCGCAAGAGGCAAGTAATAAAATTTTTCGAAAAGCACGCGCTCAAAATAGTAGAATGAAGTCACGAATGTGTACAAATGAAGACATTATGCATTACCTCTTCATTTCATCAGATCCTTTAATTAGTAGCATAAGGATAAAACAAGAAAAAATAACTAAAGATTTATCTGCTGAAGCTAAAGAGCTCTTAATTAATTAAAATAAGATTACTTTTATCAGTAAACTAATGATTATTTTAATAAACTATCAACGTTAAAGTATTAAACACATAAAGTATAAACAAGTTTAAACAGTTAAATAAAAAAGTGTTAAAAAATGGAAACGGAGATTAAGTAAAAGAATAAAAAAAAATATAAAACAAAAAACTAAAAAAAAAAAATAAATAGAAAAGACAAAAAACAAGAAAATTAAAAAAGTAGATAAAAAAACGAAACCCTTTTAATGACTGATACCGTGACGAGGTAAAAGGGCTTAAATATTGCATCATTAGTATTTAATAAGGCAATATAACCAAATTCAGTCGTTTTGAAAAATCAAATAAATTTAAAAAAAGTTTTTATAGCATATTTCTGTAGACAGGATTGGTAAAGGTTAATGCTTTTTTTTTTAATAGAATATATTATGTTTCTTCTTAAATATGTTTTTAATGCTTCAAATGTACTTTAAACGGTATTATAAAAAAAATCATATTTAAAATATATTAGAAACATCATTTAAGTCTGTTTTAAATTGTTTATAACACGTTTGGAACATGTTTTCTACCAACCCTGCCCGTAGATGTCATAAATGTGTTTTCAAAACAGATTATATTTAATGGCCATCCTGAATTTCAGCTTTATATCAAAAAGTTTGCAGTTCTAAGATCTAGGAAATTTTATAACGAATAATTTAAAAAAAAAACATCAAAATCGGTTTAGAATTGTACTGTCAGTCGATTTTTGTCCAAAAAGTGAGCCTTTTTTCCCACTGTGCGATCCTGAATTTCAGCTTTATATCAAAAAGTTTGCAGTTCTACGATCTAGGAAATTTTATAACGAATAATTTAAAAAGAAAAACATCAAAATCGGTTAAGAATTGTACTGTCAGTCGATTTTTGTCCAAAAAGTGAGCCTTTTTTCCCACTATGCGCCGCGTCCAGCAAATTTATACCCGTATCACCTCTGGCTAATCGCTTCGTCAGCCGAGTACCCGGACCGCAAAACTGGTAGCCCGGGATATGT
>NW_017296216.1:19880-20206 GCF_001594075.2 Trachymyrmex cornetzi
TGATTGTAGTGCTCGTCGCAGCGACGATACGTTCGAACATCCACCTTTAAGTGTCCTGGAAGCTTGTTCCACAAGTAGTCGATGTAGTCACCGTACACTCGTAACAGTACGACCTTCGATATATACTGCAACTGCTCGGCGCTCAAATCCAGAATGTCGGAAGGATGATGTAGCGCGAGATACATTTTATTACTGCGCGACTCGGGGATTCGCGCGCTTTTAAATACGTGGTCGAGAGCGCACAGCCCGTAGTGCGAGCATGAAATTCGTATTGCAACCGCTGGCGATACGCGTCACGAACTGCGACGCGAAATCGCGAATAATGG
>NW_017296216.1:20387-20756 GCF_001594075.2 Trachymyrmex cornetzi
GAAAATTTATTTACATCTATCGACGAAATCGGCTACTTTACGTTCTCCAACAACAGCGACGTCGTTCCACCGAGCGAGGCGCGTCCACATTCTATTTTTATCTTTGATGACGTGGCATGCGACAAGCAGGATGCGGTGAGAGAATACTTTTCGATGGATCGCCATGCGAATGTCGACTGCTTCTATCTTTGTCAGACGTACGCGAGGATACCTAAACATCTGATACGCGACAACGCGAACCTGCTGATCCTGTTCAAACAGGACGGTACCAACTTGAAAAATATTTACAACGATCATGTGAATACCGACATGTCATATGACGAATTTTGCGCGTTGTGCCGCGACTGTTGGCAACAAAAATATGGCTTC
>NW_017296216.1:22695-26766 GCF_001594075.2 Trachymyrmex cornetzi
TCGCTGGAGCGTTCTACGAGCACGAGTTGCATCGCGCTACTCATCCGGATGTGTATCTCGTGGAAAAAGTACTGCGCAGGAAGGGAGACAAGGTGTACATCAAGAGGCAGGGATTCGATGGATCGCACAATTCATGGATACATAAAAACAATGTGATTTGATACAATTTTGATTCATGTATTTTATTCTACATATAAAAATATATATCTACATAAGGATATAAACGTGTAAAATATTTTTTATTATCCCTTCCATCTTCGTTTTGGAGTATACAGATATCAAATACGTATATAAATGTATGATACATGAAATGAAGAATAGTAATACATAATAAATGCCGCAACATAAAACATAATAGTAATACTTATATAAACGTAAAACTAAGAGTACATAAGAAAATGGTTAATACATGAATTGAAAATAATAATGCATAATAAATGGTACTACATAAAACATAATAGTAATACTTATATAAACGTAAAACTAATATAGTACATAAGAAAATGGTTAATACATGAATTGAAAATAATAATACATAATAAATGGTGCTACATAAAACATAATAGTAATACTTATATAAACGTAAAAACATACATGACGTGTAAAATTATAATAATAGTACATAATAGTATAACATAAATGTCAATGCATATACGAGTATTACAAGGGTATCCGCCAATGTCCCCATGGTAACGTCTCCGTCGTGTTCGGTACGATGTATAGTTTGTCGTCGTATGGACTCAGAGCGATTTTCGTCTCGGATATCGTGTATACCTCATGTAATTTTGATCGTATACACGACTGACGAAGAGTCATTTCAATTTCATCGTTTAAACATCGGGTGTAATCGTCTCGCGCTACGACGTTATTCTTTACGCCTTTTGCCTTTTTTGTATCCTTTTTACCGTCCACCTTCAACGCGTACATCTTCGCTCTGAGTCCGACGAATTCTGTCATTATCATATCGTTGTTCTCATCCTTCATCAGACCGGGTACTTTTTTATTCGCGAGAGACATACCGTACGCGTTGTCCGCCGGATAATCGCTCGTGTCGAATCTAGCGATATCGCGTTTCATCGTCTCGTAAATGTCCTTGCACTCGACGTGGTATATAAGACTGTCCGTGTCGGTGTACATAATTTTACATTTATCGCGAAACAGTGGTAACATGTAGTCGTAGTGAAATTCATACAAGCAGACTTTCGATATATCGAGTATACACATACCCACGTAAATCGGCTTGTTGAACTTCACCTCGAGTTTACGCAGTTCGACGGCGATTAAATTTTCCGCAAAGACGCTACGGCTGTAGAAATTCGGTTTTGCGATCATTGCCTCCGCGCCGTATCGTCCATCCCATTTTGTTAATAATTTTACGTCGACGTGATTGCGCACATTCTCCATGGTCTTGCCGAATACCGCGTTGTTCATTAATTTGTATAAATTTTTTTCGAAATCGTTTTTCGCGTGAGTTCTGAAATTTGTATTAAGTTCAATATAATCGCGGAGCGATGGAGATTGAGCGAATTGTAGCACCCGATGGATCTTTGTTACGCGAAGACCATGACGAGTACATTGCTGTAAATTGCGATAATGTATAACGTAACGTTTTTTATCATACACAGTCGCTAAAAGTTTATCCTCCCGCTTGCCGGGCGGTTTATCACGCGTCGGACAGAAAGGTAGGTCAACGTGCTCGTCGTGCAGACGCTCCGGATATTCTAAGTCAACCTCGAGAATGTAACTGGTGGGTGAATCCGGAGCGATCGCGCTCACGTCAAAGTTCGCAACGTCTTTGACCCATCGAAATTCGGCGTATGGCAATAATTGACACATCGCCCATCCATACAAATTATTCACGTCACAGTACATCAAGTACGACGACGGTTTCGATGAGTCGTACGAACGCATATACTTGTTATTAGCCTGCGCGTATCTGCCGGAACATTGACTGAGGCCACCGCGTATACCGCGCTCGATGAACATGACCATATCAATGTCGGTGAGCAATTCAAATCTTATGCGCGTATGTTTTAGCATAGCGTCCCACGTGAAACCTGGTAATGTATAATAATGCGCGGGATCGAGACCGTAACTCGCGACACAACTTTCGCGGAAATTTTCGAAAATGTCGGCTAATAACAATACATCGGTTTTCAAGTACAGATCGCTGTACTCGCCGAGCGTTCGGATGGAAAATCGCTGCCATACGTTCACGGCGTGAGCGTAATCGCCCTCGGATACTGTATCGCCCGTTAACGAACTGTGAAATGATTCGCGCGGTGGTAACTCGATTTCTTCTAACTTTTCGATACAGTCAATGTATTCATATGGAAATACACCTTTACGCGTGAGTAGATCGAAATCTTCCATGCTAAGATTAAAAAATTCTGACCTTGTAATTTTTAATTTGTCTTTGTCGAGATACGACGCCAACTTATCGAGGCTTGCACTTAGAAATTTGAAAGAATCAATGAATCTTAATTTTATACAATTTTTTAAAAAATGATTTTCATTTTTGTCTTTGGTGCTGTTGACGTGTTTCGTGAACGAAATATATTTTTCTTTCGTAATCGGTAATACATCTACTTGTCCGTCGTACGCGATAGCTATTTCTTTAATTATAAAGTGCGCGTCGTACCCCGATAAATTATGAAATACAACCGGAATATACAGCGAAGTTTTATAATTTAAATTGCAATTTGAATGCGCGGGACCCCTGTAACGACCGATTAAATGGCAATGATCGCGGACCCGTGTATCGTCCGGTGCGAACGGTTTTAAACAAATATAACAACGCGTCGCGCTACGATATGTCTCCCATTGCTGCTTCGATAATGCCTCCATGGGCACGTTGGCGGATACAATATCTTTGACGCGATGCGCTAAACTTCTAAGTTCCTCGGTGAACCATGTGACGCAATCGTTACCGCGACGAAAACGATATTTCGACAACGCGTCATCGTACGAGCAACGCACGTAGTAGCCCACTACATACCTCATGCTGTTGGTATGTGTACGATGACGCATCTTCCTTGTCAGGCTCCGTCTTCCTTAGGATGCACTCCAGGTCGGCGTAGACGATGAATGGAACGCGTTCCTGGTTGCGGTGGTTGCTGAATTCGAGCCATCTATCGTCCTCGCTCGGCAGGCGGATGGCGCAGTCGTTCAGTTTTTGGCAGTCTATTGTGTCCTACTGCAACCTTTCTCTCGAGCCAAAATAGTGCAGGCATCTGTAAATAAACAAATAATTTTTTTATTTTTTCACTTTTATATTTATATATATATTTTCTTATTATACTTACCGGTCGCAGAAATATTTCTTAACCTTTTTCCCGGTAAGTTGCGATCTCACAAGGCGGGATAGATCTTTTATCCACGTGACCTACACCGTTGTCGCGTGGATCTTGCAGGTACAGGAGATTGACGTGTTTCTCCTTCTTGTCACCGGTGAGTCGCAGAGGAAGGATCTGCTTATTCTCGATGCCGTACACGTTGATCGACACAGCGTTTAAACGTTCGAATTTCGGAATGTCTTTTAATATCATCGGAAACTCAATGTTTGTGAGATTTAACACTGCCGTGCAATGCGGGTACGACGATTTTCTATCCACATGACTTTTAGCTGGGTATAGAGCGGCGACCACCGACCACGCGAAGCATGCATTGTCCATGGATTTCACACTGACCACCGCTTTCTTCAGCGTAATTTCTCGCGGCACCTCGAAGTGACATCCCGCGCGCAGGGGATTCAGTTTGTTCATGTTAACAGTCAAATTGAGAATTCGCGACAGCACCCACCCACTGTCGCGTTCCTGGAACTCTTCGAGCGATGTCAAGATAGGCTCGACGACGTGTCGTTCGTACCACTCGCGTACATCGGTGCATCTATATATCTCGCTGTTCTTCGTGTTTATACTTTTATTGGCACGTTTGTCTTTCGTCGCGAACTCGCCGTTGAATGCTGTGTTCACTTTCACACTACCGTGTCTTTCCACAGCGTCTCGCACTCGCTCTAGCACTACATCGCCAGCATCTTCCAAAAACCGCCGCGGCTCGATGTGATTAGAG
>NW_017296216.1:27616-29956 GCF_001594075.2 Trachymyrmex cornetzi
ATTATTAGAATATAATCGAATAAGTACAATATAAATAAAAAAATATATATGTATATGTATATATTTTGCGTATGAGAATAAGTAAAAGGGATCACATAGAAAGCTGCAATGAGAGAAAAGATCGTAAGTATAGAATGCACATTAGTCGCAACGGACGGCATAATGCATCGAGAGAAAGATGGTTGGTATATGAGATAGCGCGCACGCGGCAGCGCTGCTTAATATCTCAATAATGCGCATAATGGTAACATTTGATAGCCGGATTGAAACATTTACAAGATGCTGCGAAACGAATACAAGGACAACTTTATAAGCGTTGGACTGCTAGCCGTCAGAATTTCCATACAAATGTGCATATATTCTATCATAGATGAGAGTGCACTCAGCTGCAAAATCACAATATAACATTTAAATGTATTTATTATTTACCATTTAATATTGCAATATTGAAGAGGATTGTACTATATGACAAATAATAACCATATGACAAATTATCGACTTACAAAATATCGCATACATCAACACATTGTATTATAATTATTTTCATGCTTTCTATCAATATGTGTATATAAGCATTTTGTTATATAAATGAAAATATAACAAGTTCTACAATCATGACACTCATGAACATTGCCTATTCTTAGCCTTATAGTTTTGCAACCTTGAAGTGGACTACACTTATGATCATATGACTGATTATCTTATCTAAAAAGCATGACATGTATTAAAATTATATTTTAATTATGTTAATGATTTCTGTTAACCTTTCGAATATCAATAAACATCAAATGATAACATGCCTACATGTATGGTTGGAAATCACTGACACAATTAAAATACAATGTTACTGTTGTGTATTAAGATAACGACCATGCGAACTAGTCTTAAGCATAAAAATGTAAAGCGAGCTTTAGGAGAGCGAGCGGCCATGATGATGATTATAAATTCAATTGTACACGTTAACGATATCGTCGAAAGTAAAAGTCTTTATAAGTTAATAAAGAAACACTATTAAAGTAAGACTGTTGAGTCAATTATTAAACCGATACACGTGGTACCAGATATTTGGCGACGAGGATGGGATTCGAACCCACGCGTGCAGAACACATAAGTTCAAATTGAGGTTAAGTCAACATACATAACATAAGTACGAGATATTTTATACAAGAAACTCAACAATGGCTCTAATCGGAAACATTGAACCGTTTAATTCGCAGTCTGATATAATAACATACATTGAAATAGTAGAACAACTCTTTATCTGCAATAATATAGAAGAAGGAAGAAAAGTAGCACTATTCCTAACATTATTAGGAGGAGAAGCCTATAGCGTTTTAAAAGATCTTTTATCACCAGAATCTCCCAGTACAAAGACGTATAATGAATTAAAAATCATATTATCAAATCATTATAGTCCTAAAAGACTGGTGATAGCAGAACGTTACAAATTTTATAATACAAGTCAAGATAGTAACGAAGATATTAGAACGTATCAAACTAGACTAAAGAATATATCAAAATATTGTGAGTTTGGAAGATTCTTGGAAGAAGCATTAAGGGACAGGTTTGTCTGTGGTTTAAAATCAGAACGAATCAAACAAAGATTGTTAACAGAAGATAAACTAACTTTTGAGAAGGCCTGTGAAATAGCCATAGGAATGGAGCTTGCAGAACATCAAACAAGAGTCATGATGCCTGAAGGGAGCCTACGAGTCAACCGACTAGATTTCAAGAACAGGAATTATGGAAAAGCACTAGATGAGCGTACTCAAAATAAGCCAATTAAACGATCAAACTACAATCAAGGAAGTCAACAGTCGAACGACGGCCAAACAAGTCAACAATCAAGAAATAAAACGTTACCAGCTAGGAAGGAGTGTAAACGATGTACAAAAAGCCACCACGATTATAGCAAATATCCGGCCATAAATTGGAGATGCTTTGTATGTAGTCAAATAGGTCATACAGCTAAGTCAGACATGTGTAAAAATAAAGTCCATAATATAGAAACTGTCGAGGATAAAAAAAGTCAAGAGGAGGAGGATGATACTCTTGAATTGGGATTAATATCTATTAATCGAATTGGTGAGTTTAAAAATAGCAGCTTGAAAGTTGAGATAAATATTGAAAATAAGTTAATATATAGTGATGGGAGAAAGTTCGGCAACGGTCAAATATCTTGGAAAATAACGCTTAGTTTTAGCATATCAAGTGGTCTATTATATGGTTACATTGAAATGACCTTCATGTGACCTTGAAGGACACCGTGAAGGTCAACTTTGAAATCTTAAATGGAAACACCTATTTTCTCTTACATGTCCTTAAAGCTGGTGTCAAGAC
>NW_017296216.1:30231-32405 GCF_001594075.2 Trachymyrmex cornetzi
ACATTGAACAAAGTTATTGAAAGTGATCATTGTGTCTTACCATTACCAACTGATATTTTCGCGTGTTTAAGTGGAAATAAATACTTCACGGTAATTGATCTACAGGGAGCCTACCAACAATTAGAAATAAGCGAATACTCTAAGGAACTCTTTACTAGATAGATAGATAGATACTTTATTGCGCCCCTCAGGGTTACAATCCTCACATACACACACGCTCCTTATCCTAACTTATGCTAATTTAACTTATGCTAACTTATGCTACCTTATCCTACGCCGCACGCTATTTCTCTCTCTCTCACCGCCAGGGCTTCCGCTTCCGGCACCTCACCTCTCATTAGCCGAGGCTTTTCCAAACTCTCTCTTTATCTTCCAAACATCCCCCAGAGCAACTCACTTCACACATACACACCACTCATACCTACACCCCCGGCCCCCGTATTTTTTCCCTTGTCCATCCCCCCCTCCCAACTCTCCCCCCTCTCCTTCTCTCTTCCTCCACCTCCCTCATCCACTCCTCGCCCTCCCCTTCCTCGCCTAGTATCCTCACTCCCCCCTCCTGCCACCCTCCTCCTGTCTCCGTCCTCCATGTCCTACAACCATCCCACACGTATTCCCAAGTCTCCTCCTCATTCCCACACAACCTACAACACCTCTCCTCTTCTCCCTTCCAATATCTTCCCTCCCTCACCTCATTCCCCAACCTAAACCTTGCCATCCTTCTCCATCTTCCCTCCCCCCAACCCTTCTTTAAATACTCCGGTACCCCTTCCCCCTTTATCCAACCATACCACTTATTATATCTAGTTCCTCTTATACTCTCCCACCTTTCCCCCTTCTGTAATTCTACATCTTTATCCCTTAACTCTTTCCAAATTCCCTCTCCCTCTTCCCCCCCCCCTCTCCATCTCCCTATATCAACTCCCCTGTCTCCAAAAAATTTTTCTCTTTCTCCCCCCCAACCCTCCAACTTCTCCCCCCTCCTCCCCCTTCCCCCCATCTCTTCCCAACACAATCTCGCTAGCTCACCTCCCCTCCCTACCCTTAGTCTCTCTTCAAATGCCCATGCCCT
The DNA here is from genome assembly GCF_001594075.2 of Trachymyrmex cornetzi. NCBI lineage: Eukaryota > Metazoa > Arthropoda > Insecta > Hymenoptera > Formicidae > Trachymyrmex > Trachymyrmex cornetzi. The sequence goes on from NW_017296216.1 coordinate 31,304, forward strand.
TTTCCCTGCCCTCACCCTCATTTTCTCCCTTTGTATCTCCTCCCTCACCATATACCCCGGAGTTCCCCTATCCACCCCTAGTACCCACTTTATATACCTATCCTGCAAGCTTTCTACCCTCTCCCTTTCCTTCCACCCCCATATTTCCGCCCCATATCCTAACACCGACCAAACCAATTTATCGAACAACCACATCCTCCTTTTCCAATCCCTCCCAAACCTCCTCTTTCCTATCCCCCACACCTGCCCCATTATCGCCATTGCCCTCTCTACTCTCTCCTTCACATGTTCCTCTTGACCCCCATTCCTCTGCATAGTGTAACCCAAGTATCTAAATTTCTTCACCTCCTCTATCTCCTTCCCTTTCCAAGTCCAACTAACCTTACTGTCCCTTCCCCCCCTTTCCTAAACCTTAATATCTTCGACTTTTCCCTATTCACTTCCAATCCTTTTCTATCCACATATCCCTCTAACCTTTCTATCATACTCCTCATTTCCCCTTCTCCTTCCGCCAATAACACCACATCGTCCGCATAAGCCAACCCATAAATCCTCCTGTCCCCTAGCTTCACCCCTCCCCATTTAACCCTCCTCATTTCCTCCTCCAAATCCGCTGTCATAATGTTAAACAACAAGGGGCTCAAAGGGCACCCTTGTCTAACCCCCCTTGCCGTCCAAAAACATCTCCCCACCTTCCCTTCCCCTCCCTTCACCCTACATTTCGTCTCCCACATAATCTCTCCTACCCTCTCTATTAAACCCTCCCTAACCCCCCTCTTCCTCATCTCCTCCAACAAAACCCCCCTATCCATCGAATCAAAGACCGCCTTTAAATCTACAAATAACGCAATTAATTTCCCCCCTTTTTTCCCTAACTGCCTGTCCACTAAATAATTTATCACATAAATATTATCTAAAGTTCCCAACCCTTTCCTAAACCCCGTTTGATTCGGTGGAATCATACCTTTTCCCTCTATTTCCTCCCACAACCTTTCCGCCAACACCGCAATGTACACCTTGTATAACGTCGGCATAATTAAAATCCCCCTATAATCCCTAACATCGTTCCCCTGACCTTTCTTCTTCACTGGCACTACCATTC
>NW_017296217.1:0-224 GCF_001594075.2 Trachymyrmex cornetzi
ATTAGCGATCCTAAAACGTTTTCATTTTATAATTTTCATTCACTTTATTTCTTCTATAAGGACAATGAAATTCTGTCAAGTGACAAACAATTAAACATTCATACATTGAAATACGTGTACAAAGATGTATCTTAAAAAATCTATATGTACAGTGATTTTTTTGTATACCAAATTTGTTTGGTCAAAAAAATATTCGGTTTTTAGGAACCCATAGCAATAAAATA
>NW_017296218.1:0-1644 GCF_001594075.2 Trachymyrmex cornetzi
ATAAAACCAAAATGTTATGAACACAACTTTCAAATGTATGTAGTTTGTTTAAAGCGAAAATATAAATAATGTAAGGGCACAAAACACATATGTGTTTTGTGCCCTTACAACCTCCTTAAAAGAAAATGAAAAATAATGCAAAGCGTAGACAAAATATAGACCGTAAGATATAATCCTCTCATAAAAATGGCATGTTATCTGCCCTGAAGCCTCTTTTCGTAGAGGCTGTTAGAGTACTTCGTTTCCGTGAAAATATTGTATCCAAAGATTGGGAGAGTCGCTGAATTCGAATGCGATCAAAATTTAAAAATTAAAAGTGGTGGAAACAATATGGCGGACTTCGTTGCTGTGGAAATGTTATATCGAAAGGTTTAGAGAGTCGTCAATTTTGAATCCGATTACAAAATTTAAAAAATCAAAATAGTTGAACCAATATAGCGAATGAATGTTTTACCCAATGAATGGCAATGAATGAATCTTGTATTCATTGTGATACTAAATATTTTATAGAGAGAGAGAGAGAGAGAGAGAGAGAGAGAGAATCAGAAAAGTTAAAAAAAGAGGAAAATTGTTTCATGATTGTTTTAATCATAGTGTAATATATCTATAATCAATACAAAATCATTCTAATCTTCGAAGATTTTTAATTGATGGAAGTCATGTCACTTCCAACAAATAAAAAGAGAAGGGGGGGGGGCCGACAACCTATTCATGCTAAATCAAATAAATTTTGAAAAAAGGGTAAAATAATTCATTTACAATTGCATCATTAAAATAATTACATAAAAAGATAGAAGAATAAGACTAAAATATTTTAAGAAAAAAAGACAGATTAATAATCAGATTAATACAGCAAAAGTTGTAACAACAAAGGGAATTAGAAATGAAATATAATAAAATGATCACGGAAACGTAATTATCATTAAATATAAATCCAGAAATGGATCATTGAAGCGATAAAGATTAAAATTGTGACGAAAAAAAGTCTAAAAATACAAAAATATTAAATAAGTTTATTTAAAGTTTAATTGTAACTAAAACTTAATTGTGAATTTAATTAAATTTAAATAAAATTAATATAAATACATTTAAAATTTATTGAAATATTTAAAAATTGATTATGCTTTTTACATTTCATAATATCTAAAAAGGAGAATATAATAAAACAGCACGCGCGTAGCACGCGCATGGGATGTGCTAGTATAATATAAAATTAAAGATGTATAAAGATAATAAATAGTGTATAAAAGATATTAAAAATAAGATACTTGGTAAACATATATGTTAACATCAAGACAGACGAACACTGACTGACGAATAAGGTTGCGTTCGGAAATATCACTCGTTGGTATGCTTCGATGATTTCAGTGGAGAAGTAGTGGGGGTTTCGTGTGCCTTTGAGTGTGTGTTGAGTGTTCCCGAACGCTTCCTATATACTTTGTGTAAAAATGGACGACGAACGCCGCCAAAAACATTTCAAATTTTGTAATTATTGTTCATATGGTTTCAATGCTAATAATATAATAACTAATATATATATGGGGCATTCCACGTCAACGAGAGACCCCCCACCCCTAGAATTGGTTTAAACGAAAAGAGTTCTACTAAGGCTTAAAATTTAGGTAATTACATCTACTTTAAAAT
>NW_017296218.1:2859-3063 GCF_001594075.2 Trachymyrmex cornetzi
CGGTTATGCTAGTAGGCTACGGCGGAAAACTGCCCGAAGGTGATCGCGAGAAGTTGCTCGAATGCGTGATGTTCGAAGGCGTTAGCGGGAATCTGCCCGAAAGCATTGGCGGGGCAGATCTTTATTCTCTCACTCTCGCAGGCACCAATGTACGAGCTCTTGAGCAAACAATACGGATCACTGATTTTAATCTTTGATGCAGTG
>NW_017296218.1:3421-3881 GCF_001594075.2 Trachymyrmex cornetzi
ACTGTTAATGATGCGAGGATGGGGAGATCAACAAAGAGGGTATAAAACAGTAACGCGATTATTTAATGAAAATTTTTGGAATGAAAATAATAGGATCTCTAAAAGTACTGTAATCCGTACTATTCAACGTTTCGAGGACATTGGTAGCGTTAAAAGTCGCTCAAGATCTGGTAAACGTAAAACAGCAACAAATAATGATAAGGCATTATATAGATGTTTTACAGTCTTTCGTTGAAAATCCCCATATTTCCATCAATCGCGTTGCACAAGAACACGAAATGAACACGAAATCGGTCAGTAAAATTTTGAAATTGAATAAATGGCATCCATACAAACTCCATTTGTGCCAAGAGTTGTCCGAAGACGATTTTAATAGACGCATCGAATTTTGTGATCTTATGATGGAGATGATTGTCGACGATCCTCTATTACTTAATAATATTGTTTTCTCTGATGAGAC
>NW_017296218.1:3897-4872 GCF_001594075.2 Trachymyrmex cornetzi
TGGAAATGTAAATAGACACAATTGTAGGTACTGGAGTGACGTTAATCCTCACTGGAAAAGAGACAATCATACCCAATATCCACAAAAAGTTAACGTATTGATTGGTATTCTTGATGGTAGACCAATTGGCCCTTTCTTCATTGAAGGCAATTTGACAGCATAGGTATACACAGTCATGCTTCGCGAACAAATTGTTCCAGCTATTCGAGACATAGCTGGTGGAAATATGGATGAAATTTATTCCCAACAGGATGGAGCTCCACCTCATTATGGTGTCATTGTCCGTCAATATTTGAATGAGGTCTTTCAGGACAGGTGGATAGGGCGAAGGGGTCATATTGAGTGGCCACTTCGGTCTCCGGACTTGACCCCACTTGACTTTTTTTTGTGGGGTTACTTGAAACCTAAAGTGTATGCCACCAAGCATCAAAATTTAGATGATTTAAAAGGGAGAATAACTCGAGAGATAGAACTAATACTTCCGGAAACGTACCGGAATGCGGTTTCAGCTGTTTATAACAGATTGGCACATTGCCAGGCTGTTGAAGGGCAACAATTTGAACATTTGTTGTGAATTGTTTGATGCAATTGAATATTTTGCCCAAGCTGACCAATTGGAATGAAATTCTCCTTAACTGGCCGGACCCACACGCCACTCTTGCCTTAACTGGCCGGACCCACATGCCACTCTTGCCTTAATTGGCCAGCCACTTAACAAATTGTTAATTTCAAACCTTTATAAATATCACTCAAAAAATACTTAATGAAAAAATGTTTTATTATAGTGTTTTGGAAAGCTCTCGAGATAAGCTATAAAAATATGCAATAAAATGTAGGGGGCTCCATTTAAAAAAATAAAGACCTTGAAATGATCTTAAAGGACACGGTTAAGATCAAAGTCAAGGTCATCATCTTACTCCTCGCTTGAAACCATACAACTTTGCTATTGGACATTTTCTCTAAAATACATTCTAA
>NW_017296218.1:5061-12867 GCF_001594075.2 Trachymyrmex cornetzi
CTTGCGATTCAATTTATTTCATATAATATAAATGAAAATCATACGATTCGATCAACGGATAGGGTCCTTTTATGTACATTAAATTACAATAATATACAAAAAAACGAATATCGGCAATTACGAACAAAGAATTATAAGTTATATGTATATGTCAAGTTAAAAAGGTTCATATTTGAGATGAAGATGTTTCTCAAAATTTTTTTACCGATATTCGTTTTTTGTATTATTGTAATTTAATGTACTGAAGAGGACCTTATTCGTAGGTCAAAACGTATGATTTCGATTTATATTATATGAAATAAATTGAATCGCAACAACATCCAGCGTCGGCTCATAAAGGCTTTCTTCTTATTATTATTATTGATAATATAATAATATAATAACATAACGTATCTAATGATATAATAATATAGCAAATAATTCATTTTGTACATCTTGTACAAGTAAATTTCCATCGGAATTAAACATAGGGACGTCTCCGTTCATTGCGGCTTGATGCCGACCTTCTATCAAAGTATACATTATTCTTTGCTATTGACTAGGTTAACAATACCGAAAAGGTTATAACGAAAGTAATCAAACAACAACACACCGGCTCACACCGACTCTTCTTGCTTTTACGACGGGTGGATTAGTGGCACTCGGTGTGACTCTTTTTACGTTTCCGAACGATCTCACCCGAATGCACACCGAGTACGTACCAAGTTTTCCGAACGGCTGGTGTGCATTAGTGGCACACTAGTGTGTATTTCCGAATGCAGCCTAATAAAATAATCTTGGTATTACAATGTCAGATTTTGTTTATTAACGGTATGTAAGCTTTGTGTAAATCCTCTGTATCTGTTTGTAGGTTTAAATTGTTTTTTGTTTTTTAATGTTTAACATTTCAGAGATTAAACGCTTATTATAACAAGGTTCTTCATCTAATAGCGTATTTCACTGGCAGAGCTGGTGCGCACTCAGTGCACTTTAAAGCTGTTGTACACAAATCGACATAAAAATGTACGTTTAATAAAATTATAGAAATAAATTAAACCACGAAATCCTTAATACATTTTATTGTGATATTTGATAAAATATACAATGGGTATTTTATTAACTGAGATCTCTCACTTTTACAGTCAGATTAGGTTAAAGCTGTACAACAGCTTTAATGCGCACTGAGTGCGCACCGGTTGTGCCAGTGAAATACGCTATAAAATTGTCACATTATCCCAATCGAAGTTATGTCCATGCTGCAACCTATGCTGAGTTATCACCGATCGAGTGGACGTGTTCCACCGGATGTGATTTTTGTGTTCGTTAATTCTTGTCTTCAGTTTCCTACCAGTCTGTCCTACATATGTTGCATTACAATCAACACAATCGATCTTACCATACTGGTATAGACAACATTATTTTTTGAAAAATGATGTCGAGGATCCTTATGTACTTTAATGTATTTTCTTAATTTGTTCGTATTATAGAAAGAAACCTTGATGTCATCTCTATGAAATTTTCTAAATTTATCCGTCAATGATGGAATAAAAGGAACTGTGAACCAAGATGGGGACATTGATGATGCGTCCTTTTCTTCTAAGTCATTATGCGATACTGTCTCCTTCTTAGAATGCTTTTGATACTGTTATTTATTGTTTCAAAAATGAATTTTAGAGGGTAATCATTAAGTAATAATATTTCGATTATCTTTGTTAAATTTTTATTATGATGTTTTGAATTCGAAAGTAGAAGAGCTCTAGCTACTAAACTAATGATTACTCCTCTTTTTTGTGAGAGGAAATGATTTGAAAAAAAATTTTAATATCTCTCCGAAAAGGTCGGTTTTTGATACCAATTAAAATTTAGTTGGTTATCAATAGTAGTGATTGTAACATCTAAAAAGTTAAGTGAGTCATGACCTATTTCTAGCGTAAATTGAAGACGAGTATGGAAAGAATTAAAACACTCCAAAAATTGAATTTTTCCTATTTTTGAAGAAGGAACAGCAGTACACAAATCGTCAACATATCGATAATAAAACAATACATGATCATTAAATAATCAAGGCAGTTCTCTCTAATTTTTGCAATGCCAAGTCCGCAATGACTGGAGATAGCAGAGAACCCATGGGTGTGCCGAAGTTTTGTTTATAAATGGTGTTATCAAATAAAAAATATGTAGAGTCTAATACAAACTTAAGGTGATGCTAAAGCCTCCTATTTTACCACATTTCCATTCGGTGAAAAATCTCCGTATTGGATGTATGGATTGCAAAAGTATTATTACTTAAATTAAAGTACGCACAAACAGGACCTCAATTGCACTGGATTTCATGAGAAAATAAAAAAAAGTTCAAAATTCGTTAAAAATTCACTTACTTTTGGTTCATACAGCTGTCACCTCAGATATATATTTGCTTGATGTAAGAGTTTTAGAGTCCATATCTTGAAAATAAGCGTGCAGCTGAGGTCACATTATTGAAACGAACGATACCAAATTTGTAGAACTAAGATTGAAAGTCTAGAAAAGAAATATTTCCACCGAATAGAAAATACGTTTATACAGGTGCTTTGCGAAGACTGTCAACGGAGCCGAAATTCCGTGTAGCAGTAGTTGCGCGGTCTTGCGATAGATGGTGCTGGCATATGTTAGATAAGAATAGATGTATGCGTTTGAGTAAGACAGAATGATATATATTTTATAATATAATGTAAAAACTGAATCAAAGATGTCACCACTGTTATCGAATTTGGAATTTAAAAAGTCTGTACTATCGACCTTGATCAAGTTGCGTAATCGGTTTAGCATCCCCTTAATTACCGTCAGAAACTCTGTCACCGGTATAGAACATTTTTTTGTAATAAAATTCCAGGTTTTGTTTACTCAATCTATGGCTACTTCTATTGGAATGTTCGTAAACAACGAAACGACATCCAATGAAATTAGTTTGTAATTAGATTCCATATTTAAATCTTTTAGTCTCTCAACAAGTTGAAAACTATTTTTTATATAACTTTCGGTTTTAGGGATTGCTTCAAATATTATGTAAAAAAGAGGCTGACTCGTACAGTGGACTACCAATTGAAGATACAATGATTCTATATGGGCAATTCGGTTTGTGTATCTTCGGTAGTGCAGAGACTCGAAAACGAACCATCACTGCATGACAATTGTCTGTATTGAGAATTGTCAACATAATTACATTTCTTCCATTTTGTAAGTAAAGATCTAAGAGTTTTTATAAGCTTACTGGTAGGGTCTTTTTTGATTATTTCGTACGTTTCTTTATCTTGTAACATTTTATTCACTTTTTTGACATACGTATCTTTATCAAGAACGACTATGACGTTACCTTTATCATGCATTAGAATGATGTTGGGATGTGAGTCTATAAAGTCTATATAGTCTTTTGTTTCCATTTCTGATTTTAATAATTTCTTGTCCATAGATGATGTAACAATAGGCGAGTTTACTATATTGTTTAGAATCGGGATCGAGTGGTTCGTGACTATCTATTTTTGTGTCTATCGGGAATCTACGGATGCTATGCTCAATGCTTTTGATGCAATCATTTACAATGTTTTTCTTATTTTTATTCGGTAACGAGAAGTTTTCTCCCAGTTGTAACAAACATTAAATGTTGTCCGGAATATTCACCGATGATAGATTCACAAACTACTTGTCTCTGACCAAAGAAATGGAAAGGAAAATTTCAAATGTAAAAAAGAAGTTAGGATGTATGATGGATATCGGAAGAGTATCTTTATATGTAACTTCTTTTACGCAAGATGCAGTAGGAAGTGCAATAGGATTAAGGGAATTGATATATAGTTATGATTGTTATTTTTTATGTTCTGAAATTCTTTGTTACCATCATGCTGTGTACGTAAAGAAAAATTTTTTTTAAATATATGTCGAGTATTAGTAACGTCACAAGTATATTCAATTGGTCTGATGTTAATGTAATTATGTTTATTTTGTTTCTTAGTTAGCCAATGGATTTTTGCTTCAATCCTTTTTTTTTTCTTTCTTAAAAAAGAAAAAACAAGATTTTTCTTGCGTGTTGAAAAATTCATCACAAATCATTATAGGAAGAAAACGAGGTAAGCTACTTGTAATATAGAAGAGACACATCCTAGGATCATGATTTCTTCTATAAGCATCATTTAAGTCAATTTTAAGAATTTTGAGGAAAAAAGAACCTTTTTGACGCAAGAACTTCCGGGTCGACATGTGATGATGCAGTTTGATATTCAAATTATTCAATTTATCTAAATGTTGTACGAACAAATTAAGAAAATACATTAAAGTACATAAGGATCCTCGACATTATTTTTCAAAAAATAATGTTGTCTATAAGATCGATTGTGTCGATTGTGATGCAACATATGCAGGACAGACTGGTAGGAAACTGAAGACAAGGATTAACGAACACAAAAATCACATCCGGTGGAACACGTCCACTCGATCAGTGATAACTGAGCATAGGTTGTAGCATGGACATAACTTCGATAATGTGACAATTTTAGATGAAGAACTTTGTTATAATAAGCGTTTAATCTTTGAAATGTTGCACATTAAAAAACAAAAAACAGTTTGAACCTACAAACAGATACAGAGGATTTATACAAAACTTACATACCGTTAATAAACAAAATCTGACATTGCAATATCAAGATTATTTTACGAAATGAATATTAAAAGGGCATAGAACCAATATTTTAACAAACAATTATAATTAGAATAATAACATTACATACATACGTTTCGACTCCGATCGGGTCATTTTCAATGTAAAAAACAAAAATTAACTTAAAAATCCGGTAACAATAAAAAACCTTCAAATTACATAATAAAAATAAAAATAACATAACATAATGTCGCTAACATAATTAATTAATTAATTGTAACATTTCATTATGAGTAAATAATACAATATATTGAATAGCTGTTGCAAAAATGTCAAAACGCAGAAGAAAAGAGTAAGTAATTATAACGAAATCTTAATTTTGTAAGAATATTCATGTCGTTCAAAGTCAAGTATAAGTAGTCCCATTGAAATTAAAATTAACTTGCAATAACGAACATCTATAGGAAAAAATATGTAATATGTAAAACAAAATTAAACAAATTATCAAAAAATTATTTTATAATGTTAGATGAATATAAAAGTAACGGAAACTTATTTTATCTTGTCAGAAGAAAATAAAAAAGGAGTTATAACCTATTGAAACTATGCTAAATATGCAAACACGCGCGAATATCTCTAGGAACAATTTTGAAAAATATAAAACAAAATTCAAAAGGTGTAATAGAAATTCGTTATACAATGTCAAATAAATATAAAAATAAAAACCAGTTAAAACAGAAGTAATTTAAGATGAAAATGGAAAACGAATAAATTTATAAAAATCCACATGTGTATCCACTTAAATATGATTAAAATATTTTGCACTTGTGAAAGCAACTGCTCTTGAGCACGTCAGACAACATAATGTATCGGCAGAAAGTCGAGAGAGGACAAGACCAGTGGAAAATTAAGAACTGGAAAGGGAACTAATCATGTTAGTATACGAATCTGACAATGACTCCGTATCATTTTGTCTGTTTATACCGTGTGTTTGTTTCTTAATATAGACCATTTCAGAAATTAGTCGTTTTCTGTAGGAAGGTTCTATGTCCAAAATTCTCACATTATTCCACTTGAAATCATGATTCGTTTCAATTCTATGATTGGTAATAACTGATGGAGATTTTAAACCTTTATTAATGTCTGAGACATGTTCCTTTACTCTAGTTCTCAATTGTCTCTTCGTCTGGCCAACATAGCTAACATCACAATTCTCACAAGATATTTTATAAACTACATTTTGATTATGTGTATGTTCCAACTTATCTTTGCCTCTTTTAATGTAGTATTAAGATTATTTTATTATTCGTCAGTCAGTGTTCGTCTGTTAACATATATGTTTACCAAGTATCTTATTTTTAATATCTTTTATACACTATTTATTATCTTTAAACATATTTAATTTTATATTATGACTAATTATTTTACTATGGACTAACACACTGACGCTTAATAATTCAGAAATTCACGAACATTTTATCGACATGTGAAATTTTATTTTATGGCCAGCTAGGTGAGTTGTTTTGACCAGAGTAACGATTTTACTCAATTTTTTTTATTATTCTCGTAATTTATTTCTAACTTGATTGTTACCAGAACTCCGGATAATTTCAAAAAATCGGTCGTTCAGCCGTTTGCGAGTGATTTCCGTTTCTCAGCAAAGCATCTCATTGGCTATCATTACTTTATGTATAATTTTTCTATCTTTTCGATTGCTTTCATCGAATGTAACATCTATTGTATGTAGATCTGAAGAAGGCTCAATCGTGAGACCGAAACATGTCATATTTTAATCGATTATAGAATATTATATTAATTTTTTATTTTTCATGTTTTAATATACTTTATTATATTTTACTCTTATGTGCCCTTTATTCTCTCGTTATTGTTTTTAAATTAAGAGTTCATTGTTCTTATAATAACTTATAAATTAAAAGTTGTCTATTCTCAAACAATGCGATGAGAATGAAAATAGAGTCATTTCTTTCAGATGTTCGGAGACAATATAATATCGACAGTCTAAGTAAAAAGGTTGATGTGGTAATCTAGAAAGGAAGAGAAACATAAGAGGGGGAAAATAAAGTAGTGGGAACAAGAAATGGGAGAGGAGAAGTAAAAAGAAAAATAATGCGCAGTTAAGAAGGAGAGAAAGATTATGTAATCTGTAAATAAGATTCTGGTAACGATTCGGTCTCATTTTGTTTATTAAGACCTTGTTTCTGTCTTTTGATATGAATCATTTTAGACACTAATCTTTTGTTGTACAAAGATTCGCAATCTAAAATTTTCACATCGTTCCATTTGAAATTGTGGTAAAAAATTGATACGATGATCGGTTATAGCAGTAGGAATACCAGTATTTTTTCTAATATCAGAGATATGTTCGTGTAATCTCGTACTTAATTTTCTTTTAGTCTGACCAACATAGGTCAGACATCGCCTCACGATCATCACAAAAAATCTTATATACTACATTCTGATTAGATAGAAACTCTAACTTGTCTTTTCTTTTCTTAATAGACTTTTTAAGTGTTAGGGATAGAAAAGGCTAGTTTACAATGAAACATACTGGAAATAGGAATGAAACTTTTGGAAATGGATTTGACGTGAGGAATCGTAAAATATTTAACTTGTACATTACGTGTAATATGTTAATTATGTATATGGAACTTTAATCTTTGTTTAATTGTAGAGAAGATAAATGAGAGAGGATAACAATTATTTAGGAAAATATGAATAGCGTCTATCAAATTTTTTTGTTGGAACCGAGGATGTGATAAGAGGATAATTTTGTCTATAAAGCTAATAATTGTGCTTTTTTTGTGGCAGAGAGGATGATTTGAATGGAAATTAAGGAACTTTCCTGAAAATGTCTTTTTATGATAAGTGTCAAATATAATTCTCTGATCATCTGTGATAAGCATCGTGTCAAGAAAACTCAATCTGTCATTTGTACCAACCTCTATAGTGAATTGTAATCTTGTATGTAAAGAATTGAAATTATTCAGAGTATCATTGATATAGTATCAGATGGGAGTGCAAGAATGACATCATCAATATATCTAAAATAAAACAAAGGTTGTACTGATAATTTATTGATGGTTTGTTGCCGGCAAATTAAAGTTTTATATTTTAACTAAATGACATGTTTATTTATTAACGTTTTCAATTTTTAATTTATAACGATTAATCTTAGG
>NW_017296218.1:12879-18952 GCF_001594075.2 Trachymyrmex cornetzi
ATATATATATATATATATATAATATATAAAATATATGAACTTTCAGTACTTACCGTTTTTTGAGTAAATATTACTGCAACACTGAAATTTCTTATCAATACCGTTGACATTCAATTTAAATATTGTATCCTTGATATTTATTCTCTCTTTCTCTCTCTACGCATATAATTAATCCTTTACGATTTAAATTTAAATTTTTTGAATTTAATACAATAAAATATGGAACAGAATAGTGCTCCTATAAATTCTGTAACAAAGAACAAAAACTGTTACAAAAACTTCTGTTCCTCTTGAGTCAAAATTCAATCACTAAATAAGACTGCATGTAAAGATCACGATATCTTGATATCCCCCCTCTACTCACACTCTCGCCATGATATTCATGCAACGATTGGATACTGCACTCGACTCGAACATTTGAGTTCCTCAGTATCTTCAACGTTTGAAAAAATATTATGCCGTAAACCGTACTTTTATAACTAGACTGCGGAACTTTATGCAAAATACTTAACTGAATATTAACTATCGGACAGTTTTAGTAGTCAATCGTTGTTCGTTAAAGAGTTAATAAAAGGTGAAGTAAAAAGATTGAGATTGCCATCTGTAAATTTACAAAATTGCAAAATATGCATTTTATGCAAAACATTTAGTTAAGTATTTTGCATAAACTTCCGCAGTCTATTTATAACTAACGAGATAGAATAGAGGCAACTATTTGAATTTAATAATGCGATAATGCTTAAGATATTACACTGAGAAAAATTTCCAGACTTTATCCGTTCAAAATGTAACAAAATTTCCGACAGATTTTGATCATATTTATAGGACTGTCCGACGAAATTTTAAGACTATCCGATAAAATATTAGAAAATTTCATCTGACAGCTCTATAAATACGATCAAAATTTATCGGAAATATCCGTTTGCTACATTTTGAACGGATAAAGGAAATTTTTCTCAGTGTAACTAAATAAAGGCTGTTCTTTTTGTCTTACAATTAGATAATATAAAGGAATATGTTCCATCTTCTTACGTCATGGGATATAATGCACACACATTATAACGTCACTTTTGCGATTACATTCATCTCAACCATCTTCATCACGTTTAATTGTAATAGATTCCTGCTAAACCGGTTCCGTCAATATTACGTAAATATTTTATGTTTTTCCTTCTCTTGCATTTATAATGTAATTTATATATTATGGATAGTAATTAATTTGTCAATGTATGATGATAATATATGGTGTTCTGATTATAAAAATGCTCGTTGCGTTTGTTTTTGAAAGAAGCTGTTACGCAATCGCGCATCGTGCAGTCGCTTTCGTTTTCTCTTTTTCTCGCTTTTTTTTTAAAGGTACGTTAATATCAGTCTCTTTTGACAAATTCGCTATTTTATTAATATACATAAATATAGAAATTAAAACCACATATATCAACATCACTACCACACATATGTATATATGGCATTTATTTAATAAGTTAATTCCAACTGGCAATTATCCTTGACACGTCAAATAAGGAAAATATTTCTATTGTTGAAAAAATTGTAAAAAAATATGCAAACCAATTCAAGTGACAAGAAGGTATGAAAAAATACAGATATAAAGAAATTTTTTTAATCCGTCTAAAGATTATAGATACGCAAAATTTTAAAGGGGTATTCTATTATGTCACGCTGTTTTTAAGAGATCTTTAAGAATCTTGCAATTAAGAATTTTTTTTTGAAAAATGAGTGAAATTTTTAAAAATAATTTTTAGTGTTTTATTTATTGTAGTTTAAAAATGAAAATTTATTTTTTTAATAAAAAATATGAATAATATTTAATATGTTACAAATCCATTTCCCTTTTACATCATATAGAGAGTTCGTCGGCGATCATGATTCTGGGTCTCCCAATAAACTGAAATAAAAAAATAAGATTTTATTTTAATCAAGACACTTGGGATTATCATTTAAACTTTAGAATAATTAATTTCGCCCAATATAAGTTGACCAATTATAAGCACCATTCAAAAATATAAATTTTTTAAATTTTAACCATGGAAATCATTGTCATCATTGAACTTGAAACAGTTGAAAACTCTCTTCAAGGTCAAATGCAAGTTCTTCTCCCGAATTTCTTTAAATTCCAAACGCAATTTAAAGAAACAAAAAACATATATGCATATATACATATAGAAACAAAAAACATATATATACATACATATATATATATACATATGTCATATATACATATGTGCGACAGTGATATTAATATATGTGTTTTTGTTTACGAACCAAGTGATTTCGGTGATTTGATTTTTATTGAAGATTATAATTATGAGTTGCTTGAAGCAATTGGTTAAAATATAGTCACGATATTGCAAACATATATTTATGCAAATATGATTAGGCATGATTAGGCGATTCTGTCGGTGATTCATTGTCAGTTATTATCGTACCAACATTGCAAAACGATGATGTTACATTCAACCGACTTCAGAGTAATCAATATATACGAGCAGCTGTAAATGTGAATAAGAATTCTCAGATCAGATGAATTAAGGATGTACTGGCGCTAACGTTCTAACATCGACATAATTCAAAAAATTAATAAATTGGTTCTATTTATCTGAAGATATATATATAAAATTTGAAGTCGATTCTCTATCTAGTTCACGAGTTATCCAATTTAATTTTGCATGAGTTCTTATGGAGTATCCCTGGTGGAAGTAAATCGCTGAAAACGCTGAAATCGCTGAAAATCGTTGAAATCTATAGGCCTGTTCTTTTTACACTTTTGCATCAATTTATCTTTCTTCTTCTTCTTTTCTTCTGAAGAGAAGAAGAAGAAAGATGAACGGGTGCAAAAGTTCAGCTGAAAAGAACAGGCCTCATATCAGTTGATTCATTTTAGAAATTAAAAATACCTATTACGGTCGAACCTGGATCTTCGTTGCTTTAAATAATTCAATCTTGAATTACTAATATATACTATATATTTACTTGCATATATACCATATTGTAGTCTTTTTCAAATTGCGCGCCGAATTATTTTTCCGGACTAAATAAACTCAATTAAAACTACTCTAATAATTGATTGATATAGATTTTAGCGATTTATTTCCACCCCATACAGCACATATTGCTGCAAAATCTCTGCAATATTGATGCAATGTTGCATCAGTGTTATTGCAATTTTTGTGTTATAAGGGACCTAGCAGCAGCATATTTTCGCTTATATCAACAAAATTATAAAAAAGCAATATTGTCAATATTCTGAAACTTTGTTTGTGAGTAAGGTTACCAACTGAAGGCCGCACAAAAAGAGTACATTGATTGCCAAAAAGAGTATTTTCCAAAAAAAAGGAAATGGAGAAGAAGAGGTTTTCTCTTTCGAATGTTGGTATAAATATTATCGATTAAGGGGATGCTGGAGTGACGGTTGAAGTTAATCAAGGTCGATAAAATCGATTTTGTACCGTCCGCTTACGCCCTCTGGAGGCTCAGGCTCCCATTACTTGCACGCGCTATAAGTGCTGTGAACACTTACGTTTCCACCTGTATCCAGCCGTGCTGTGCGCCGTTTCCAGTCGCTCGGTTTGCTCACATGTGTGAGCATTTAGACAGAACGCAGTCTGAAATATGATTGCGTTCTATATAAGTCACACTGTCAGTACTAAAAATCTCTAATATATGTGACGTAAAATACAGATTTTACTGACAGTATACACGGTCGTAGCATTTTTCGTTATGGTCCAATGCCATTTTAGGTTACATAATGTGTCAAAATGTGTCATATGAATACATATATTGCACATATATGTGTAACTGTTTCACCTCTTTTTGCTAAAGAGATAAAAGTCTACTGATATATATTGCCAGAATCTGTAATAGTCGTAACATAAACTATATTTTTAGTACTAACAGTGTATGTACATCGATACACGACCGTAGTAGTGTCTATCCCTATGTTCAATGTCATTTTAGATCAGGACGTAACA
The DNA here is from genome assembly GCF_001594075.2 of Trachymyrmex cornetzi. NCBI lineage: Eukaryota > Metazoa > Arthropoda > Insecta > Hymenoptera > Formicidae > Trachymyrmex > Trachymyrmex cornetzi. Next base: position 16,866 of record NW_017296218.1, read on the forward strand.
TGTATTGTCAATACATGGATATTGCACATACGTCTGGATATGTGTGCAGCTACTCCATCTCTTTTTGTTACATGTAATAAATAGAGCTACAAATTTCGCATGCTTAGATATTCACGCAGATATATTTACACGAAATATTAGAACTTTATGAGTATTATAACATGTGTTTGTATGTATGTATGTATATATTTCTATATATATAAATAATAAATATAAATATATATACACACATACATACATACAGACACACAATATAATACAGAGCCATGTGAGTGAATATTAGAACGATATTTTATGGGCATTATTATGTACACGCATTACAAAACATAAAATGTATTTCTAATTCATATCCACTATGTCTGTTTAGATGTATTGAAAATATAAAATGCATATAAAATTCCAATACATCTAAACAGACATAGTGAATATGAATTAGAAATACATTTTATGTTTTGTAATGTGTATACATAATAATGCACATAAAACATAATTCTAATATTCACTCACATGTCTCTATATTCTAATGTGTGTATGTATATATATATGTACATATACTTATATTTATTATTTATATACATAGAAGTATATCTATACATACATACATACAGACACACATTATAATACTAAAAATAAAATTATAATATTTTATGTTAATATATCTGCGTGAATATCTGAGCATGAAAAACTTGTATCTTTTTTTGTTACACGTAACAAAAAGAGATGAAGTAGCTACACATGTGTGGATATGAATTAGAAATATTTTTATGTTTTGTAATGCGTGTACATCATATTGCACATAAAATATAATTCTAATATTCACTAATATGTCTACGTCATATGTGAATTAACAAAATTACCTTTTTAAAAAAAGGTAAAAAAAAGGCGCCAAGTGTGTATGTACCTTCCATAAAAAATTGTACTTTACATAAACTAAAAAAAAAAACTGTTACATAAATAATATAGTTCTTTTCGCAATTTACAAAATACAATAGTATATGTTATATGTTGTGTAAGAAAGTTCCAGAATCACATCGAATATTCTAGAGCTTTCGACTTGGTTCTTCCTCCCGCGAGCTGCTGACATCTGTCACAGCGCTCTGTTGCTCCAGAGCGAATCGGAGCACGCGACGTCACCGCGCACGACACATGCGCAAGAGATCTCAAGAGAGAATAAAGGATCTCGGAGTACGTCTCACGGCACGAGATGTTCGGTAGATTTCGATATAGATTTAACTAATATTCGATCACCAAAAGAACTCCGTCATTAGTACGCGCAAGTACATTAATATTGTATCAATTTAGTTTTGTGTTAATAAAGTCAGTGATCGGGTTTATTATACCGTGACTGTTTATTACGAATTCCTAACAGATACTCCTTTATTACTCCTCATGGCAAGGATTTCCTGACAATAATACTCAAATCTCACAATCTCAGAAGTGGGATAATCTTACAATCTTACAGTTGCAAGAAATTATATATTCGTTTTGCAATTGGCGTGAATTAAAGATTTGATTTCATTTCTTTTTTCATACATGCATACGTACTACTGAGGGGTAATTTATAATAAAAAATTAACAACATTACCACTTGAACTATATTATTTATGTAACGGTTTTTTTTTAGTTTATGTAAAGTACAGTTTTTTATAGAAGGTACATGCACACTTGGCGCCTTTTTTTTACCTTTTTTTAAAAAGGTAATTTTGTTAAGATATCACGCATTTTGTAGTGTTAAACATCTTATACTTTTATATGATTAATACTGTATCTCTTCACACGTGTGCGTATTACTAGAACATATTATCTATTATCAACATTTTCTTAAAATAATGTAGAAATGTATTTAGCAGCTCTAGGCCATTGCTTTTTTGTAACTTGCGTATCATCAGCTTCAATCCAAGGTGAACCTTGTCTATACATACTTATAAAATGATCGTTTTCGATACATGGACCATAGTGAAATATAGCATTCATAACTTTATACGGCTGTCCAGCCATTAGTATTGCACTTGTTGGAAGAACACATAAATTAATTTTTTTTGGCACCTTCACTAATGTTCCATTTTGGTATGAAAATGAAATTAAAT
>NW_017296218.1:19233-20584 GCF_001594075.2 Trachymyrmex cornetzi
AACAAAATCAAATGCATCTCGTTTAATACCAGCCGAAAAATACTCCCCTAGATATTTTCGTACTGCGTAGGTACCCAAATTAAGTACATATTCCGTTTTCATATCGATGCGCTAATATATTTAAAACATTTAGTTTATCAGAATTAAATAATTGTTTTCTAATAATAATTAAATAAAATAAACATTGTAATGTAGCATTGGCATAGCATGAAACATTGTCAGTATTTTAAAAACCACGTATAATTCAAGAAGTAATATTTTGTCGAACTTTTTGATCTGACTGTTGAACGGAAGTTATTATTTTCGGTAATGTCCATGGCACATCTTTAATTTTACGATAATTCTTTTGAAATAGTAATAATAATTTGTGCTTCTGGTTTATGTAGTCGTTTAGCCGATTATATTCAATAATTGCTTCTTCACTAGTTATTATAGATAAAGAATCATGATTAATCAAATACGCGTCAAGGTTCACTTTTGTTGCTAATTTTACTTTAATTTTATTATAATATTATAATATAAAATTATAATTCTATGAAGGCATTGTGAACAGCAGCTTAATGGACAAAAGGCTTTATGTATGTCACACGTATGACTGAAAAAATTTGAAAAGCTGAAATGATCCCTTTTTGGGAAATGATCTCCAGATCTCGCGGGTATCGGCTGCACCAATTTTATTCGGACTGATCGCAACCGACGACATATAATAAAAGTGTTTTTAGATCTTTGATTGCGGCTTTAGTTTCTGAGTAATTTTGATCTAAAGCATATAAAAATTTAAAACGGGCCGCTTGACCGCTTAACGTGTGAACGTCATTGCGTATATATTCATGCCGTTACCAAATTTGCGAGGCTATAAACGGCATGAATATACACTATATATATGTATTCATTTATGTGAATACATTATTTTAGTAATTCTGTGAAAAAGAAAATTTTATCACACACACAGATACAGGAAGAATGGTACTTTGATCGTTTCTTAAGCGGTATCTCGATCGTTTCTTAAATGTTTTTCTATCAGAAAAAATTCCTTAACGTTTTTCGAGTGGACATTTTAACCAGAAACGTTTTCAAGAGCCGGTTATGAAACATTTCAAAAAAACATTTGTGAAACGTTTTTTAAACGAATATGTGCTACCTGGGTTAGAGCTACTGCTAGGGCGGCAGAGACACGCGAATCAATGACGGACAGTGTACATACATATTTAATACATATGTGATACATTCTCCATTGTAATTTGCGATTTGACAATTGTATAAACTCTTTTATAGCCCAAAGCTATCATTAAAATGAAAAGTCTAGCCATGTTCAAAAATGTAAGCAGATCTTCAAAAATGTAAACCTTTA
>NW_017296218.1:23070-29673 GCF_001594075.2 Trachymyrmex cornetzi
TCAAAGTTGGTGGCGGTATGAGTGAAGGGTGAGAGACATGAAGGGTGAGAGATACTTTAAAATTAAAATTCCGATGGCCTTGAACGCGGACAGCGAAGGAGAAGAAGAAGACGTTATTTCAATTTTCATGAAAAATCATCACTTTTAGACAACTCGTATGTCCAGAACGGCTTGACCGATTTTTAATTTTTTTTTTTAAATTACTCGTGACGATGCCGCCTTTAAAATATGTTACGTCCGATTCAAAATTTTTTATATTTTATTAGTTATGCAATCTCCAAAAATGGACTTTGGTGGTACAAGATAAGAGACTTGTAGAGGACTTGTAGTGTCTCTTATGTCTTAATTTTGATTTTTGAACATGTAAACTCTTTTATCTTAATAAATACTACTCGAAATGCAAAATGACTAACAAGATAAATTTAATTTTTGTGATATTCTGAAACACAAATGTAGAAATTGTTATGCAAATTTTTGTCAGACTGTGTATAATACACGGAGTAAGAAGAGTAAGAAATGTACTAATCACACTCGAATGTGAGAAGAATAATCGACTGTGATTAGTCAATTTCTTACTCTTCTTACTCCGTGTATTGTAGATCAGGTCTGTCCAACATTGCTCGTGAGTCGAAAACGCTTCCAGCTCTCCGTCATCTTGATAGAGCGAGACGGAGCAAGAATAACATAGGATAGGCGGCAGGACTCCGCCTGAATTAAGATCTGTCCGAGAGTCATAGAATGAAGAAACCGAGGGAAACCATTTCTCAAAATAAATTATAGTAGATGTTTTTCATTTTGTTTATTATGCTCGCCAGTGACATCCAAAAATTACAATAAAATCAAACGTTTCCACCTTTAATCAGATCATCACAAGTTGTTGTAAAAATCACTGTTGGCGCCAGATTAAAGGTAAAAACGTTTGATTAAATTTTATTGTAATTTTTGGGTAACACTGGCGAGCATAATAAACAAAATAAAAAAACAACTACTATAATTGTATTTTGAGAAATGGGTTCTCCCTCGGCTTCTTCATCCTATGACTCGGAATAAGGCGGAGCCTTGCCGCCTATCCTTTGTTATTTTCGCTCCGTCTCGCTGTACCGAGATGACGGAGAGATGGAGGCGTTTTCGACTCACGAGTAAAGTGTCGGACAGGCCTGTGGTCTAACATATTTCCATACTTTCATAACAGATAACTTCTCTGTTAACGATTTATTAAAGAATAAATGTCAATGCGTGGTTTAAAATTAAAACGGAAAATTAAAGGGTATACATCACAAACGCAAGATGTTAGTAACTGATATTTTATATTTCAAACAATAATTAAATAAACATTACGGCCTTAAATTAGGCCATCTTCAGTAGCACAAAAATTCTTAATATAATTTAACGCATTAGTACAACGAAAAAGCCGTAAATTTGAGTTTTAATGTTATACTATGTTTAACTTATTAATTACGCAGGAAACGTTTGTTACAAACTTATTATCTATAATTAAAAGTGAGTTCCCCTAATAAATACTGATAATAGACAAAAGTGTCCAGTTGTATGATCCAGAGGAATTTGTCTATTATTACAATCAATCCGATAGTCCAAACATTCGTCATTAACAGTAAATTGCACACAAAATTTTCAAATTGTAGCATGAATGTTTTTAAATAAATTACAATAATTCATGAGTCAAATTATATAATAAATATAATACCTGTGTGTTTCCAATAAATTATGTAGAATATCATATTATGTAAAAATCATATTAAGATATGATGACGTGTTGTAACAAACTACTTGTGAGATGTTATGTAAATAGCAACCTTATATACAAAATCTGTAGAGAAGTTAATAAATAATAAACCGTGGATCGATTTAAAAGATAACTTTCGGTTTTAGATGGCTTTTTCCACGTGCGCAGGATTGAAATAGCGAATTCTTATTAAAAAATTATTTATATTTTACTCATCTTAATGATACATAATTATTGATAAATAAACGTTTCGGTCTGTCATCAGACCATTCTCAATATTAAACAAATAATGCATAAACCAAACCTACAGCAATACTTCTATACATAATCTAACTTATCTCACAACATATATTCGCTTTTTTTCGGTATTACAATTATATACATTTCCTTACGCAAGATTTTACAATCTCACAATTAATCCTATAACAGGTTCGATCGTCAAATTCTGTCATTATTATAACGTCCGCGCTACATGTGCTATGCTTTGATCTACGTTGGAAATTTCCTCGTGACTGAGAAATTTAAAGAGAGGAAGCTGTCATCTCAGTCACGAGGAAATTTCCAACGTAGATCAAAGCATAGCACATGTAGCGCGGACATTATAATAATGACAGAATTTGACAGACCGAAACGTTTATTTCAGTAATTATGTATCATTAAGATGAGTCAGTAATTATGTATCATTAAGATGAGTAAAATATAAATAATTTTTTAATAAGAATTCGCTATTTCAATCCTGTGCACTTGGAAAAAGCCATCTAAAACCGAAAGTTATCGGTAAAGAAGATCAAGGAGAGATTCAATCTGGAGTTATGTGGGGAAAGTTATATTGCGTAAAGGAAAGTATGACTCTAGTAATCGTTCAGTATCACCCTGTTTGTTTAATTCATCAATTTGTTTTTTAATGAACATCATTTCAGATGTGGATCTCAAAAAATTCACATCTGAAGAGATATATTTATTAAAAAACAAATTGTGATGGATTGAACAGAGTGATACTGAACGATTACAAGTCATACTTTCCTTTACTCTCAATATAACTTCCCCCACATAACTCCAGATTGAACCTCTCCTTGATCTTCCCTACAGATTTTGTATATAAGGTTGTCTATCATGATGAGATGATGAGAGAAGATGGCCTAATTTAAGGCCGTAATGTTTATTTAATTGTTATTTGAAATATAAAATATTAGCTACCAACATCTTGCGTTTATGGTGTATGTCCCTTAATTTTCCGTGTTATTCAATAAAGATATCATGTCCACAAAGCATTTTTGGGTTAATCTAAAGAACATCCTGGCCACCACAAATTTTGAAAAAAATATACTCAATCGATGTGTTTTCGCGTAAAAGTAAAGATTTGATAAGAAAAAAGCGTTGCTCTGCCTCATGAACCGAGATCTTAATCGTTAAAGTCGACGACTATTCAGGTTAAGAAACATGTCACAGTAGTAGTTCATTGCTTTAAAAACACAGATTCACTGCTTTAAAAACAAGTTCTCTGCATTAACAACAAATTCTTTGCTAAAGTAGTGAATTTGGGTTTTTAAAGCAGTGAACCACTGCTGTGACAGATTTCCTAACTTGAATGATCCTCCACTTTAACAATTAATATATCTATTCATAGATTAGAACGACGCTTCTTTCTTGACAAATCTTGATTTTTACACATTGATTGAGTGTATTTTCATCAAAATTTGAGGTGGAGTCTTCTTAACATTTACTCATTTTTCATTTTAGAGGTGAATGAAACAATGGAAATGCATTATATGTACGAACCTCATTACATATGCTTACTTCTTCGAAAGTCTGTAGAAAGATGCGGGAAGTTTCTTTCCTTGATGAGTTTTCATTATTAAATATTTATAACTATTTTTCTTACACTACGCCACACTGCACTGCAACTTCACTGCGAACCGCGAACTCACTTCTCTTCGTAGACTCACTGTCGTCGCTGCTTCGATTGTTGACAGAATGACAGGTTGACACGCGTCGCGCGTGTTGTCCTGCTCAAGCTCTGCGTGAATGGCTATTTTTCTCATTTCGCTATTGTAGCGCGTCAGTTGCAAATGTTGAAATCGTTTAGAATATTTATATACTTTTACATTTAACTTTGTTAATTTCACGTAAAGCAGCTTTTAGTATGCACTGATTTAGAGTAGTGCAAGTGACCGAATTCGCTATTGTGAATAGTACTGTGCAGCCCGGTTACTGACACTACAGCATTCTATGAATAATTCTATGCATTTATAAAATTACATCATCTTCTATAGCAGTGCTCGGAAATAGTTGCTTATTTCGAGCCGATGGGCCTTTTTGAAGTGCCGCCTACTTTTCCCCCGCTGCTTACTACTGTCCAACGCTCGACGGCCGAGCACCGCGCAGGATCGCGCGCGGACCACGGTTGCCAGGTCTCCAGATTTCGACTGGAGACTCCAGTTTTCGGGACCAATCTCCAGTTCTCCAGTAGACGGGAAAAATCTCCAGTTTTTCGCTCGCGTGGAGTATTTATTCTTGAATATTTAACAAATGTTATTCAGGACATGATTCTGAACTACATTCAATAGATTTTAGCCGTCGATTGGACACCTTACGTAATGCTATAATGCCGTCGATGCTGTAACTTTGAACTTAAAACTGGAAAAGTATTAATGATAAATAACTTTATTAAAGTATTTTGGAAAACACTTGCTATCAGCTATTAGATTCTGGGATCTAAAACATAATGTTCCATTTCAAAAAATCGATTTGACCTTGACTTGACCTTAACAACGTCACCCAAAGCCAAATCAATGGGACCTTCTTATGTCCCCCTCCGAACCATACAATTTCTGTTAGAAACATTTTTCCGCAATTTCGAAAAAGTTTAATGCACTGTTTAAAATGGGACACCTTATATATAATAGAATTTTACATCATATGATGCGCAAGGGAATGCGTAAGCTATACAACAGTGCTCGGAAACACGTGCATGTGTGCAAAGTGCACACATACCAGGTATGTAAATATGAAACCGGAATTTACCAATATAGATGGCCATAGCTGTCAATGTAGTTGCCGTCAGACCGCGTCATTGACGCCATTTCCTTGTTCTGACATCTGACAAAGATTTTCAACTCACAACAATACAAGTTTCATACAACAGTATAGTTTGTAATAGCGTTGAACATGTCGAATTTTGTACCTGGAAACTACGATTTGCGGACAGCATTGATTTTCTGTTACCATTTGAAGAAAACTGCTGCAGAATCGCATCGATTGCTTGTCGAAGCTTACGGTGAGCATGCTCTTCGTAAATCACAGTGCTTTGAGTGGTTTAAAAAATTCAAAAGTGGCGATTTTGACGTGAGAAACGAAGAATGTGGAAAACCACTGAAAAAGTTTGAAGACAGCGAATTGCAAGCATTGTTGGATGAGGATGACGCTCAAACTCAACATCAACTCGCGGATCAATTGAATGTGATACGAGAAGTCGTCTCCACTCTACGTTTGAAATCCATGGGAAAGTTCCAGAAGATGGGAAAATGGATTCCACATGAACTAAATGAAAGACAGCAGGAAAACCGAAAAATCACTTGCGAAATGCTGCTCGCCAGGTACAAAAGAAAGTCATTTCTCCATCGAATTGTGACTGGCGATGGAAAGTGGATATATTTTGAGAATCCTAAGCGTAAAAGATCATGGGTAACTCCAGGCGAACCATCGACATCGACTGCAAGGCCAAATCGCTATGGACGGAAAACAATGCTCTGTGTTTAGTGGGATCAGAAAGGTGTGATCTATTATGAGCCGCTAAAACCTGGCGAAACCGTTAATACTAAACGCTACCGACAACAAATGATCAATTTGAATCAAGCTTTGCGTGAAAAACGACCGGAATATCAAAAAAGGTAACACAAAGTAATTTTGCTTCATGATAATGCACCATCACACACAGCAAAACTGGTCAAGGAAACGATTGAGGCGTTTGGTTGGGAAATACTTTCGCATGCGACTTACTCACCAGACTTGGATCCGTCCGATTACTACTTATTTGCATCGATGGGACACGCACTTGCTCAGCAGCGCTTCACTTCTTACGAAGATGTACGAAAATGGCTAGATGACTGGTTTGGCTCAAAAGAGCAACAATTTTTTTGGTGTGGCATCCACAAATTGTCAGACAGGTGGGAAAAATGTATAGCTAGCGATGGGCAATACTTCGAATAAAATATTTTTTATCATTTTCATGCAATAAACGTGTATTTTCTATTAAAAAATTCCGGTTTCATATTTACATACCTGGTATTGGGCCGATTTTTAAACGCTGCCTCCTTTTCTCCCACCGCCTACTACCGTTCAACGCTCGACGGCCGATCTGGGTACCTATCATGAAATTTGTCGGAATGGATTCTGATCGGAATTATTCCGTTTTTCCTAGAAAACACAATAGAAATCTAGGGAATAATTGAATAATTCCGATCAGAATCGATTCCGACTTGTTCTATGATAGGTACCCTGATCCGCCTCGCCGGATCGCGAGCAAATGTGTATCTCTGGAGCGTCGCAGTATAAGAAACATGCTGCGACTGCACTTTCCAGCAAATATTCCTTACTAGGGCTCAGAAATTCTTGCGCGATTCCGTGTCGCGCGCGGAGCACCACTGCGTGCGAATGAGACGAACACTCGCGCGATAGATAGGCGCGGTTTGATAACGTTTTTTCAACGGAGAGACCGTAATGCTGATGAATATGTTATATCGAATCATTATTGTTTGTGGTATTTCTGCCACTGTATACATGGCCTAACGTATGTATTTCTCTATGTTCTTTTGCCACACGCAGTTTACGAGAAATCATTGTTTAAAATATAAAGTATT
>NW_017296218.1:29828-30362 GCF_001594075.2 Trachymyrmex cornetzi
TATTATTTAATCCGCATATCAACCTTGAACGTTTCAATTCAATTTCGAGTCATCTTCAGCAATTCCATCCATCCATCAAACGCACTGCGAAGAGATACCGCATCGCAAAGTAATATCTCCAAACTATTGCATGCAATGCCATGGCTAATCATGAAGTGAGACCCATATTCAAACAGTTTCACAGCTGAGTGGTGATGAGCAACTCAAACTGCAATTAAAATTCGTTTTTTGAATATCGTAAAATATTTTTTATTAAATTTAATCATTTCAGATACAGATGTCACTGTATCTGGTCTTACCGACTGAACTTATCGACCATTGAGAATAAAACTCACAACGTCAAATGCTAACACAACCTAATACAAGCCAAGCATAACTTCTTATAAATATTAAATAATAATTTTCTAAATTTTGTCTCATTTTTCAAAAAAGAGTACAAAAAGTGAAAAGTAAGAGAACGCTGTTTTCCGACCTCGAAAAGAGTACATGTACTCTTTAAGGGGATGCTGGAGTGACGGTCGAAGTTAATCAAGG
>NW_017296218.1:30493-31566 GCF_001594075.2 Trachymyrmex cornetzi
CATCTCTTAGAAAGAGATCAACTAAAATACTGCTCGGTTTCATGGCTAAACAGTCTAAACTGTCGTACATCATCGATTTCTCAGGCGCTAGACACACAATTTCGTTCCTTGCACTAATCTTTTTATTTAGGCGTCAAAACTTAATTCTAAAGATACGATTGTATTCGTCTATTTATTCATGTGCTCCTGCCCTAATTTCGAGCATATAACGTGCATATAATTTTTTCACGAAGTAAATGTTTGATAAGCTGATAGCACATGGATACAGGAATCTGTAATTTATTATTTTTCCCAGTTTTGGACACAAAATACACCAGGAGCAGGTACATTAGCACGGATATTTCGCGGAGAAGGAATTTATATTCTGTGCAACTAATTCGAAGAACCGCGCAAGGAACATAAACGCTTGCTTTATCGGTAAAAAAGAAGACTCCAGCATCCCCTTAAAGAATACGGTTGGTAACCCTATTTGTGAGTAAATAAAATACTGAGAAACGTTTCAAAAAAAATTCATATTGATTTATTAATCCGTTATCAAGATATTAACGATAAACAAAATTCCGAATGGACTACATAACCACACTTCGACTGCTCAAAAAACCAAAATGTAGTAGCTCAAAAGTGTCAATAGTATGTTTACGTTAGTTTACGTATTTTTTTTTATTTTAAGTATCATGTGATATCTGATATACATTAAATATTATATTAATATGTTGCATTCGTTTCTTACAGTTGATTTCAAGGAAAATCACGTCCAAAAGTTTATACTTACAATTAAAAAAATACAAATATATTCATTTATAATGCCAAATATCACATGTTAACTAACATTTAGATTCTATATACGATACGGCACATCCCAAGTAGCAAGATGTCAATGATTTAAGGTTATTTTTCATCATTGGACATCAGTGGACTAAATAATGACGTAAAAGGAACGTAACATTCATGACTACATATTATCGTTATAAGTATTAATCTAATGGTATGTATTATTTGTACGAGCGATTTGATATCAACAACTATGGCGCCAAGTTAAATTTTACAAAATGAAAAGTAAAACTCAAGTGATA
>NW_017296218.1:33572-33829 GCF_001594075.2 Trachymyrmex cornetzi
GCGGACGTAGCTCGTCGGTCACGGGCTGCGGCCAGGGTCGCAAAGAGGTTCGGCCAGGAGGAGAGAGACAAGGCGGTAATAACGCAGTGAAAGACGGCTATGTGTAATAAGAACGATAGTATATTTCGTGTGTTTAAGTACAGAGTGTGAATGCGTATGTGTATGTGTGTACGTGTGAGACCAGTTGTCGCGATTGGTAGTTACGAACGGCGGTGTATGCGTGTGTGTACAAAATATGTGTCGTTGTGAGTGTGCGG
>NW_017296219.1:0-11904 GCF_001594075.2 Trachymyrmex cornetzi
GGCTGGAGTTGTGGAGATCGCGACCCTATTTTACGATCTGATTTTATGGTGACCATGTTATGCTGCGATTCCCAGTATTGTGTGTACATATGTGACGTATGGCGCATGGTTGTTGGCATAAATCTTCCTCGAGTTGACCTCTTTTTAATCGTCATCGCGCGAGAGCGACTTGAACGGCCGTGCGATAAAACTCGCGCGCGAGCCTCGCTTTTTATCTCCGCGAAACGGAGCGGGAAAAGAGAGGAAAAGAAAGAGATTTATAACCTGTTTATATTGTAACCGCGCGCTTTATCGCGGGGAAAATATCAACCCTCAACGAGTTGTGCGTCGTGTTTTCATCCTGGTCGGATTTACGATACGGGGTGCGCCAGTTTACGGCATGTCTCGTTGGTGTACAATCGATACAATCGCTCGGTCTGTGTAGCAAGAAGATCGAGAAGATGAGTAATTGATTAGTGCACCAATTGATCCAACTAAACGACGAAGTTCTTTTGTTCCGCGTACGTCACAGCGCGTTCCATGTGCTTCCTTGAATCGTGTGAATTTTATGCGGATTGTATAATCATAAGATGAAACAAAATAAAACGTAAACGAGAGAATTCGCATTATTATTACTGTTATCATTGCATTTATCATTTGTTATTCACGCTAAGTTGAGTTCCGGCGATTTTAAAGTAATACTTTTCTCAACGAAGAGTGTCGTTGCTCAATATTAACCTTCTAAGGATCGGCATGTTTTTGATCGACTTTTTTATTTTAAGGGTTAGAACTTTTTTGTCAATGTCATAGGATGAGTGACGAAAAAGATGGCGCCATTGTCGAATCTCTAAAGGGATCTCCTCCAAAAAGATTAAATATTTTAAAGATTAAATCTAGCATAAAATAAGTTTTTATAGCACCTTCGTGTTCACCGTTTTCACCTCCTGTCAGCTTTAATGCTCCCTCCTGCTTCTTGAACTTTCGGAAGTCCTTTCTTAACTTCCTAACTATGCGCATCTTCTTGTCGCGGTTGCTGGCCCAGGTAGCGTTGTTACTTGTGCAAAATTCAAATACGGCTAACAGCATTATCAAGCTAAACGCGATTTCCACTCGTCGCAGTTGCAGTCTCATTTTTCTTGCGTTTTGAAAGTTTTAACGTTCAATTAAACGAAAGCTTTATCAATTGCCAGGGTCTCATCACGATTTGCACGACTTACATCCAATGTATCGTTGCATATGATGCATCGTCCGATATTGCACACGATATTTTAATTATAATAAATAATTAGAATTTCGATGAGCACTCACGATTTAATCACTTTCTTCGGGTTGTTGTTCTTTCGTTACGAAGAGTACAGAAAAAAATTTACGTTATACTGAAATCGTGTGCGCACGATTCCACGGGCTACTGATCACGCAATATAACGTACGCAATGCGTTCGCTTCTTGTTTCATAACGCACACTTGTAATGTGACGCCGGCTTATAAGATCATCGGCGGTCCAGATGGTGGATTGTTTCTTTTCCCGCATCGCCGATCTCTTCCTGAACGATTCGTTAGCCCTGATGACCCGTTTAAGTCGCATGTCGACGCGATTAGAATAGCCATGACTCGTCCCCGACGAAAGACTTTAAGAGGAAGGGATGTTTCTTCTCTTGATTTACAGTTCTTGTTTTGCAATTCTTTCGTCATTCTTATTTTGCAGGGTATGTATTCCAAAATTTATAATGCAGTTTTACTTTTAGTTTAAATAAATTATAAAATGCATGACGATGAATATATCAAATACAATTTCGAAGAGAATACATATATATTTTTATATGGGTAATAAAAAGGTAATTTTAATTTAGGATTTAAAATTAAATAATAATAACAATGTGTGCATGAAAAGAAAAATGTAATTATTGAAAATATCTTTGTGTGCAACTTAAATCGAATTTGAAGAAACGCTCTAAATTCGAACATTATTGCAAAATTATTTTTCTTTATGAATCAAATCTTATTTTAAAAGGAAGGATCAAAATTACATACTTATTGCTTCTAGAATTTGCCCGTTCATTCTGCGTTTGTTCGCAGTTGCTGAAGCTGTGTTTTACTTCCGAAAAATTTATGCCCGATTGACCGATTGGTATCGATAAATCTTCTTGATTTTACGAATGAACTGTGTGATCCACTGTGATGATTAATACTGACATCTGCACGATTCGAATCAACCGTTTATAACTCTTTGGGTCTCGTAACGTTGCGGAAACGCGCGGCATATTGTTTCGTCGTGCACGTAGATGAAAATCAACTAGTTTAACCCTCAATTATTACGGTTAAATTTGGGCAATCATGATGAGGTCATATTGTGACCCCAATAATAAATTACATTAACGACACTTAGAAAACAATTTTGATTTTCATTACTTAGCCCTCTTTATAGAGAGAATATCATACCTTTACGAAGATCTGATGATATAGAAAATAAGATAAATAAAATAATAAACTCTAACTATTCGAGCGCTTACTCTGATAATCTTTACAAAATATCGCAGATCAAGTTTGACCTCGTTATGGTACTTGAAAACCGATACGTCTATATACATATGTAACTATATCGACGGCTTTTCAAGATAGAATATTTCATATACCACAATTTATCATCGCCCCACGTTGGAGAGCATTAAAGTATAATAGATAGAAAATAAACACAGAAAGATGGATCTGACAATAACCTTCTTTAACGTTATTTAATGTAAAAAGTATCGCAAAATCCAATAAACTATTAGTTTCCGTATTAATTATTGCAAATATTCTGAAAAAAAATGTTATGTAATGAACATATTATATATATAATTATATATACAATATGTCAATTTGTTTATATAATTATGTATAAATATATATGAAACATTTTTTTCTTGAGATCGTATATAATAAAATTATATACTATTACGAGTTAATATATTATTTATTAATTTTCTTTAGTTTTCATTATTAAAGATTTTGAATATTGACTTATTCAAATTGTGTGTGCGTGTTTAATTTTACGGATGAAAAACCGAACATCCTTATCGTGCGCTGATACGTCACGTTTATCTCATATTTTTTCATTATCAGGGGATCATTCCGATAATATACTTGTCCCAAGAAAGTGAATAAGTGCATTTGCGTGTTTTCTCCTGCGATTCTTCGCTCTGATGGACGTGAGTTTGGGTGTCATCATCCGTTACCAAGTAGGAGGTAGATGGTTCGATCTAAAAAAAAAAGTTAGGAAGCTTGCGGTGAGACGCGGGCCTTGTCATTCAATATGTATCATTTGTCATTGCGCAACCATCGTCGGGAATTGCATGTTTTATATAAAGTAGAAGGCCGACAAAAAAAAATCGAAGAATACGTTACTTACGAAGGATACGTTAAATACGCATTAGTAATTAAGTCGCACTAAATATATTGTGGATGATTTTTAATATTTCGTATAAATTCTGAATAATGTTTAAATCAATAATTAATTGTATATTAAATATAAATACAAACAAAGAAAGTGTCACGTTTTGTTTGCGTAAATAAGATTATTTTAACTGTGATTATTATTCATTTAATCTTTTATATGTTTTATCGCCATTTATATTATATTTTAAATTACTTATAGCTCAAAAATATAAATAAAAAAATATTCTTTGTGAACACAATAATTCAAGCGTGATTGAAAGCATGTGTCCATTTTTTGCCTCCGTCCTCCGATTGATAGCGCCTCATCGTAGTTATTAATTCGATGTGATGTCGGGATAAAAAAAATTCATATAATTCATGTAATGGGCCGTGCTTTTAACACGCTTCATTCTGTGATGTAATCGCGCGAACGAACGTGTGGTGAAGCAATTATCGTGTGCTATGCTCGAGTGAAAACGACCCACGGCTAAATTCTTGACATACTTAGGTCATGAGACGCCTCTAACATCGAGGGATGAAGAGACGCGAGAGATTATCTGGCCCGTAAACGATTTCTTGTGGCATATGGCTGAAGAAAAAAAAATCTTTCTTTTTTACTCTCTCCCTCATGTAGAGCAGATAATTGCTTTCGTCATAAACTGGAAGACCCACTCAAGTTTATGTCTATATTTTCTATTCATGATTTTTAATAAAAATAATTAACGCGCGATAGGAAGGATATAAGACTAAAAATCTACATAATAATACTTATTATTTTTAATTATAACAAAATTGCATATTTTACAACATTCCTTTTTTACCGAATGTTTTTTATCCTTTGTATAGAATATTTGGAGTTATGTGTGTAAACTATAGATATGATATTGCGCAAAGAAAAAGCAATAAAAGATATCTAATTTAATAAAACAAATATTTGACTTTATGATATTATATTTTTATTTTCCACAGTGGCGATGTGTTTTTTGTGTTTAAAATACTATTATAATTTTACATAGCATATAATTTTCTTTTCTTTCTTTTTTAATAAACGCTAGAATTTAATTACGACTTATCGTCGACTATTCGTCGAATCAAAGACGTACGATTGAAAAAGTGTCACGCCTTTGAATAAGTAAAAGTTTACTATTGGCGTTCCCTGACTGAATTATTAATGTCCAATCGATACTGGCAGCCTATTGAACGAGAATGAGTATTGGATTGTTAGAAAGACTTGAATATGGAGAAGCGAAAGTGGATCGCTTTTTTGTCGCGCCCATACGGTAACGATGGACATCATAAATCGCGAATCGTATATGCGCAGCAGCACGGGGATGCTGCAGGTGCTGGATGCAACGATTGGCGTTCGCTGTCTGATCGTAAGTGCACATTTCACCCGATTAAGCACATAGCGTCGTTGAGTGGCTTGTCGATCGTCAATTTTCTCACTCGATGAATACACTTAATTTAATAATCGCGCTTTCTTCGCGTTCGATTATACAATCGGCGAAAGTGCAATATATACCGATTAAAAAAGATTAAGGATTAATGAAGATCGATCAAGAGAGAGAAAAGAATGGATTTGGAAAACGATTCGAGAAATTTGTAACCATAGCTAACTAATTTGCAACCATAGCCAACTAATAACAGAAATTCCTCTTATTCAGTCATTTAAATTCAAAAAAGAAATTCAGGGGAAAAAAGAATATTCAAATTTTTTTAAATATCCGTTTGAAATTCTAAATTCTAATTGTTATATTGCCACGAGAATAATCTACGCAAATAGCGGCGCAAAAGCAAATTTTTAACTGAAATTAAATGCGTCAGTTGAAAAGTTGTTCAGAAATTGGATTTTAAAATAGTTACACCCGACTGAGTTTGAAACTTGGAGTAATTTATTTCGTTCCATAAATCTCCCTTTGCGTTTACATAGACTCTAAATGTATGTGATATGCAATGTTCAGTGTCTGTCGAGGGTCTTCGAAGGGAAGTATATCATTTTTATATATCAAGTCATTTTTATTCGTTGTTGAGCACTTAAGCGTAAAAACGAGTCTAGACGTTGGTGCAATACTTATTATACCGAATCACTCGTAATCGTTTGCGTATCGAAATATATGGGCTATTTTCCAGAAAAGTTTGCTCGTACCGTCGCTTGAAATTCACTGAGAGACTTCAAGAAAGATCTTCATTTCGTCCGGACATTCCATGTCTGTTTGTCTCGCAAACATTTTCCACTTCGCATTTCTTACACATCGCTGCAATCTGTTTGCTGCTACGTATATTAGAACAACCCGTCAGTTTTAGTTTTCCGACAAATATAACGATAATCAATACACTTTGAAATTATTAATTTTAATATATATGTATATTACATTTGAACGAATTTTAAATAATATAATTTTTAAATGATTTTTATATATTTTCGGAATTATTACTTTAATAGAAACTATAATAATTATAATAAATTACATGGAAAGTTTTGTTGAAGTATTTAATAATTTAACAAGATACAGATCTGAAAACAATTTTGTTGGATAAAATAATTACGTAAGATATTTATATAAAATTTAAAAATTGTAATTAAGAGGTTCAATTTAAACTAAAATTAATGACAGAAATTCTTCATACTTTGACATAAAAAAACAACTGTAAAAAATTGAAAAAAATCAGCGTCTGACATTCCGTGAGGTTTACTGTAATTATACTTGACACAGGATTATGTAAACCATATATCTTTTTAATCTTCTCTTCCACACTTTGAAACTCGCGCGCCGGCCGACGGTGAACAATGACAGCCGCATCGGTAAGGCACTATAAACATGAGTATTCGCATCCGCCATTTTTACTCCTTTTCTCACTCTCTTGCTCCTTTTCTCAATTCCTTGCTCTCTCTCATTCCGCCACTAAACTAAGAAGATTGAAGAGAGAAGAGAGAAGGTTGAAGAGAGAACAAACGGTGGGGAAAGGAGTAAAGATGGTGGACGCGAATACCTACGTTTCTAGTACTCTAGCATCGGCGGTCGATAGAGTCTAGGGACTCTACCACGCCCAATCGCGGCCGTCCGCGGCGCAGGCGGCAGCACCGGCAGCGGCCAGCGGGCAGGAGCAGTGTTGTTGGATGAGCCCCCTTTTAGCGCATGCGCACTGCAGCGCTGGAGAAATCCAGGAATGTATAACGGTCATTACGGAGGATGAGAGAGGAGAGTCCTATAGTTTTGGTGGGATCCGGCCAGAATGACAATTAGATGTAAGCAAAATAATATTTATACATATAAAGTAAGGTTTTTGGCAGTTTTCCTTATCCTTGCAACAAATGTTGGTATTCTTTATAATTCTGCCAAATAAAATATTATATCTATTATAAATTTCTGTTTATTTATTTAGGAATCTTACACCTTTAACATATATTTACAGTATAACACTAAATTAGATGGACAGTCTTAATTATTGTTATATTATTATTGTTATCAATTATTGGCGTTTTCAGTTTATGTAACTTCATATTATATTATAATCTCGTCACTTCTATTATTGATTTTTTTTTACTGATTTCGGTTTTTAATAATAAATAATAACAAAAAAAAACAAAAAATGATATAATTTTTATAGAAACGTTAAAATAAGGCCTCAAAGAACCTTTATAAGTTCGACATTAGTACAGCGTTGATGCTATACTCCAATGCGCATGCGCTAAAAGGGGGTTCATTTAACAACACTGGGCAGAAGTGCAGAACGTGCGCTCTGATGCGCTACACGCCGTCTTGGCGGTCTCACTCCCGTAAGTTCGCGCGCGCCCGGCGAGAGTAGACAGTAGACACGCTGTGTCCTTCTCGCCGCTTGCGTCACTCCGCAGTCTCCGCACCCCGCATCGCTGCGCAAAGGAGCGCAGCACACCGCGCCGGCTCCCGCTTCCCCATCACTTATAACCTCTCATCCATTCCGTCTCCCCTCCCGTCCCGTCCCGTCCCGTCGCGCTCGCTCGCGGCTCGGCGACGGTTTTTGTTCATCGCGTGTTGCGTTGCGGCTTGTAGCGACTGAACGGAGTTTTGCACAATCAAGCACACACGGTGACGGAACCGTTCATCAAGTTTGGACGTTTTTACATTTTATCCGGTATCTCTCGTGCCACCACGCCTGCGTCGTCGAGTGAGGCGCGCGTTTTCGATCGGAAGGAAGGAAAGAAGAAAGACAGCCACGTTTCTCACTCTATCTCTTTCTGCCGAGGGCAGGGGGGGAGGGGAGAGGAAAAAGCGCACCTCGTGGGCCCGTACGCGTACGGCAGATCGTGGTCGCGGCGCGACTGCCAGTTGAGTGCCAGTGCCGCGAGACCGTGCGGTCGGCCATTGTGCTTTCTTCGTGTCGTCGATACGATCGCGCGTTGTCTGTCAGCTTAAACTAAAGTGTTCAGTGTCGACTTATACCGGACGAGTCTGCGAGAGAGACCGAGAGACGTGTACGTGCGCCGTAGCTCGCTGCCGGCTTCTACTTCCGGAGCTGCACCGCCGTCGCTGTGTCGCCGTCATTAACGTCATCATCATCGTCATTGGCGCCTTCAGCCTGCGACTAGCCAGTACCAGAAGTAAGTGCGGCAGACAAAGATGGGACGAAAATGTCATTTCTTTACGGAGCGGAGCGCGGACGCGAAACTCTGTCGGTAACGTCATCCCTCTTTCCCTTCCTCCTTCCCCCGACGTCCTTGTCTCTTTCTCCTCTCGCGTGGATGACACGCTCCATTCTGGTAGCCAGATCATGTCTCTGCCCCGCTTCGCTCCGAATCGGTAGCTCCAGGTGCCATCTCGATCGTTCCTCACGAGAGCCAGCGTGACAGATCTTGAACCGGCGTCGAGGTAAACCGTTTGAGAAAGGCAAAGAAGAGGCCGGGGGCAAGGAGTGTGGACGAGAATGAGAGCTCACGTTTCGATCTCACGCTCCCGCGTTTCTCGCGACGCACGCACGCACGCACGCACGCACGACCCCCTCCCAAGTTCACGGCTGTCATGGACAGGTGCTTGTTTCGGAGCTGCGAGAGAATGTCGCGTGTTGATCCTTCGGATATCGACGCGAGTTTCTCTATGACTGGCTTTTATTTTAATTTCTATTACACACGATGAATCATTCGTGTCCCAGATTAATTTTCATCACTTTAACATATATACGAAAATTATTAAGTGATTTTTACATATGCAATATGGACCAACAATTTTAGGTACCTTATTAATCATTATGTAAGGTTTTAGTTTAAAAAAATGATTTGTGGCATTTGCTGTAAATTGTCCTTTATTTTAATGCTGGTTATTAGACGTAATAGACGACAATACAGGTAAAAGAATTAGAATTTCAGATATCTAAATGAAGAGAATATAGGTGCTTAATATTTTTTATCAAGGCTGTTCTTTAGAAAGTGTTTATAAGATTATATATTTTTAAAAAAAACTGTATATAAATGTTGCAATATTAATTACTACTAATGCTCCTGATTTTTTTTTTTTGAAGAAAAAAAATATGCAGTGGATCGATTGTGTACATCTTGAAATAAGATGAAAATTACAAAAATGAGCAAATTTACTAAGTGTTGACCAATTAAATTAGGCCGGTATCAGACTATGCATTGAAGATTGAGATTAAAGATTAAAGATTGAAATTTCACCAATGAGGACAAAGAGATTTTGGTTCCTTTTGTTTTGATTGATCAACCTTCAATCTTTAATCTCATTCTTCAATGCGTAGTCTGATTTCGGCCTTATGAATATTCTAGTAAATTTACTCACTTTCGTAATTTTCACCATATTTTAAGATACACAATCAACCTCTAGGATACGAACATCTAATCGTATACTAAGGATTAATTGTCCCCAAGCTACGCGTACTTGATATCACACACATTACACATATTATCAAGTATGCGAATATCTCATCCGCTTTTACATTGATGCTTGATAGCAGCTCGCATAGTAACTATTATGGTTTCTATTGTTCAATAATATTGAATTATCTGAGAATTTCATGCGAACATTAGCAGTGATTTGATGCTAAAGTGCGAAAGTGACTCATTGAAATGTTTTTATAGTACCTCAATCGTTTCCGTGGAACATTATACGTAAAGTGTTCCAGAATATTATTCTTTTGATCCTCAACTTCTCTTTGATCAATTTAAAATCGTTTTCTTTAACTAAAATATCGGAGGAAATCTTTTCATCCTGTCAGTATTTAACGTATTTGTTAGTCAATTAAATTTTACTGAAGTTTACTTGAAGGTAATGGAAAAGTGTCCTTTTATCATTTATATCTTTTCACCTGAAATTTAATTCGTTAGAAATACCTTGGTCTTAATTATTAACCTAATATTATTCAAATATTTTTTTTTTATGTAATTTTTAATGTAATAAACTCATAGAATGTTTCTGACACCTCAATATCATATCATTTTTTACTCTTTTCTTTGATAATTTCTAATTAAATATTGATAATATTTTTTATTATCTTTTAACTAAAGATAAATAGAAAATTTTTTTTAATTGTGAAATGATTTGTACTAAATTAATATATTTAGTTACTATTTAAATATTTATTAAAATATACTAAATTTTAATAAATATTTGTTTAAATAGTGATTAAATATTTACTAAATGTAAACATATTTATTTCCTACAAGAATCCATTAATTTGACTTAATAACTGTCATTTTTATTAAGTAATACTACTGAAAAGAATATGTATTTAAATTTAGTAAATCTTTTTCGTTATATATATTAACTACGTCCAAATTAATTACGTCCAAACGTTAGTGTGTAAATAACTTTTATATTTACATTTAGAATTTATAGAGCGAAAGACTTCACGCGAGTAATGAAGGGTTAATTTCTCTCGTTAATCATTAATCGTTAATTACTCGATACTCTTGATCGGAAAAAGTTGATTCCAATCGGTTGTAGAATCCGCATCGCGCGACGGAAACACGTGCTTGAATAAATACTTATCCTTAGAACTTTTCGGGTTTAAAGGGATTTAGTGCGCTCACGCGTTTCTTCTTCTATTTGTCGTCGACGAGGGCAAATAGGAGGCGTATTAAGCCGTCATTGTCGTTAGACGCGATTGCCTGTGTTTGCTCTGCAAAGAGAGAATCCGGTCGGACCTTTAGAGTGCGCGAGTCAGATATTTCGCTGCTTGATAGCTTTATTATCGGTCGTAGACGCGCGATTAATTTGTCGTCTTCCATGGCGTCTATCTCCTTTTATCTATCCGTTCAGTACGCTGACACAAATTCGTGTACAAATTCGCAATCGCCGAGTTGAATATTCGACTAGGTGCACTCAGATTACTTTCAAATATTTATAGTTTGCGAGCGCACGCGCGTAAGATATATCTGTGACGTGCGATAAATTTACATAAGATGTAAATTCCAATAATATTAAAAGCAAGCAGAAATAGCATTAAAAAATCATGTATCGATAAAGCTTTTTTAGTTTTTTGCTTGCTTCATCTGATACATAGCATCAAATAAGATACGTAACTGTGACTTTGTGCAAATTTTCGCTTTTCTTCAATTTCTGAGAGCATTATTATCACGTTATGACAAATGTCTAAGTTTCAGTGACAAGTGGAATACTCAAAAGCTGAATAAATTTTCCTAAACAAGACCCTTTTATTAGCTTTCGCTGCACAGTTAAACATACGTGATTGAGCAATGACGTTCTTCGTCGATTCGACACGCAACAAATGCTTGTTGAACCCCTGTTAAGCTAGCCCCCCCACCAGCGAAAAATGAATTCTAACATATATACCAAAATTAAGTGCTAATTAGGTGCTGAAGTGCGAAATTAGGTGCTCGAACCGTTTGGCAGGAAAAAAAAATTTTTTTGGGGAGCTAGCTTAATATTAAGTTAGCCCCCTCCCCTAATAAAAAAATTGATAATTACTGCGTAAACAAACAAATACACTAGAATTAGGTACTAATTAGGTACTCCAAGGAACGACCAAAATAATTCGAAAATATATATCATATACAGAATTATATACAGAAATTAGGCGTCAGTCGAACAGTCGGCTCACAAGAGAGAAGTTGCCTTAAAAAATTAGGTGCTCCAACAAATTTGATTTCAAAATGTTTGTTTTTTAATATTATTTAAAGATATCTAGTCGCCGAATTAGGTGCTCGTTCCGTTTGGCAGAAATTCGAACTCAAAGATAGGTTGACGCGGTGCGTCAAAGACGCGGTGTGCCTCGAACGAGAGCGACGATCAACGTCGCCAATCAGTAAACAAAGCCAGGCGGCATGATGTCTTTTATCGAAAAAACATCAGAAATTCAGTTTGATGAAATCAAAGTAGTTGGTCCGACAATAGTCCAATCGTCAGAGGCAAAAATACCACTGAACCTCTAAAAATGATCCGACGTGGCTGAAATTTGGTATGAATGTCCACTAGTAGTCTCCAAAAAAGATGCAAAAAAGTTTGGGTATGTGAAGTTAGCACCCCAACTATAGTACTCAGGAGTTCTGAATAGAGTTCCCGT
>NW_017296220.1:0-866 GCF_001594075.2 Trachymyrmex cornetzi
TAATTATTGCGATTAATAAAAATTTTTTAATTTACAACGAAAAAGAGTACAAATTTCGATGTTTTATTACAATAATTATTAAGAAATATGTATGCCGATTAGTGATGCACGAATTTTTGTCTTGATCTTGTTATCAAGACCGAAAATAAATCTCGTCTTGATTTCAATATTCTCGAAAATATTGATTTTTTATTTTTAAATTTAAAAAAAGTGATTTATAATTATCTGCTAAGATAAGATCATATCTCTGAATCTAAAAGTATAATCCAATCAGTGCAAAGAAAACTCAACAGTTGCAAAATAAACGTTCTGCTGAACGAAATTAATCGGAAGAAGGTAGCGTGTGAGTTGGCGCATAGATATAGTATAGATGGACCAAAACATTGCCATATGCCAGACAAGGATATCAATGAATAACACGTGTGAAAGAGAGGAAATACAATTTGAATGTTTGTTTTCTCTCTAACAGAAGAAAATAGGGGAAAACATTAGTAGGGGAATAATCCATAGACATAAGGTTAGCCCGGATCTACAATAAGTTTTTAAGCTTTAAGCCATATACAGGGTATCCCATAACTGTTCTGACGGAGTTCGTGGACATGTAGAGCGGATTAAAACAGAAAGTCCTTTACCATTTTGCAATTTTCGCAATAGTTAACAAGATATTAATTGCTAAATATTACCGAAAATTGGTCTTCAATAATTTTTTATCCTCAAAATTCATTATATTATACAGTGGTGGCAGAAATAATAGGTACATTACAGAATAAATCGATCGAAATTTTATCTGCAGAAAACAAAACATTTTTTTTAAATAAAGATTTTTTCGCCTAAGTCGTACAATCATGAAATATTCAGTCTTAGAA
>NW_017296221.1:0-204 GCF_001594075.2 Trachymyrmex cornetzi
AATGTTATCGTTCGCGCTACGACGTTACTCTTTACACCTTTCGCCTTTTTTGTGTCCTTCTTGTCGTCCACCCGCACCGCGTACATCTTCGCTCTGAGTCCAACGAATTCGGTCATTATGATACCGTTGTTCTCGTCCTTCATCAAACCGGGTACTTTTTTGTTCGCGAGAGGCATACCGTACGCGTTGTCCACCGGATAATCG
>NW_017296221.1:4307-4570 GCF_001594075.2 Trachymyrmex cornetzi
ATCGTTATCGTTACCAATACTTTTGCCTTTGACAGACAGAACTGTGAGAACGCGGTATGATTTCATCATCTACCCCATATTGACGGCGCTTTGTTTTAGCAGCCGGATGATAGATTTCCTAAACAAAATTTTTTGATCGCGTTACAGTACCCGCGACGCATTTGTCGGCGTTACAGTACCTATTGACGGCTCTTCGTTTTAGCAGCCGAATGATAGATTTCCTAAACAAAATATTTTTGCTTGCGTTACAATACCCGCGACGG
>NW_017296221.1:4978-5703 GCF_001594075.2 Trachymyrmex cornetzi
CCAAGTACCCCCCGCGCCCCGCACTCCCCTCTAGCCCCATGGCTTAGAATCCGCCCTACTATACTACTGAATATGTGTTTCAAAGGAGAGAATATGTGTTTTAAAACGGAGAACTCGTCTGCTTTACTACATTTTGAGAAGAAACGAAGTATTAAAAAAATATACCTTAATATATCATCAATTTTATTTGAAAGTATATGTCAGGATTATTGAAATTTGCAAAGGTTGCTCATTTTCTAAAGTTTTATCAAAAAAATACGTAGGCACAATGAATAATTGTGTTAAACACACAAGTACATTCTGTCAAAAAGGTACCGGGAATTGGTCAATAAAACACAAAATAGTTATTGGGTATGGGAATAAGTTTCCGCCCTTTTTTAATGAAAATGATGTATTTATTTAAACAAAACAATACAAAGTAAGTTCATTCAAAGTATGCTCCATCAGAAGCGACAACTTTCCCCCAACTTTCAGGTAATAAACAGATTCCTCGAAGGAAGAAATCTGGTTCTTTTGAAGCGATCCATCTATCAAGCCATTTTTTGATATCTTCATAAGAATTGAATCGCTCTCCAGAAAGGGCCGACAGCATGGACTGGAACAAATGGAAATCTGAAGGAGCAAAAGATCAATGTCCGGTGAATACGGCGGATGAGGCAGAATTTCCCACTTCACTCCTTCCAAGTATTTCTTGACCGGTTTTGCAACGTGTGACATAGCGTTGT
>NW_017296221.1:5979-7957 GCF_001594075.2 Trachymyrmex cornetzi
CAACGAATAATCCAATCATTAAAACATTTTTTAAACGCATTTTCCGGAATCGACTTCAGTTCTCGCCGCGAATTCTCTTTTATGTCTTCTATCGATTGAAACGAGTGCCTCGAAGTGGTAATTTGAGTTTTGGAAAGAGAAAAAAGTCAGCCGGAGCCATATCAGGTGAATACGGTGGTTGTTCGATGATATTTGTTGAGTTTTTGGCCAGAAATTCGTTCACAATGATAGCCTTGTGCGATGGTGCGTTATCGTGGTGCAAAATCCATGGGTTTTTTTTTCCACAAATCTGGCCTTTTTCGACGAATTTGATTCGTGAGACACTGTAAGTTCAGCGGCTATCTCTCTCAAACTGAAATGACGATTTTCAATCACCATTTCCTTCACTTTATCGATGTCAACTTCAGTTGAAGGCCGACCAGAGCGAGGCAAATCTTTCAGTTTTCACCACATCTCGACCGTTTTTCAATGCACTGTACCACTCATATGCACGTGTTTTTGATAAAGTCGATTTATCGTAAGCCTTCTGTAACATCTTCAGCGATTCGGCACACGAAATTCCATTTGCAATACAAAATTTGAGACAAATTCTTTGTTCGATCTTTTTATTCATTGTAAAAATCGCAAAACACACTTGAGATGAACTGACGAAATCGAGCACTATAAACAAATTAAATGACAGATGGCACTCAAACTCCACGTCAGTATAGAGGATAGTTATGCCAACTTAGCGACAAAAAGAATTTTGACAATTCCTTTAAGCGGATTTTTTAAATGACCAATTCCCGGTATTTTTTTGACAGAATATATATGTTACCTTTACACCTGATTTATCTCATGATTCTATTCATAAAAGTATCAGCATATTACGATTATCAAAAAATTAATGGTTTACATGATATTTAATGTGTCATGTCAATTATATGTGCCTATAACATCTCATAAATTATTAGTCCTTTATATTTCTTAATTTACTTTATATTTCTTAATAACTTTTACATGCAGAATGATAAAAGAGAAATCATTACGTAAAAAATCATATAAGTCCATTTTAAAAATCACGGATAAACATTATATCTTTTTCATTGCGTCTCTCATAGTATCTCTATTTAGAAAAGAATATCGTGATCACAATAGGCCTCGCTCGAAGTAGTTGCACTTTCATAGAAAATATTTTTTTAATTCTTTTTGAAATATGTCGATGTGAAAGTTAGATTGAGACATTCTGTATATATATATATATATACATTCGCATGCATGTGTGTACACAGTAATTCTATTATATTAGGCAATTATTACATTATAATCCATATATATTGATTGCGATCTTTAGCTTCTGTTATCCACTGATGCACAAAGATGGATCTGTATTGTCTTCTGTAATCTGCGCTACTTTCGAACAGATCACAATATAAAGCACGTAAACGTTCATTGACTCGATGAAATCTGGAGCTTAAGCATCTGAATTTAAAAAGTTATATCTTTTACTAAAATTATAACATACGCATTATGTATAAGCACATTAACGCTAATTGGGGTAATAAATAATCAGAAGTCGGACTAAATAAGAATTTAATTATTAGGTGTTGAACTAATTCCTGCCGATTTTCGTCTCCAAAATTGATTTGTTTCGAAGGGAAGATGAATGAATACTTTAATCAAAGTATCCTCCATTTTATACTTTATTACCGTAATTTCCTCCATTTTCTACTTTAATACTAATTAATAATACTTTATTAATAATACTATGATTAAAATATTTTCCTTCAAAACAAATCAATTTTGGAGACGAAAAACGGCAGGAATTAAGTTCATCACCTAATATTTACTTTTTGTGTTTCAATATAATATTTAATACATATATGAGGAGCAGAATTTTAAAATGTATTTTATCCAAAATTTATAATTTTTAGATAACGAAAAGGAACCCACCTGAACACTACACTGTTAAATATTATAGGGTCAAATTAACTCAATG
>NW_017296221.1:8061-14423 GCF_001594075.2 Trachymyrmex cornetzi
TCAAATTTAATTATCACTTTAGTAAAAAATAACGATATATTTAGTAAGAGCAGTGGTGACTCACAATAAGTCAATTTGATCCTATAAAATTTAACTTTGTACGCGTCTTACAGGAAATAACAATTTGTCAATCAGTAAGCTGAGAAATGTTAAACAAAATTGCAAAACAATTGTTAAAAACATTAAACTATGCATTTTAAGAAGGTTTTTACGTTTTAGAGGTGAAAAACATCGATTTTTTTCTGTTTTTTTTTTTAAGCTTAGTCTTAAGAATATCCCATAAAAACGTATTATGGAAGAAACGAAAATTGTCCAAAATATACGAGATAAAATGACGGGGTGTTTGGGGCCGCTTGATCGATTCAAATAGCACGCATCAATCAATTGCCATAACCGGCGCTCGCCATTACTTATATTCAACCTTTCGAAACCATTCTAGAACGATTCTATCCAACAGAGCAAAGTTTCGTTCCTTTCTGAGTGTCACTATCGCTCCTAACGGAAAACGGAGCGGTGCTTGTACTAAAATATTTCAGAACTTTATTTGCGTTTTTCTTTACCATGTTTCGAATATAGTAATCACGATTCCAAAAAGACTATTAATCCGATTGACTTTTACTTTTACGGTTATACTCAGAGAACATGTCATTATTGCCTAAATTAGAATTAAGTCTATGTTAATTTGTTCTATTTCTTTGATTGTCAAATAACAAGAAAAAAAAATGAAAAAAATTCGAAATATTTTTTCAAACTGCGGAGACGTAGCGTCAATTCAATCGTATTATAACTACCTGTCGACATGCGGCGCAGCTCTCTCTTACAATCCGAGATCGAAGTTACTTTTACTGTCAATTTTGTATATAATAGTTACTTTTTTATGACGATTTTACTGTTACTTTTTATGTTACAATTTTACGGTTAGTTTTGCCGTTACTTTTTTATGACGACATATGTCAAGATCAAGTTCATTGGAAATGAAAATTCTGATCATATATTTATTCGATTACGTTACTCAACATTACTACCTTCACAGCGTTTTTTTAAAGATGTTCATCTCTTACGAATATTTAATACTAACAAGTAGTGATTAATTATTTATTATAAATATCCGTTGTTTAGTATATTTTTATATTATTCAAGGCATTGCATATACATGTTACAGACAATACAAACAACATACATATGTTGTCAAGGTCATGGTCACGACTTCCAATCTTTATATTTTACCAAAAGATCTTTATGTGTATCACACTGTAAAGATTTTGACGCGAAACGTCAATAAAAATAGCTTACAAAGTAAATGTATTCACATGTATAATACTAACCCAAGTATAGCTGCAGAGATCAGAGCACTTAAGGCAATAACATTTGTCGGATAATAGTCCAGAAGCGCAATAAACATCACATTAACGAAAGGGGTGAAATTTAAGTAAGAATGATAATAAAAAATAAGGGAAAGAATAACACTATAATACGTAAACTGAGAAAAAACATATACAATCCATCCAATTATTATTCGAATTATCCAATTACGTATCCTTTGGTATTCCTTTGGCGTTCCGAGAACTTCCAACGTGTGGTCTACTATAGCAAGTTCACGTAAACACGTTTTCAATTCCTTTAAAAAAATCATATTGATCGATTATGCGACACAAAGAAATTATTGTAATTTTATATTAGAGTAAAAATTGTTATTGCAATGTTTACACGGAAATCGACAAATAAAGTGTTACATTATAATAATGTAAAGATTAAAATTGATCTGTTAAAGATACTTTTTTTTTTTAAGTTAGTTTATTGCAAAACGCTGTGGAAAAAATTACATGCTAACAGAGCAGTAAACATAAATATATAATATATTAGATAAGACTATAGTAGCTTGCAAATGGCGTCAATAAATCTGCTATTACAAAGCCTTCCAGCAACAAAAAACCGCGACTAAGCAACGATACATAAGTGGTGAAACAATAGTTAAAATTATATACATACTCACGCATACACGCAAGCACCTACATATACCAGTCATGTCAGTCTCGTTTAAATACTGTGAGTGACGCGATGAAACGCGAGACAGCAGAATAAAAGCAGGACAAAGAGGGAGATGTTTTTATTAATACAGTAAGAGAATTACAATATTTGACTGAGGTAGGAGAAAGCAGCACGGAACTTAGTGGAACGATGAATGGGAAGGATAAGTAATTTTGGTACCTGGTTACCAGGGGTTAAAAGTGAAATGAAGCTCAGAGTTCAATTGAAGGAGGCGTCACAGATATAAGGGAGCATTGGAGCAAAGAAGAGGAAAAACTAGACGGCATAGGTGGAGAATAAAATGTTGCCACATTCTAAGCCAGTCGAATCTCTGGTAATACGGAGATATATGGTCGTATTTACTGACGCAATAAGAGTAGCTGAGGTAAGAAATTTGGATACGCTGTACACGATCTAGGAGTTATTGATTAAGAGCCGGAAACGTAGACATCGGCCAAATCAAAAAGCGAAATAACGCTTAAATGAGAAGTGAGGAGTTTCTGAGAGATTTAATGATGTGGCGAATGGACTAAAGAAGATGTAGATGGGCGTATGCAGCTCGTCACACTTGACGGCCACGTGTGACGAATATGAAAATTTAACATGGATACCAAGAATCTCAATAGAAGTGGAGCGAGGAATTGGAACGGAATAAAGAAAAATATGGAAGGATTGAATATGAGATAATAATGTTGAAGGACCGAAAATAAGCAAGGATGATTTAGAGTTTAGAGGGATTTAGATTCAGCGAATTATTAGTAGAGACCATTCGGCAATAGATTATAACAGCGAAATTCAACTGGACATTAGGAGTTTGCGCTGAGTGCTATCTTGCACAAAAATTAATTGTGAATAACAATTTAAATTTGTACGTTTCGGCTCACCTTTTGAGCCAGCCTCAGCAATAAGAATTACCGCTAATCGCACTAAATATTATGTCGAACTCTGTATCGCAAAATCGCAGTCCACTCCAATTATGCAGTTGCAGTAGTTGAAATGTGATGAGAAACCACCATCCTCAACATAGTCTGATGTTGTGCCAACCTGTTGCAAAGCTGAGTGGAGCAAATAGTGGATATCAAGATATTATTTGTATCAAGATTTTTTGAACAGATGAAGATTTATTTTATGTTATTTATAAGTGATGGCAAAACTCACTCAACCTCCAACAACGATCGCACGTGGATCCAAACATCATCAATTAAACAAATTTATGATTGACGATTGTCAAAGTTAAACTAAAAATAATTTAAGAACCAAAAAGACAGTCATGTTTGTTCCGATGTTGGTCACATAATAACCGTCAAAAAAAAAAAGTGAAGTGTAGTGAGAAAAGGAGCGTGTCGGTCAATTATAAAATACACATATTATAACTTGTAGAGAGTTTCTTTTTTTAAACCATGATTTCATGCCTCAGTGTCAGTTTGAATGTTGAAACCATTTGATTAACGATTTATGTAGAGCATTTTCGACATTATTCGTTTATTATAATTTCTTTCAAAATTCAGAATTATGACATTATCCTAGTCGAAGTCATGATTGTCACTCACCCTATGCTCTCTGATAACTGAACAAGTGAATGTAACTCTACATGTATGGTTATGGTTTTCTGCTAATCTCGTTTTTATTTTTTTTCCCGTGGTCTACATACCGCAATCGGTATTCGATCTTGTAAACCACATTCCTTTTAGAAAACTTTTGCAAAGGATCTTCGTGTACTCTTATAAATTTGTTAAGTTTATTGATACTATAATAATCAACCACCTTATAAGACAGAAAATTAGTAAATTTGCAGAACTTATTTATTAGCTATTCTATTGATAAAAGGAATTGTGAACCTTCTGATTAATTAACCTTGTTAGTAGAAATCTTACAATTACAATTGGATTTTTTATTAATTTTTATGTCCTATCAATATATCCTATCATATCCAAGTTAGATCAGATTTTTGCTTGTTTTCAATAGATGTGGTATCTTTATTTACAAATGTTCCTGTGGATTTAGCTATGGACTTTCTAGTAGTTGCATTTACATTGAAAATAATTGCAAGATACCGAAAGATGAATTTCTAAAGGCTTAATTTTGACACTTTATTTTGAATTCTACTTACTTTGCTTTCGATGATCAAATATATAAACAGACCATTGGTACTCCGATGGGTTCGCCATTATCACCTATTATTGTTAACAGTCATGCAACAAGATTTAGAAAATCGAGTGCTGAGTTCCATTGAATTCCTTTTGCTTTTCTATTGCGGTACGTCGATGATATGGTACTATGTTTACCGCCCACTGCTGAAGTGGATAACATCTTGGAAAAATTAAACTCTTTTCACCAGAGACTGCAGTTTACGATAGATGTGCGGGGTAATACCATTAATTTTTGAGACACTACTATTCTTTTAAAGAATGACGGTATAATTTTTGACTGGTACAAAAATCCAGGGTTGTTAACGTTACATAGTTTTTTAGTATCGAATGATTAACAGAGTTATTTTTACTAATGAGAATCAGTAATGATAACTAAATCACAATTTTCAGGAACTAATAACGAAATTTTAAGTCTTTTTTTCGTTATTCCGTGGATATAGGATTATTTTAATAAGGACGCGTTTACACCTTGACGAAAAAGCAGAAAGCGGAAAAGTAGTGGCTAATCAGAACTCCCGCTGGTAGAAAATAGTACAAAAAGTCAAAATTGACGGTACTGCCTAACAGACGGACATATTGAAGAACAGTTACTTCTATTACCAAACAAAAATTCCAGATTTAGCAATACAAATTATTTATAACTTAAAGTTAAGATATATGTAGAAATTTAAATATGTACATATTAAAGAGTATCATATTAAAGAGCAAATGAAGAACTAATAAAATAAAACAAAAATATATATTAAAAAACTATTTGTTCTTATGTAGTTATAATTTGAATAAATGCAATCATTTTTTAAAAATAACGAAAAAGTAACGATTTTTCTGTTACTTTAAGCGACAATAACGCTTTACTTTTAGAATCCGTAACGAGTAAAGAGTAACGAATTATTTTTTACCGCAAATAACAATAACTGTAACGCGTTACTCAAAAACGGTAAGTTTAACAACCCTGCAAAAAAACTTCTCGGGCAGATTTTTGAATCATTGATCTCACAATACGATTTCACAAAAGAAGGGCATCATCGGAAAGAGTTTTTATTTCTCACATTCAGAATTTTACAAAAGAAATTAAAATTTTTTTATTAGAATTAAATCAGCAAATGACTATCTGTTGAAATTTATTTTTGAAACATTGTCTGATAGAATAAAAAAATTAATTGAAAAATTCAATTATAATTATAAGATTTCTACTAACAAGATTAAAAAAGAACAAATCAGATGATTTACAATTCCTACCATCAATGGAATATCTAATAAGTTCTGCAAATTTATTAATAGTCTGTCTTATAGGATTGCTTCATCATAGTATCAATAATCTTAACAAATTTATTACAATACACAAAGATCCTTTGCAAAGATTTTCCAAAAGGAATGTGATTTACGAGATCGAATGCGATCGTGATTGCGATTCCTTTGTAGGCCAAATGGGAAGAAAACTAAAAGCAAGATTAGCAGAACCCGTAACCATATACGTAGATTTACATCCACTCGTTCAGTTATCACAGAGCATAGGGTGTATTGCAGTCATGACTTCGACTGGGATAATGTAAGAATTCTGGATAATGAGAGAAATTGTAATAAACAATGTCGGAGATACTCTACATAAATCGCCAAACAAATGTTCTCAACATTCAAACTGACAATGAGGCATTAAATTATGGTTATATAGAAATTCTCAACAAGTTATAATATGTTTATTTTTATAATTGACCGACAGGCTTGTCTTATGACGACACATCTCTTTTTGTTTTAACGGTTACTATGTGACCAACATCGGAACAAACATGACAGTCTTTTTTGGATCTTAAATTATTTTTAATCTCACATTGATAATCGTGAATCTTAAATTTGTTTAATGGATTGACGATGTTTGGATTCGCGTGCAATTATGTTGGAGGTGGGGTGAGTTTTTGCCATTATTTATAAATAACGTAAAATTAATCTCTATCTGTCCAAAAAATCTTGATACAAATAATAGCATGAGATCCACCATCTGCTCCACTCAGCTTTGCAATTGGTTGGCACAACATCAGACTATGTTGAGGATGATTGTTTCTGACCGCATTTCCACTGCGACTGCATAATTGGAGGGAACTACGATTTTGTGATATACAGGTCGACATAGTATTTAGCGCGATTAGCGGTAATTATTACTGAGGCTGGCTCAAAACGTAAGCCGAA
>NW_017296221.1:14592-14960 GCF_001594075.2 Trachymyrmex cornetzi
TTTATTTAAAGCAGAACAATCTACTAAAGCATCGAATGGATGAAAGGATTTGAGAAGAATTACATCGTCTGCATAAATGAAGAGATCGGAGGACAGAGTAACGTTAGACAAATCAGAGACAAAAATATTAAAAGTAAAACTACGAGAATGGAACCCTAGAATATTCCAGATAGAATGGCACGAGGAGAAGAGGAATGCGGAAAAGGATTGTATATGAGGACTTGCTGCGTGCGATTTGTAAGGAACAGCAGTTTATCGAGAGGGCCGAATAAGATAGACTGCATAGCTTGAGTTTGACTGAAATTAGGTCATGGTTGAAGGTATCGAAAGCCTTTTATAAATATTTTTCATAAATTTGTATTTGCCTA
>NW_017296221.1:14995-15858 GCF_001594075.2 Trachymyrmex cornetzi
AAAATACTATTAAACAAATGACAAGTAATATTAAAAGATGAAGTATTAGCATATATAATGGCTGGGAGTACATTTTAAATTTTTACCTTAAAACGACAGATACTAATTGGAATTAATATAATGGTGGCCAACGATACGATATTATCACTATTTATTGTTCCATATTTCAGGACATTGTTGATGTATAATGGATAATAAAAGAAGTATATAAGAAGGCTCCATTTGACCAAAGCATACAGGCAAGAAATATATGTCCTAAGTTGTCCAACAGGATATTCGAACACGCCCAAATTGCAGAACCTGCCGATGACCATTAATGGTGCCAGCGCTCTTTCTAGTGTCTCTATCATAGTTTCCGAGTGGTCGGCTAATATTTTAACTGAATTAGTTCTTGCTGCTCGAGACACAAACACGTTTTAATATTTTTTATAAGATTTTCAGAAGTAGTTTTCGCAGTTTCTCTAAGAACGTTGTGAGAACTACACTGTAAGATATGTTCACTGGGAGATATAACGTATGTTAAATGCCGTTAAACCAACTAGTATTGAACAACGGAATAGACACAGATAATCTAGATTAGATTGTCTTTCTTTTCACGGAATTTTTATTTATAGATGTATGTATATTAAGGTCACTAGCTATGGATCACCCTTGAAAAAAAATTCATACTTTTATCTAGAACGATATCAAACATTTAATGAAATATTTTATAGTTATGATCGTTCATAAAGATTACATTATTGCTGATTTTATTTCAAATCGGTACCGTTTTATATGTTTTAACTATAATTAAGTGAAGTAATGACAACTGTCCACAATTAAACCCCATGTACTATACTTGCGGATCAATTCCAAATGCTTTA
>NW_017296221.1:16387-17756 GCF_001594075.2 Trachymyrmex cornetzi
CATATGTTACATACAACTATATGTACATAAGACAAGAATTTTGTAAATTCCAATCATTTCCAGAAACTTTTTGCGATTTCTTTATAAAAATATATTATAAGATTGATTAAATGAATTATAAGTATACATGTTGAATAATTTTATTTTGAGGATAAATTATTTAAGGATAATTTATCTACAATGATTCCATGTTGCTGATAAAATAATATATTACATTTTATGCACTTACACAAAAAAGGATCTCCCTACAACATAGTGGTTTTATGTCCAGGGCACCTATCATATAGAACAAATTAGAATGAATTTTGATCGGAGTTACTCCGTTTTCTCTAGATTTCTATTGTGTTTACAAAGGGAATAATTAATTCCGATCGAAATCCATTATGAATAATTCCATAATGCATCCTACAGTTCTGAGCCTTTAACACTTCTATCATTTCTCAATAAAGTTCTTATTCCCGTTGTACTGTTTTGCACATTTATTTCAGTGCGATTAATGTGTCCTCCATGCGAAACGTGCGAGCGTAACAATATATATACACATATATTATAAGTATCTATATAAGTATCTATAAAAAACGTTTCTCCTTAAACGCGTTCATGTTAATTTACTCACGATAAGAGGTATAAATAATCCAACAGGCTAAGTTTCACACTTCTTGATGAAATATCTAGGTCTAGATTGATATAAAAATAATGTATCATGCAATGTAATAATACTGTAACAACAGTTGCGCCGTGATTCATGCGAGTTTTACAAATTTTCTGATTGCTTGCTGAACTGGCGATAATCGCGCATGAAAGTAGCAAAGAATCAGTGATTATTAAAATGAAAGATTAACTAGATGGAACTGTACAGCTTGCAGTAGTACGATTAAGAATTTATAATGTGCAGCCAACGCATTTTCGTCAGTTCTGAATACTCTAATACTCTATCGACATTCCCGAGATCGTAAATCTGATATAATCTTTATCCTTCTTATTTATTTACGTGTTTTCTTTTTTATCTTCAAATTTGCTTCGAATTTTCTGAATTCTGACCATTCCTAGATCTACTTTACGTATCTCGCTTAATTATAACACTTAATTACTTTTAAATTTCATTTGCATTATATAATATCCTAAACCATGACGTCTTTAATTTTATAGAATTAAATAAATTTTTTAGAAAAATTATGTATAGAATAAAATAAAATTTTAATGCGAACAGAACGTAATTATGTGCTAAATATGTGAGAGTGTAGACGATTATGAATTCTAAATTCTCAGACTGCGCGTTCCACTTTTCTTCCTGTTTTTAAAACACAGAATTTGGCCTAATAATTGCAAAAACTGTCGGAATCTTCATGACCTAATCATGTTGTTCATC
>NW_017296221.1:18325-18565 GCF_001594075.2 Trachymyrmex cornetzi
GCTTCAGAATAATATTTTATTGGAACAAAAAACAAATTTATTGTGGCAAGTAATTAATTCTTGAATTAATAAATTACAGTTCAAGAAAATGTGTTTATTTGAAACAAGTAAACTTTTTTTTCTGTGGAGGTACATAGAATTGTACTCTATTTCTTTTTTTATTTTGTGATAAAAATAATTTTAAAAATTATAATTCAATATATTTCTAAAAATTAATAATAAAAAAAAAATAAAATTTAG
>NW_017296221.1:19163-19534 GCF_001594075.2 Trachymyrmex cornetzi
GCAACATATAACATATACTATTGTATTTTGTAAATTGCGAAAAGAACATAAATTTTACAAAATATAACATTTAATTAACGAGACAAAGTGATAAGTACTTTTATCTTTCTATTTAAGGGTCTTTTATATTTGCAATGGAATACAACAATTAATCTCAAAAAATTAAAGACGAAGCATCAGAAAATGAGAAAATTTTATTAAAATAACAAAATTATTTATGTAAAAAAACCTGGCGCGCTGCTAAACCTCAAAATATAATAATTAAACGTTATATAAAAGAAATAAACGATGTTTACTGTTTAATTAACATTAATTAACATTAAAATTACAATCACAATTATAATACAATTAAGATTATAATTAATTTTAAA
>NW_017296221.1:19843-20244 GCF_001594075.2 Trachymyrmex cornetzi
TTCATTACTTTTCTAATTCGGTATTATTTGATGATCATCTTATTATATTTTGAGGTCTAGCAGCGCGCCAAGTTTTTTTACATAAAAAATTTTGTTACAAAATTTTTGTATAAAATATATCACAAGAATGATCGATAAATTCGTTACATTGATTTTCCACAAACACGAATTGGAGGAAAGATTTTGTCACCTGTTCGATTCGATGGGCCGCTCTAATCATAAAATTCGTAAGAAGACAAACTAAAGAAACATTGATTCTCCATCACGTTACCAGCATCCATCACTAAGATACGATCGCTGTCCATAACAGTGTTGAGTCGATGAGCAATCGTTAGCACTATATACTTCTCGAATTTTTTTCCTGATAGTTGTCTGGATGAGTTCGTCTGTTCGCGGGTCCA
>NW_017296221.1:20518-21077 GCF_001594075.2 Trachymyrmex cornetzi
AATCTGGCGAGTATTGACTTTGTTGATCTTAATCAGCCCATCCACATCGACCAGGTGGAAGAGCGCTTAAATCAGAGATGTCTTGACGGCGCCGGTTCCGCCAACAATGCCGATTTTTTTTCGTAGAAAGGTAACGAAACTGAGATTTTTAAGCACTGGAGGTTCCAATGGCGCATAATGCAGGAACGTGTTCTTGAATTCAATCAGGCCTTCTTGCGGCCATTCGGATTTAGATTTCTTATCAGGGACACTCTTGAGAGGGGGTTGGCTGTCTATTTTGCTGAAAGGTATCGAAATAGGGAATGCGGTTTTAATTTAAAGAGACTGGAATGAAAGACTCCATATTTCTAGTTATTTATGAAACTTATATATAAATTTGAGTGCCTATATAGATAAAAAAAAAGTACGGAAATATCAATATTAAAAAAAATCAAAAATTAAAGAATGTAAAAGACATAAATCAAAGATCCATGATTTACAAATTCATCGCTCTAGGAACTAAGGTTTCATGTGTGCACAGAATTTGAAGGTGTCAAAACATTAAGAATATGTAATATAC
>NW_017296221.1:21427-22292 GCF_001594075.2 Trachymyrmex cornetzi
GTCCTTGAAGAATCGTACTTAGATGAGTGAAAATCGACGAGTAAGATGAGGAAGGAGTAGAAATTCCAGTCAGTTTATTCAAAGAATTAAAAATTCATCAATTCAGATTTTACTTCAGTCTGCGATTGAATCTATTCTTATTTTATCGAAATAGCTATTTATGTGTGTCTAGAGGGAAGAACCAAAATACTTACCGATGCCCTTGAGACGCTTAATACTACGACTGGTGGACAGATAGAAGATTCTCATGTAATAAAAGGCAATGCCAATAAGCACCGTACCCAGGTAGCACCTGTTGGATCATATACGTTTTACAGACGTTTCTTAGCCGTATCTAATGTTCTACAAGCGTTTAGGAAACGTATACAACATGTGCTACTGAGGTAGACATCAGTAACCACACATTTGATATGGCGACTATGACAACAATGCCCAGTAGTGATAGACTTATCCGAATGTTGTCGATAAGCGAAGCAAGCAATATCTCGTCTACAGTATCCATGTCCTTGGAGAAGCGATTGAGCACACGTCCCGATGCGTTGGTGTCGAAAAATCGCATATGTAATGCGTTACTTGTAACGTCGTTATTTTTCTCATTACTTTTTTTTTAACAATCGTTACTTTTTTCTGTCTGTAACGTTATTTTTTAACTTTTATTGGATGAGTTGGATTGAATCATATTTCGATTGCTGGCGCTGAAAGATGTTCCGCTTTTGTGTCTCTAGAAGTTTACTTCTAACTACTCAAATTGTATCGTTGTTATAACAAATGAGTGAAATACTCAAAAATTTTTTTAATGCTAGTTTAAATATACAAATATATATTTACAATTTAATATTGTATTATCTATAATAAAAAGTTCCTA
>NW_017296222.1:0-1377 GCF_001594075.2 Trachymyrmex cornetzi
AGTCTTTCCGTTTCGTCTTCGTTATTGCTTTCCATGGCTGCTCTCAATTGATTTTCAAGCTTGCCGGCTTGTATGTCAATCTGATTTTGCTCTCTTTCAAGTGCTTCAAGCTCATTTTGAATATACGACGTCGTGTCTTTACCCAACTAAAACATTAATAGAATGTCCAACAAAATTAAATTAATAATGCAAGTTAACATACCCCGCGAAGTGTATACGGAGTTCTATCGGGACTTCCTTTATCGGGCGAGATTCTTTCGATAATTTTGAAGAAGGAATACAAAGGAGAGCCTGTAAATGTAATACATTAAGAAAAAATACGATATTACCATACAAAAGTATACAACTTACCATATTTTGAAGAAATGTTTTCTTTTCCACGTACTTGACTGAAATGTATTGCCATTTACTGAAAAGTACTGAATCTTTTGAAGTGTCTTTTTATTTATACATTTATTTTGCATATATATTGTTTTAATAAATATGGTGTGTTTTATAGACATGATATTTTTCAAATATACAGTACCTTTTACAGACATATGGTGTCTTTTGTAGGCATGGTATTTTTTTTAGACATATGGTGTCTTTTGTAGACATGGTATTTTTTTTAGACATATCGTGTCTTTTGTAGGGATGGTATTTTTTTTAGACATGTCGTGTCTTTTGTAGGCATGGTATTTTTTTTAGACATATCGTGTCTTTTGTAGGCATGGTATTTTTTTTAATATATTGTGTCTTTCGCAGACGTAACATTTTTCAAACATTATAGTGTCTTTAAATACCCGAAGCATCGTCGTGTACCTGAAAGCATCGTCTAACAGATTTATGCATTTTTCAATTGATAAAAATAGATTACAGTTACAATAGTTACAATAGTTACAATAGATTACAGTTACAATAGTTTTATAGTTTACAATTACTCATTTTTGATCATCCAATACCTAATGTTTTTTTTGCACAATGTACAAGTGTATGTAACGTTAGGATTTGCCCATTCCTGTATGCTTCGTTGTTCGCTGATTCTTCCAATGCATTGTGGATGTGCCCAACGCCTACATAAATTACACATTACTAAACCTTTTTTTCGAATACTGAAACAAAATAAACATATATCTTTCATAATTAAAGACGTACGAAGTAAGGTTTCTGCAATTTCGTTTCGAAGTAATGTAACTTCTAGTGATGTACCAAAATCTTTGTCTTCAGCAATACATTTTAAATAATGTAAAACATATATACCGCAATTATTTGCATCAATTTGGTAAGGACGTGTAGATATTTCAGTTTCTTTAAACTCAATATTTTGCATTTTGTTTAAAGATGTTTTTTTTGGACAATCTTTCAAAAATTTTCGAAATAATTTAATCGCTCTTTCGT
>NW_017296223.1:0-932 GCF_001594075.2 Trachymyrmex cornetzi
TCAATCGTTTTCCACGTATATGCACGGTGTAAACGTAGCCAATTTCTCTCGCAACATTGCTGGTCTTTCGATATTTGGATTCGATATTTGCACACCATGCATGAATATCGAATTCGGCTCGAAGGACCAGGGCTGCATTCAGAATCGTTGCCCAGAGGCATCCAAATGTCGTTTTATCCTTGTTGTTCACGAATGTTAAACAAGGATAAAAGAATATCTAGGTGCATCCAGATGGTAATTCTGGACGCAGCCCAGCAATGTTCAGGGAGTCAGGCGCGGAAGACGTTGCGCAAATGATACACCTATAAAGCGTGAAACTTCTTTATTTACTAAATGCGCTTAGTGAATAAAGAAGTTCCACCCTTTACAAGTGTATCATTTGCGTCTTTCGCGCCTGACTCCTAGTGCCCTTATTCTATCCAATTTTTTTATTTGTAAGGAGTCTTGGTTAGTTTGTTATACTGATTGACACACACACACACACACACACTCGCGCGCGCGCGCGCACACACACCACACCACACACACACACTCGCGCGCGCGCGCACACACACACACACACACACACACACACACTCACACACACACCACACACACACACACACACACACACACACACACACACACACATTTATGATACATGAAATATTAATATAATATATGTATATTAATGTAATACCTCTATTAGATGACAAG
This sequence comes from Trachymyrmex cornetzi, assembly GCF_001594075.2. Taxonomy (NCBI): domain Eukaryota; kingdom Metazoa; phylum Arthropoda; class Insecta; order Hymenoptera; family Formicidae; genus Trachymyrmex; species Trachymyrmex cornetzi. Next base: position 697 of record NW_017296223.1, read on the forward strand.
TGTAAAAGAAAAGCCGTATGCAGTCGTATTGTTTCTCCCAAGGAAACGTGAAAATAATTTAATCGACCTCATACCGTGTTCTTGGATCTTTGTAGACGAAGAAGGAACAATCTGTAAATACCCTGAATCAAAAGACTACGACAAATTACAGCACTGGGTTGCTGCATTGCAAGAACCAGACAAAAAATGGAAAAATTTTGACATAGAAATTCTATCCTATGCAAGTAAGTTTTATG
>NW_017296223.1:3699-4321 GCF_001594075.2 Trachymyrmex cornetzi
ATTTTATTGAGATGAATAAGGATAATTTGAAACATTCATTAGACAAGATTGAATTATCAAGGAAAATGGTATTGTTAATTGAATTATTGAATTATTAATTTATTGAATTATTGAACATGATATTGTTAATTGAATTATCTAGGAAAATCAATTAACCATTGAGCAAGAAGAAGAAATGGACATGGTGTTGTTCGGAGGTCCATCGCCTTATTCATTATTCCGAAGAATAATTGGATTCTTTGAGAATCAATCATGTACCGCAAAATATAAATTCAAATTCATGAAAGGCATAATTAAAAATGAAATTGATGATTCCGTTACGCACATCATTCAATGTGTAGAAATAGATAACGGGACAAACGCTGTTACAACGAAAGCATGTAAAAGAACAGATATAAAAACTGTTAAATGTGAATGGATCAAGGAGTGTTTCCGAAATAACCGAATATGTAATATTACAGATTACCTAATTCATGATTATTAAAAATGTATTAGTAAAATGTATTAAAATGTATTAAAAATGTATTAAAAATTTTTAAGTTATATTATACTAGCTTGTACATTAAAAGTTAATTTAAGAACATTTCTAACAGTACAATATATAGGGAAGAGTGGTCTAAAA
>NW_017296223.1:7201-8246 GCF_001594075.2 Trachymyrmex cornetzi
ATGGTAATAAATAAGTGTCAATTAAATGTAACGTTAAAAAGTTAGTTATTTACATTATGTATCGCATAACAATTTCGAAATACAACAGTGAACTTCGCCTATATTTCTATACATTGTGTATCTCTCATTGTCTTCAATTTTTCTTAATCGCATAAGAATTTTTCTCAATTTAGGCAGTGGGAGACTAAAGTACAATCCCTTACGAGTATTTTAAAAAAAAATTTACTCCGATTGGACTAAAATTAACCCCCGGCACCGATTATTGTCTTGCACAATTCTAGCGTTCCACACTGTGGCGCCGTGCGCTCGGTGGACCGTACCTTCGGCAATAGTCGGCCGGGCGGACGCGCGTATTCTGCTATCTTTAAACGTTAATATCTCGTTAATTATTGCTGACACCGCAAAATGGTACAGGACTTTTCGACTCAGTATAGTATGTTCTACCCACGCACGAAACATTTGTCGGTAATTTCCAGACACCCTGTATAGTATTCGAAAATTATATTTTACGATTACAAGAGCCTAATGATAGGTTTTGTAAAAATGAACTTTTTTTATAAAAAATTACAATTGTTTTTAAAGATAAGAACGCAGTCTTGCTTGTCTCTATATTGAACACGAAACTGATTATATATAATATGTAACCATGTAGTATTTCAATAGTGCCAGAAGCGTATATTTTGACGGTACTGGTTTGTATTATCATATGCATGTTATTGTTTGTTATAAATGTCAGAAGCGTCTATTTCGACGGTACTGATAGAATAAATATTAGAGACGTCTAATCAGATACTGATAAAAATATCAAAGCGTTTGTCTTGACTGTAATGGCAAAATAAACGCCAGAAGCGTGTATTTTAACGGTACTGGTTTGTATTACAAAAACTTTGATCGCAATACAAGCTCTACAAATATGGAGAGTGATGCTATTGTTGAAGGGTTTAAAAATAGTATTGAAATGCATGAATAGATCTATAGAACGGTCATCACCGATGGTGATAGCAACGTATTTAAGTTCATTATTGATAATAGACCGTATCAGGAG
>NW_017296223.1:8335-13935 GCF_001594075.2 Trachymyrmex cornetzi
AAAAGATGCGTAGAAACCGTTTTTATATAAAATACCGAAATGTTATGAAGAACATAAAAAGATTCGGAAAGCCGTTTTAGAGGCAGTTGTTCCTCTAATTTTTATTTTTAGTGCCGCCAGTCGGACACCTAGGTTAAATACTGTAACTTTCAAGTCTCACATTTCAATAAAAACTTAAAAAAAAAATAGTTTTGAAAACTACACCAGCTGCTAAATTGTAGAATAAAAATAGCATGTGTCATTGAAAAAAAAATAAATGTGACCTTGATCTGATCTTAGAGACACCATTCAAGGTCAAACTAAATATCAGTAAATAGCTCCTTTAAAACCTTACAACTTTGGTCTGAAACGTTTCATCTAAAAGCGTTATTTACGGCCCTTAGCATAAGGGACCCCATAAATCTGGGGTCTTTTTGGATACCCTATACATATAATACATATGTTATACATATATGTAGGATCAATGGTGTTCGACAAAACAGTTCACGTATCGTTCGGTAACGTGTTTAATGTGCATAAGAAAATAAAACAATATATGACCGATATAATATCGTACACGAAGAGATAAATCTCGCAAAATGACCCAAACAAGGATACTCTTGTGTAACTCACAACTCGCTATTTTCACAACTCGCTGATCTCACAACACGCCATTCTCTCTCAACTCGACTCACACACTCTCTACCACGCAGGCGCGTTTCTACGGGCCGCGTCTTCTTACCGTGGTAACTCGTAGTGCCGCCGCTCGCGCTCGCGTTAACATGGGACTTGTGGATCCCACAACTCGGCCGTCCTGATTGGATATCAGTCCCTGATATCCGTCGGTATTCGCACTCGTGTCTATCTCGGCATCAACATCAGACATATCCTCGCTGTCGCTTATACTAGAATTTATCGAAATACATCGCTTTATATTATCCGCTGCAGAGGTAGTAGAGGATGGCCCTTAATGTTCTCCTAACTTTTCTACAACATAACGGTCTGCTCCTTTAGTGGATACAATTTTATATGGACCCAGATATTTAGCAAGTAGTTTACTTCCTGGCGTAAATTGAGTGCGTTTTATCGCAACAAGATCACCTATCTTATAGATATTTGATTTTTTCCGCTTTTGATTGTAGGTACAACTGTTTTCCTTTTGGACTTTATTTATAGCCTCGCTGGCTTTTGCACGCATTTCATCTCGCTCTTGTTGTAATGATCTCATAACCTTAGGGTCAATTAATTCCTTTATTTTTAAATCGTTTTTTAGACGCATTGTTTTTCCTACTAATAATTCGAATGGTGAAAAACCGATACTACGATTCGGAGAGGCATTCAAATATTGCTGAACCTGCTCTACATACTTATACCAGTTTTCGTACTTCGGTGCGGCTAACTTGGAAAGAATGGGTATGACAATGCGGTTTATTCGTTCTACTTATCCACGCGGTACGCCTGCAGTACACAATACATGTTGAATATTTTCTTCGTTACAATATTGCTCAAATTTACGCGATGTAAACGCTGTACCTCTGTCGGTTATCACTTGTCGCGGATTTCCGAATATAACTGCTTGTTTACTTAGTTTGACAATGGTTTCTTCAGACGTTGTCGACTTAGTTGGATAGAGCCAAGTTGGTAAAAGAATCTACTACAACTAACAGATGGGTGTAATTCTTTTTTGTACTCGGAATCGGGCCTAAGTGATCTAAATGATAAATATCTAAAGGTGTGGCGCCCTTAGGGAGGCTGTGCAACCATCCTTCTTGTTTACCACCTTTTCACTCAGCTATAATGCAAGATACACAATTTCGTACAATTTTTTCAATTTTTTCTCTCATACGCGCGAACCAAAATTCTTTTTTGAGCAATTGTTCTACTTTTCTTACTGCAAAGTGATCTTTGTCATGTGTTAGTTTAATAATTTCATAGCTGCATAGTCCGAGGTACCATCAACAACAAATCGTCGTGCTTTTTGTATAATATATTATTTTGAAATAAATAATCGCTCTTAATATTATTCTCAATAATTTTGAATATTTTTTTAAATCCTTGTCATCTAGCTGAGCTCTTAACAAACGGTTTATTAGACTTTCGCTATCTTCGCTAATTAACAATACGCTTGAGGGATTTCGACTGAGGGCGTCCACATGGCGCATTGCTTTACCCGGTCGGTGTACAATTGAATAGTTAAATTCCTCTAAGAGAAGTGCCCATCTTGCTATGCGTACACATAGATTTTTTTTATTCATGGTCAGTGAGAATGCTTTACAGTCAGTTACTATTTTAAACGTAATTCCGATCAAGTATATTCGAAATTTATGCAATGCTTTAACGATAGCTAAAACTTCCAATTCGTAGCTCATGTATCTGGATTCGGCTTCCGTGGTTTTCCAGCTGGCAAAATATACAGGGTGAAAAAGATTGTCTTGACTACTTTTTTGCAATAATATAGCGCCGAAACCTTGACTAGATGCATCTGTACGCAATTCAGTTTCTGCATTGACACGATAAAGTTGTAATACTGGTTTTAGACATAACTTAGTTTTTAACTGTTGAAAAGCATCTTCCTGCTCTTTAGCAAAATGAAATTTTACCCCGTCTTTAAGCAAATTCGAAAGTGGACGCGCAATAATCGAATAATTTGGGATAAATTTACGGAAGTATCCTGTAAGACCCAAAAAGCATTGCACCTGTTTGACACATGTAGGTTTAGGAAAATTTATGACAGACAAAGTTTTACGTTCAGATGGCTTAAAACGTTTCAATTATATATCCGAGATACTCTATTCGTTGTTGTAAGAAACTACACTTATTCCAATTTATAAGCAAACCGTAATTGCTTGCCGTCTCTAATACTAAACGTAGATTATCCAATCCTTCTCTTTCGGTGCGCGAAGGAATTATAAAATCGTCTAGGTAGGTTAATACAATACCTTTAGTACTTAGATCTCTAAAAATGGCGTTAATAAAACACTGAAAAACAGCAGAAGAATTGCATAGTCCAAATGGTGTTTTCAAAAATTCATACTGTCCGTCAAGTACTATAAAAGCAGTGAACTTACGACTCTTCTCCTCTACAGGGACATGGAAAAACCCGTCTCTTAAATCAAGAGTGCTAAAAAAGGTGGAACCTTGTAATCGATCAATTTGTTCTTCTATCACGGGCAGAGAGTAACGATCTTTAATAATTTTCCGATTCAACTTACGAAAATCTATGCACAAACTTATAGTCCCATCCCGTTTCTTAACTATTATCACTGGACTTACATATTCCGACGTGCTTGGACTTATTATCCCTTCGCGTAACCATTTTTGTATTATATCGTTAACTTGGTCTCTCTCTATTAGGGCGAGACGCCGTGCACGCTCATACACAGGAATATCATCTTTTAATACTAAATTTAAGGTAACGGTCACCGCCTTAACGTTTCGCGGTTCATAGGAGGCTATTATTTGTTTTACCTCGTCTCTTAACACAACATCCTTGATGTCGCTTACGCTTACATGGTCGGCTTGCCTCGCATCATCATCGTTTACAAACTCTTGAGTGTTGATACAAAAAATTTCTGGTACATCGAGTAGTTCCGCCTGCGTATTTACATCATACTTTCGCTTGAATATTCTGGCACCTCGTGCATCTAAAGAGATATCTGCTACTTTCAACAAATCTGATCCCAGTAATAAATCGTGTGCCAAATAAATATCTGAAACAACATTTATTAAAATGTCGAACTTATTTTCATCTATTTCTATATTGGCTACAAAGCTGCCAATAGTGGACACGCTATTCGCACCTAAACCTTTACACACAATTTCGGGTCCAGTGAGAGGCGGTGAACTTAACCTATATATTGTTCTGCCCTCATAAGGTGTAAATCACTTCCCGTGTCGATAAGTGCTTTTACCCGCTTACCTTTTATACAGACATTTTTATAAATTTTACTATCCTGCTTTTGTACAACGCTACATTCGTTTATCTGCTTTAGGCGTTCCTTTTTGCTGCACTTCGCCGCTACGTGCCCAAACTCGCCGTATTGAAAACATTTCGTGCCTTTATCCTTGAACGGGCAATCCGCTCCTAGGTGGTTCTTCCCTCCGCAATTATGACAGCGCCTTTCACTGGTCTTCATATCTTGACTTAATGTCCCCTTCGATGTCTCTTTGGCAGGTTTAACAGCTTGTATCTTCGACTTTTGGTTTACACTGTTCTTCATAGCCTCATACTGAGTTAACCTCTTGCGCAAATTCTTGATGTCCTTCGCACCGTACAAGATAGTTTTGTTAACGGGTTCATCTTGAATTCCATCGATAATGTATTGGATCTTTGCTTCTATTTCGATATATCGCTATGACTTGCGATTTCCATCATTCTGTATACGTAATCGTGAAAAGACTCGTCACCTTTCTTCTTTGTGCGTGCTAGTTCTTTATGTACTTGCCGGCTATTCAGAATTTTATCGAATTCGGAGATCAGCGCTCTCTCTAATTTCCTCCATGTTCCGCAACACTTCTCGTAAGTGACAAATAGTTTGGCTGATCCTTGCAACAACTTTTTCGCATAAATAATTTTTTGTGCTTCTGACCAGCATACTTCGCTTGTCTCGTTGAAATCTTCCAGCCATTTGCGCACACTTTGTTTACCATCACCGCTGAATGTACGCAATGAATCCTCCACATCTTTGAAAGACAACGGTTGTTGCATCACCGCTTTTTTGGCGCGAGCACCTTCCCGCGCAACAGTTTCCTCTTCCTAACTCTCACTGTCCTCTCTTTATCGTTGTCGCTACTCTCATCCTTCTTATCCAGAAGTGACGCCGCTCTCAGACGCTGTACTAAAACAGATTTACTTCCCGAGACCTTCAAACGTTGATCTCTGCATCTTTCCTTCAACTCGTCGAGGGATAGCAAGGCTAACTTTTTCTCAGCTTTTTCCGACATTTTGCACGTGTTCTCACACGATCATCCAACATGGACGCCCACGGCCCCGTTGTTACTTGCTATATATATGCTCTCAGTTCACGCAAATACTCAGCCTCGCGTACTTATACAACTCACAAATATGCACTTGGTAACTGCCTCGCTCGCAACACCATCCGCGATCCCGGACGAGCCTCCAAAAATATGTAGGATCAATGGTGTTCGACAAAACAGTTCACGAATCGTTCGGTAACGTGTTTAATGTGCATAAGAAAATAAAACAATGTATGACCGATATAATATCGTACACGAAGAGATAAATCTCGCAAAATGACCCAAACAAGGATACTCTTGTGTAACTCGCAACTCGCTATTCTCACAACTCGCTGATCTCACAACACGCCATTCTCTCTCAATTCGACTCACACACTCTCTACCACGCAGGCGCGTTTCTACGGGCCGCGTCTCCTTACGCCGTGGCAACTCGCAGTGCCGCCGCTCGCGCTCGCGTTAATATGGGATTTGTGGATCCCACATATATATGTGGTATATATATATATATATATATGTATATATATATATAACATACATTACATGGTCATAGCCATATGCATAATTTTCGCTGTACGTCCATGAAATGTATATAAGTATATCATATTCAAAGTGTTTTAGTAAATGTATACACTTATTGGTCAATG
>NW_017296223.1:14047-15850 GCF_001594075.2 Trachymyrmex cornetzi
CTAATGGGCCTTCTACAATAAGCCATTAGTCATATATCAGAAGTCAGATGCTAAAAATTGACAACTATAATGGGTCAATTTTTAGCTTCTGACTTCTGATTCATGACTAATGGCTTATTGTAGAAGGCCCATAATAAAAAGAGATAGAAGAGAGAGAGAGTTACTCATATTTATATATTCAGATATAACATAGATATATTAGTGAATATGAGAATTATATTTTATGTTCAATATGATGTACACGCATTACAAAACAAAATACATTTCTAATTCATATCCACATATGTGTAGCTACTTCATCTCTTTTTGTTACGTGTAACAAAAAAAGATACAAGCTTCTCATGCTGAGATATTCATGCAGATATATTAACACAAAATATTAGAATTTTATGAGTATTATAATGTGTCTGTATGTATGTATGTATGGATATACTTCAATATATAAGTACTAAATATAAGTATATACATATATACAGACTCACATTATAATATAGAGATATGTGAGTGAATATTAAAATTATGTTTTATGTGCATTATTATGTACACACATTACAAAACATAAAATGTATTTCTAATTCATTTTCATTATGTTGGTTTAGATGTATTGGAATTTCATGTGCATTTTATATTTTCAATACATCTAAATAGACATAGTGGATATGAATTAGAAATACATTTTATGTTTTGTAATGTGTGTACATAATAATGCACATAAAATATCATTCTAATATTTACTCACATGTCTCTGCATTATAATGTGTGTCTGTATATATGTATGTATGTATATATACTTATATTTATTATATATATAGAAGTATATACAGATACATGCATACATACATACATAGACACACATTATAATACTCAGAAAATTCTAATATTTCGTGTAAATATATCTGCGTGAATATCTGAGCATGAGAAATTTGTATCTCTATTTGTTATATTCAGTTTAATTCTAACATATAACTGTACATAACTGTATAAGAAGATATATTAGTGAATATGTACAATTACATTTTACGTGTATTATAATATATAAATGTATACACAAAAAGTATTATTCTAGAATTGCATATGTATCACTTATGCATCTATATGCAATAATAGAATAATATTTTGTGTACACTGATCTATGTGCACACATTATTATATAAAATGTAACTGTACTTCATATTTACTAATGTCTGTTTATGTAATAATAAAATTAAACTGTATGTATACATACACACACATTATACGATACACATAAAATTCTAATATTAATGTACAAATAGATATACAGAATATCTGCAAGAATATTTCAGCATGTGTAATGTCTATGTCTAACGTGCGTATATTCACATAATTACGATAAAGATGCATTCTAATGTTGTACATATGAATACATCAGTAATATTATATTTCTATTCATATGTAAAACATTAGAATGCATCTTTATCGTAATTATGTGAATATACGTACATTAGACATAGACATTACACATGCTGAAATATTCATGCAGATATTCTGTATATCTATTTATACATAATATTAGAATTTTATGTGTATCGTATAATGTGTGTGTACGTATACATACACAGTTTAATTTTATTATTACATAAACAGACATTAGTAAATATGAAGTACAGTTACATTTTGTATAATAATGTGTGCACATATACACACATAGATAAGTGTACACAAAATATTATTCTATTATTGCATATAAATGCATAAGTGATACATATGCAATTCTAGAATAATACTTTTTGTGTATGTATTTATACATTATAATACACATAAAATGTAATTGTACATATTCAC
>NW_017296223.1:16012-30004 GCF_001594075.2 Trachymyrmex cornetzi
ACAAATTCCTAATCGAAGCAGAAAGCCAAAAAATCTTGATTTTTCCCGGATAGTGTTTGTGAGAAAAATTGTTGGGTGTCGAGGGGAGACCAAACCATAACCCTCACAATGCCCTTGAACCCATATTTTCATGACCATTTCAAGGTCAAGTGGGGATTTTTAATAAAATTTTATGCTACATATGTATTTTCTTGTTGTGATTCTTTAGATATTAGCATACCTTACCTTCAAAACCGAAAATTAAACCTTCCATCTGATGGAGTTCCTCTAAGTGTCCCTCCAAAATTTTGTCCATTTAGTGCCAAAGTCACAAGTGTTTATGTATTTTTTTTAACATTTGTAATCTGATAAAATTCTAGTCAGTAAAACGGCAAATTATACGCCTACAGAAGTAGTCGATATTCTTATAACCTTTGGTGAATGTGGTAGAAATTACAGACTTACTGCCCGTACTTACGCGGAGCGATTCCCAAATCGCCGCCATCCTACTGCTCAACAAATTATGAACATTGAAAGGAGATCTCGTAATCATCCACTTCATCGCGAAAGGCGAAAGAATAGACTTCATAATAATAATGATCCTAAATTGCTCGCAGTTTTGGCTATGGTTCATCAAAATCCCCATATTAGTACCCGTCAAGTAGAATGAGAACTGGGAATCCCTCAAACTACGGTACACAGATTGTTACGATCAGTCAATTACCATCCGTATCATATTACTCTGGTACAGAAATTAAGTGAGGCCGACTACGTAATCAGAGTACAATTTTGTAGATGGGTTCTTGAGATGTTAGATCAGAATCCAGATATTTTCAGTAATGCCTGGGTCACCACTCGACCTTGCCTTCACTGGCTGGGTCACCACACGACCTTGCCTTCACTGGCTGGGTCACCACACGACCTTGCCTTCACTGGCTGGGTCGCCACACGACCTTGACTTCACTGGCTGAGTCACCACACGACCTTGCCTTTACTGGCTGGGTCACATACCTTCCCTAGGGGCTGTAGGAACTTGTAGATGGTGGGAAGGCTTAAGCGCTGAACCAAGGTAGCTGTGGGGAAGGATTTTGCACTATGTGACTGGTGGGTCATCTCTTCACCGAGGTAAGTAGCCAGTTCTGTGTTAGGCCCCTTGGTTGTCTAGGTAGGTGCGAACCAACAAACAGCCCAACTCACGCTAAGTCGATTTAGAGGAAATTACTTTTATCCTCAGCATAAAATTTTATTTAAAATCCTCACTTGACCTTGAAATGGTCATGAAAATATAGGTTCAAGGATATTGTCAGGGTCATGGTTTGGTCTCCCCTCGACATCCAACAATTTTTCTCACAACCACTATCCGGGAAAAATCAAGATTTTTTGGCTTTCTGCTTCGATTAGGAATTTATCTTTGAAATGACCTCTATGGTCAACTTTGACCCATAACATGAAAGTTCATCTGGACGTAAAATTTTGCGCTCTTTCAAAATCCGGGATCAAAAATATGAGTTTCTATTTGAAAATTGAAAGTAGACCTTCAAATAACCTTGAAAATGAAGGTCAATCAGCCTCTTCATATCCAACAATTTTTGTTTTAAACATTTTTTTATTTAATATCGATGTTTCGAATTATTTGGCTGTCTAAGTTAAAATGGGTCACCCTGTATATATCATATATACGAGTTCGCTTCGTATGAAGCTCTCTAATTTCTACCTATCGCGAAAAACGCAGGAAATATGAACAATTTACATACATACATGCAAGTATATTAAATGTAAGCACATATACATTTATGCAAGTAGCGAAGTTTAGTTATTATATATTGCGCATATCCTTAGAATAAATGAGAAATAATGTTCTACTGAATAGAATACAGAATGAATATTCCGAGTATATTATAGATGATCACCGTACATTCCATAGAAGTATAGAGTATGTGTATGATGTCATGTTCCATTAGAGTATATATTATGCATATCCTGAGAATATACGAAAAATAATATTCTACAAGGATATTATATAAATATTCTGAGTATTATAGATGATCATCGTACATTCCGTAGAAATACAGAATATCTGAATCATATCATGTTCCGTTAGGGATCAGTTCGATGCGCAATGACCAGCAATAATAAAAAACTTGCGAAACTCATTGTCGCTTGTCGAAACTGGCGTGGCGCAATCAGAGATTCGGCGCAGCCTCTTGTGCGTCAATGGGCGAGGTTTGCAACGGTGAATTTTTTGGAGATTAAAATATTTTTCGCGACTTAGGAACGACTGTGTGGCGAATCGGCGAAGCGACCGACAACGCGATGTGCCAAGGCGGTATGCGCGGCGGTTACCTCAAAAATTTATATACAAAATAAAGGTGATCTGGAACGTTTAATGAGAACAAACGAAAGTTTACAAAATTTCACTGTTGAATCCATCGAACATTCTAAATCGTCCTACGGTATAAAACCTCGACATTCCGAGCGCCAATCCCTCGATAAGTCTATAGTGGAAAGTGTCGTTTCGTTGTAATTCAATTATTTGCTTGGCTTTTTTCGGTCAGTTGCACAGTCCTTTTGTGATCGCTTTCATAGTCATTATCACTGAAAATTTAAGAACTCTGTAAAATTTTGTGCATCAGGGCAGTGATTGTAAAATAAAAAATGACTGTTTGTTATATCAAAATTTATTGTGATTCGTGTGCCCCTTCTTGCCGGGAACATAAATTTTGCTACAAAATATTAAAATTCGAAACAATTTAATCAAAATCCATTTGCCGTAAGATTTGTGTGTGGTGTTTTTCATAATGAAAAATCGCTTTAAAATTATGTTAGGAATACGTTTTTTCAAGGATACCTGGGTTGTTCTGGATCATCCTGTACATATTAATGAAAAGTTAGCAAAAAGCATCGATATACGTATAATATGTGACAATAAAACAAAAAGGACCCTGCACTAATCCTATATGAAATTGGATTTCGGTTAAATCAAATGGTTTTCTCATATGTTATAGCTTATGACCTGCTGAACAAAACCTATAAGTTTTAGCAGAAAAAAATGAACAGTTTTCGTGTTTGATTCACCTAAAGTTGCTGACATTTCAAAGTTGCTGATATTTCACCACAAAATGCTCAATAACTTCTAAACGGCTGACCTAAAATGAATAAATAATAGTGTTTTGAAAAGGTCTCAACAAGGACTATAAGAAAATGGAAGGAAAAGTGGAGGGGCTCACTTAAAAAATCCGTGTGGACATTGTCATGACCTTGGCGACGTCATCCAAAGTCAAACTGATGAAGCCAGTGGATAGAACTTTTTAAACTGTACAACTTTTATACAATATATTTTTTTTATAAAACTTATAGTTTTCTAGATATTTTACCGTCTCGAAACATTTTATGTTCCTTATATGGTTATACCATGGTGCTACATATAATTATATTCCAAATAGCATTACGTACTATCATATATTATGTCCAAGTATGTATACATGTATTAAACAAACTTTGTTACAGAATATGTAGTGCAATTCCCTACTCTTAGCGTAATCCAGAACCAACAACATGGACGTGGTAGGGTCTGGTCCCGTGTGTGTGCGCGCGCGTTCGTGCGTGCGTGCGTGCGCGCGTGCGTGTGTATGTGTAGGCGCAATTTCATTTGTTTTCCGAGACGCTCGATCGAGCTTGACGACAAAGTTTTTTTGTTTGACTTCCGATGATTTCTTAATTTTTTAATTTCAATGATGAAAGCTTGACTGTCTCGTTCATTGATTTACTTGTTCGTAAGTGATTAACCCCACGTTGCGTATCACATTCTCACGCACGCACGCATACACACACACGCGCGCGCACACACGCGCGCCCGCACGCGGGCACACACTAGGGATGTGCGATCTCGATCCGATCTTTTTGCAAAAAAAGATCGATCTTTTAATCGATTCGCAAGTATCCGATTTTAAGGTAGATCGATTCATTTAGTAAGAGATCGATCATTCTTCGAAGCGTAGGAGCGAATTCGGAAATTCAAGATATATTTTGATATCATTTCATTCCTGTTGTTCACTGAATGTTGAACAAGGATAAAATAATATCTATATATACTCAGGTGGTGTTTCTTAATGCTGGCAGCCCTGCCCGTTAGTTGATTCGTAACATTTCATCTTGATCTCTTTCATTTCCTTATTTTTACCTTTAACTATCGTAGATTCTGTATCGTACTTACATCGTTCAACCGTTATCAGATTTGATTCTTATAAGTATAGGCATTTAAAAACTTAAAAAGTCGTATGTTTTATACAGTAATTTTTATTGTGATTTTGTTGCACTATTAAACAAATATGGTTTATAATATATACAACAAAAAATAGGTAATTATTATATTGAAAATTAGTCCTACATGTCGTGTTCCAAAGAATCTAAAGTCTGTATAATATCATTACTGTGCCTACATTGCCTGCATTTACACATTACTGGTTAACATTAATTGGGTTTAATAATATCCGTAGTTCAACTAGTAATTACTACTGACAAAATGTATAAATAAATACTAGTTAAATTCTAATTTATACCAATTGACACGGACAGTTGTTATCAAATTGAATTTATATACGATATTTTACCGATTTTATATTAGTAATTGATTTATGTCATAACTCTACAGATGTTAGATTGTACCTAGATTTTTATTTTAAATTAAAATTATTTTACTCGGAGACAAATCAGAATTATGTTTTAATTGTTTTTGTTGAATTTCTACAATCGCAGTGAGAAATCATCAAATTGTCATCGATTTGATGTCTATTCCATTGACATTCTCGTGAGATGTCACAAAAAAAATTTAATTGAATCGATCTTCAATAGATCGATTCATTCAGGTCCGATCTTTTAATAGATCGATTTCAATCAATCCGATTTTAAATCGATTCAAAAATCGATACAATTAATGGAGATCGCACATCCCTAACACACACACACGGGACCGGACCCCTACCACGTCTATGTCGTTGGTCCTGGATTACGCTAAGAGTAGGGAATTGCACTACATATTCTGTAACAAAGTTTGTTTTATACATGTATACATACTTGGACATAATATATGATAGTACGTAATGCTATGTGGAATATAATTATATGTATCACCATGGTATAATCATATAAGGAACATAAAATGTTCCGAGACGGTAAAATATCTAGAAAACTATAAGTTTTATAAGAAAAATGTATTGTATAAAAGTTATAGAGTTTAAAAAGGTCTATCCACTGGCTTCATCAGTTTGACTTTGGATGACGTCGCCAAGGTCATGACAACGTCCACACGGATTTTTTAAGTGAAACACCCCACTTTTTCTTCAATTTTCTTATAATCCTTGTTGAGACCTTTCCAAAAAACACTAATTTATTCATTTTAGGTCAGCCGTTTGGAAGTTATTGAGCGTTATATGGTGAAATGTCAGCAACTTTAGGTGAATCAAACACGAAAATTGTTCATTTTTTTTCGCTAAAACTTATAGGTTTTGTTCAGCAGGTCATAAGCTATAACATATGAGAAAACCATTTGATTTAATCGAAACTCAAATTCATATAGAATTAGTGCGGGGTCCTTTGAAATAAAATAAAATATTAAAACAAGATAACACAAGATTATTAAAACAAGTAATATTAAAATAAGATTTCTTAAAATAATAATTAAAAAAAATTTTTCAGGGCCATAATTAATTCACGTGGCATTAAAGGCCAAATTACGGCAATTCAAGAGACGCCGTTCAATCCAACGTGGATCAATATTTCATTAACAACGATAAATAATTTGGAAATTAGATTATGGTACGCCACTAAAATAGCGTCTTATAGGATTCACGAATTACCATCAGAACCGGCAAAAAATATCGGAATTCCTGTCGATTCATGCTCAACTACTAAGAAGTTGTTCAATCCTTTGAATATCGACGAAGAGACTACTCCACCACCAGGTAATTAGACAATACAACAATTATTAAACAATGTAAATACAGTGTTTTGTATATTACATAATGCATCAATTAGTAAAAAATGTAAACTAACGACAAAATTTAAAATAATATTAAACATACAATAATGAAACATGTAAATAACATATTAATTACTCTATAACATAATATTATATAGGTTACGGTACTCAAGATCAATACGCTATTGGCGACCTATCTGGAAAGCTTCAGGACCGAAAGGAAGGATCATATCATAATTATATTTTACCTGGAAGCGCTAAACTCAGTGGAATTTATTGGGATACATATTTACCACTTTCTGGGATTCACAGTATTATTCACAGATCGTTAGTTCTTTACAGGTAATTGATTATACTTCGTAAAATTACAGAATGAAACGTTTCAAATTAATTTTATTGCTTATCTTCTTTTGAAAAAATATTCTACATAGATATTTTACAGAATTTTAGAATATCACGATAATAAATTTAAAAACTTCCCATTAAATATCTCTTATTTCTTTAAAAAAAGGGACTAGAATAAAAAAGAATAATAAAGAAGACTAAAAAATAGAATAAAATAGAAAAACACACTGCTTTTTCTTAAAAGAGTGTTTCTTTCTATTTTATACGTTTTCTGTACGAAGTAAATAAAATTTAACAAAAACATTCTTTTTTAAAATATTATTATACTTCTCATGTTTCAAAATAGATTATCATTTTTTAATTGTCTTTATCATAACTATACAAATGAAAATAATCGAATAATTAAGGGGGACGCGTGGTTTAGGAAACCGATAAATAAGTGACCCTTCGTGATTTTTTTTTTTTAAGAAATAGTAATGTTTATTGCATTTGCATGATTTAATACTATTTTTCAACAATGTAATTAAATTTTTATATACAAAAAGGTATAGTTAATAACAAAAAAATTAACACTAAAGCTAACGCGTCGCCGTCAACGTCATATTTTATGTATATTCCGACGATTTTAATTCTTGCCTGAAACAAAAAATTAAGAAAAATTTTAAATTTACATATAGTTTTATTCTGAATGAATAGAGATAGATAGATAGATAATAGATGGATAGATGAATAAAGCGTTTATTGCTGTCCTAGGGCGAACCCTCTAAGCACATACATGATAAGTAGCAGTAAGGCAGATACAAAGAATATACATAAAGAAAAAGATATGACGAACTATGAATCTAAAATGCAAGCGGTTAAGAGACGATACAATGCTAGAAATGATGTAAACTACAAAATAATAACATTAATAAACATTAAATATTAATAACCATATATATATCACAGATATAATAATATATAATACTATACATACGTATAACGCAATAAAGCTATGAAGTAATATGTTATAAGAAATAGAATAAGCTAAAAAATATTAATATAAAATAAAAATATGTGATGATCATGTGATATACGAAATAAAATAAAATAAAATGAAGTAAAATAAAATAAAATAAAAGTGAATAAAATAAATATAATAAAGTAACATATAGGACAGAGCCGGCATAGGAACTTACAGATGAGAAAGTTTCGCAGGTGAGTAACGCATTCTGAGGTTGCAAGCATGCACTAGAAAATAGCGAAGTTATCTCGAGAATAGAGTCTCATTCGCATGCACTCGCACGTCGCTACAAATGATCGAAGAGCCCCCGTTTGAAGGAACTTATTGACTCAGATTCTCGGATGGAGAAGGGGAGTGAGTTCCATAAAGAGGAAACAATAGAGAAAAAGGAGTGTTGATAGAGGTTGATAGAGGAAGTGGTTCTACAAGAAGAGACGGTGAAGTCAAGAGAGGGGAAGCCTGCGAAGTGGCTCGGGATGTACTATGGAAATGAAAATTGGAGGATAATACGGAGGGGAACCCGATCGAAGAATCGTAAATAAAAAACAGCATATAAAGTAGACTCTTCTGTCATTCGCAGTCAGCCATCCCAGCCTAACATAAAACGAAGAAATCTGTTCATCTTTACGAAGACCGAAGATGAAGCGCACACAAGCATTCATCAGACGCCTAAACCTAAGCCTGAACTGTACAGTAATGTTAGTATAGGCAGCGCAGTAATCGAAAAGGGGGAAAATCAGTGAGGACACAAGTCGAACGCGAAGGCGAGTAGGAAGGCAATTTTTCCTGTATTTAAGTCTCCACAGAATGCCATTTACTTTGTTGGACTTCACGTCCAGACTTTGTTGGACTTCACGCCCAGACTTCATCGACGAGCTCAATGGGAAAGGCATTTAGGGATAGCTCAATGTTGTGATGCGCTCTAAGGTTGTCAACATATCGAGCACTACCCAGAAGAATGGCTTTGGTTTTGCTTCGATTTAGTTGGAGGCGATTCTGACGCAACCATCGCGAGATAGAGATGTCCTCGCTGATCTGCCTCAAAGCAACCTCCAACTCATTGAGGATAGAAGTGAAAGTATATCTGTAGATCGTCCGCATACAGGATATGGTGACAATGCTGCAAGGAGTGTTCATGGTCATTGATAAGGATGACGAAGAGTAGAGGACCCAGTATTGAGCCTTGGGGGACCCCAGTGGTTACACGGGACCATAATGAGAAACTGTTCGGACCGCGTACACGCTGTCGTCTGCCTGATAAGTATGACCGGAACCAGTTTATAACAGGATTTGAGATACGGAAATTAGAGAGCTTTTGCAGAAGCAGGGCATAATCCATCGAATCGAACACCTTGGAGAAATCGAAAAGGATGAGTAAAGTGACCATTCTTTTAACAATGGTACGCCTGACATAGTCAGTTAGCCTAACCGAGGCTGTCTGCATGCTGTGACCGCTCTTGAAACCTGTCTGGAAGGGATCTAGGAAATTGAGATGTTGAAGATAAGCTGAGAGTTGATTGAAAACTATACGCTCAAGGATTTCAGAGAGTATGCAAAGGAAAGAGGTAGGACAGAAATCAGAGGGGGACGCGTAATTTTTAATTTTTGGAAGGGGTATGACTTCAGAACATTTCCAGGCAGATGGAAAAGTAGAAGAATTAAGGGAGAGGTTAAATAGATCAAGGATTATTATGAAGACGACGGGGAGGCTATCAAAAAGAAGGCGGCGACTGATGCCATCAGGACTGGCAGCATCATATCCTAGTTTATTGAGCGTTTGCGATAAGGTGATAGGGGTAATATGATGAAAGTAGAAAGTGAGAGGGTCAGAGATAGAAAGCGGATTAGACATAGCGGGGGAGAGGTGGGGAAAAAGGAAAGGCAAGAACAACCAGGGGGGGTGGGCGTAAGTAGAAGGTGGATGGAGATAGAAGGAAGAGGGAGAGAGGTGAGCCGAGGTAAAGAATGAATTTAGGTTTTCCGGTGAAAATTTATAGTTCGGAGGAGGGGATTTCGGCTTGGTAAGGTCCATAGATCTGAGCTCGGACCAGAGTTGCGAAGGTGACGAGGTGGAATTAAGACGACACACATTAGATAGGCATTTCTAGAAGATTCAACGCGAAGGTTGACCTGATAGTGCAGAAGACGGAAAGCGTTCCAGCTACCGCGGGAAGGATACAAGCGAAAGTGTCTTTGCGCAACATCACGCTCACGCATGAGAGCCCTGATAGACTGATCGAGCTAGGGAGATGGAGGCCTTCTGGCTCTGAAGGAACGAAGCGGAACATGAATATCACGAGCAGTACTGAGAAAACGATTTAAGATATCTACGTTATCAAGGAAGGAGAAACGGCTTATGGCTGACCAATCAAAGGAGCGGAGGATGCTGTTAATTCATCAGTGTTAAATGAAGAGTAGCTGCGGATGCTGATTTCGCGGGGAGGAAGACGATGGTTCAGAAAGTCGAGGGTCATCTCTATGAGATCATGCGTGGAAAGAAATGAGATTATATTGGCGGAATGATTTCATAAGCAATTTATTGCTAATAACACAGTGGTCTATGCGAAAACTGCAGGGAGTGGTATGATAGGTGTCAGAAAAAAGGACGATGTAGAGGTGATAGCTTGAAGAGGAATCAAGAAGAGAATCAGATTCAAAAGAATGACGATTAAGATCGATATTGAAATTACCGATGATGATGGCAGAGGAGAAGGAGGGGTGAAATTTTTCGAAATCCGTCCAGAAGAGAGAGAGATGACCCACTTTAGATTGACGATAAATCACGGCAAGCAGAAATAGTTCGCAGCCTCCGACAGTCACGCTCATCATTAAATATTCCGGCTGGGCAAAATAGGTTTTAGGTGAGGAATCCCTGAGTTTCGTCTGTATGTCGTCATGCATATAGAGACCGACCCTTCCTCCGCCCTTCCCCTCCCTGTCGGACCTCACGAGGTAGTATCCGAAAAGTGTGACGAAGCCGTCAGGAACATGAGGCTTTAGCCACGTTTTCGACATCGCGACAATACCATATTGATTACAGGAGAAATCTAAAATCTGAGAAGTGGGAGAGAAGGGATTGGCAATTTACGTGACATAGTTTAAAAGGCACATAAGATGTAAAGTCTGCGTCTACCTTTGGTCATACTTTGCGTTGTGGATATTGTTTGGGAATGGTCCCAGTGAGGAAAGCACCCGTTGCAGAAGGTTGTTTAGGTATTGCAGGGGACAAGGAAGGAGGGACTGAAGAGGCAGAGCTTTTATTGAGAGAGAGACGAGGCAGTGCTGCATTGTCTGAGGACCGCGGCGGACGATTCATGGCGCGGCAAGATAGGGGCTACGGGGCATCGGCCAATGATGTCACACAGGTGAGCGTAATGTCGCACAGTAGTGGAAGAATATTTGGGGATCGCGTATGACACCATTATGAACCCACGCACGATGAAGACGGCCCTCTCCCACCGCACGCCTTGCCGCGTTAAAAATACGACGCGTAGATGCAGTTAGCCTCTCGTTGATATCAATCCTTGAGCCGGCGAGCGAAAAAGAACCTCTGATCCCTCGAAAACACCCTTCGCTCTGTTCCCGTCGATCCCACTTGTTACGGATGCTATTGGAGATCAGCCTGACGACTAGCGGACAAGGATGATCACCCTTAGGGGATTTAGAAACATGTGGAAATGTCGCCCGACGAGATCGTTACACCCAAAGCAGAGGCAATGCTAGCAGCCACTGCAGCAGGAACTTCGGCAGGGCGCTCCACCACACCGAAGAGGATACGTTCGGAATTAAGTTTTACATTTGAAAAAATATACGAGGATCGTCTGAAAAGTTTTGAGCCTAACATAGAAACAAGTAATTTTTCGGTCAAATGCAATTTTATTTTTCCACATAGTCTCCTTTTAAATCGATACATTTTTTCCAGCGATGCTCCCACCCCTTTAATCCATTTAAATAATACTGAGCGTCGTGCTTTGCAAAATAGGCGTCTACGAATGCGATGACCTCCACGTTCGATGAAAATTTCGGTCCTCCGAGCCAAACTTTGAGCCTAGGAAACAGAAAAAAGTCGCTGGGGGCCAGATCTGGTGAATACGGTGGATGGTCAATTAATTCGAAACGCAATTCGTGAATTTTTGCCATAGCGACCGCCGAAGTGTGAGACGGTGCATTATCTTGATGGAACAGCACTTTCTTCTATTTCAAATGCGGTCGTTTTTTCTCAATTTCTGCCTTCAGCTTGTCAAGCAATGATGCGTAGTACGTCCCTGTTATTGTTTTACCTTTTTCAAGATAGACGATCAACACAATTCCATGACTGTCCCAAAAAACAGTCGCCATCACCTTTCCCGCCGATAAAACCGTCTTCGCTTTCTTCGAAGCAGGTTCATCCTTCGCAGTCCACTGTTTTGATTGTTCTTTCGTTTCAGGAGTGTGGTGGACCCAAGTTTCATCAACCCTTATTAATCGACGCAAAAAATCCAAGTCGTTTCGCTTAAACCGCTCCAACAGGGCCTTAGAAATGTTCATTCGAATGCGTTTTTGATCCAGAGTGAGCAAGCGCGGCACACAACGCGCGGTTAACTTACGCATGTCTAATTTTTCAGTCAATATATGACATACACGTTCTTTTGATATGCCAACAGCCTCTGCTATCTCCCTAATCTTAATTCGATGGTTGTCCATTATCATTTGATGAATTTCTTTGATGTTATCGGTGGTGGTCGCAGTTGTTGGCCGTCCCGAACGCTCATCATCAGCTAAGCTGGTACGACCACGTTTAAATTCAGCTACCCATCTTTTCACGGTGGCAAATGATGGGGCAGAGTCCCCGTAAACAGCGTCCAACTCGGCTTTAAATTGCGTAGACGTATTGCCTTTCAAATGCAAGAATTTAATTATAGCACAATATTCAATTTTTTCCATTTTTACAAAATGACGACACAAATGATTGTCAAACAAGAACTGAACGTCCAATGTGGCCACAATTGTCACAGATATCTTTCGTAAGTATCACGATTATAAGACCAGAATGGCTCTGACGAGTAACTTCATCTTCATGATGAGGCTCAAAACTTTTCAGACGACCCTCGTATATAAAATATGTGTACATAAGACTCTCACTTCTTAAAATCACAAACATAACCTACATTCGGGCTAACAAAAGTTGACGCAAGCGGAGGTGCGTAATAAATTCTCAATAAAATAAGTTTGTCAATCCATGGGATGTGTTGGAATCAACTTTATTTGAATTATTAAACGTTTCGATTCTCTTTGGAATCTTCACCGGCAATCATCTTCAACTATATTAGATTTCGCGAACATTCGATATAGAGTCACTCGCAGGTTACCAGAGTTGTAGTGTTATCTGTTCAATTTATATATAGGGTAAAATCAGGGATTATGGCATAGACTACTAATATGAAATAGTGGCTTATTTTTTCAGCAAATCCTTTCAATCTGGCGACAATCGCTGAAAGTTATTGTAACTGTTACCAAACATGTCATAACAAGCAATGAACTCGGTCCGACCAACCGTTTTGCTACAATTAACGTTTATTCATTTTCGTTATGTCAGAAGATCCGGCAGCTTTTTCTAAAAAGTTGTAAGATGTTTACTAAATATAGGCACAACAGAGAGACCACCAGCGTCAGGGCTGTGTGGCTCAGTGGCAGCGTCAAAGTCTATCAACTCGGAGCAGAGACCAGGCCTGGGATCGAGACGAGGAGCGCCCTGATATTTTTCGCTGTTGTCGTTAATTATTTACAGCATTAGAAGTGGGATTGTGCCTGCTACCACTCAGGGGAAGGGGACCAGGATTGTAGAAAAATATTTCGAAAGTCAACCTTAGGAATCGGAGCCGGTGGCGAGGTGTTGTTGTGTCAAGGATTTGCTACGAATAAAGTCAGAGAACAGCCACCATACCGGGACTGTTTATTCGTTACCACGATTTACCTCTTGGGAAGCCATCCCGAAGTGTGCTCGAAGAATGATTCCGTGGTACGTCGTTTGGAAAACGCCGCAATAGCGTATTTGTACGGACTCAGTCCAAAAAAACAGTTGCGGTCATAAAAATTAAAAAGTCATTCGAGGACGAATGATATTTCAGGACGGCCGA
Source organism: Trachymyrmex cornetzi (assembly GCF_001594075.2). NCBI lineage: Eukaryota > Metazoa > Arthropoda > Insecta > Hymenoptera > Formicidae > Trachymyrmex > Trachymyrmex cornetzi. The sequence goes on from NW_017296223.1 coordinate 29,433, forward strand.
ACTGTAAGATATTTACTAAATATAGACACAACAGAGAGACCACCAGCGTCAGGGCTGTGTGGCTCAGTGGCAGCGTCAAAATCTACCAACTCGGAGCAGAGACCAGGCCTGGGATCGAGACGAGGAGCTCCCTGATATTTTTCTCTGTTGTCGACAATTGTTTACAAAGTGTTCTCACAAACTGAAAGTAACATTTTTTAATGCTTATATTGCACAGACGCTTTTAATAATGTTGCATGAACAATATTATGCAGATTAATTGCTATTTCAAACTTGTTTATTGCTACGGAAAGACTTTATTTGTCATATGATGACATGCAGGTAATGTAGAATACATCGAGGGTTGGGAATATGGAATAAATTCCATGCATGTTAGCAACTTATTCATGATCAAATTAGGTTAGGTTAGATTACAGCATGTATTCTACATCAGCTTAATTGCGATTTATCAGCTTATTTGCGATTTTTTATTTGTCCATGCGTAATAACGTTCGTAATGATGCTATTATATTTTCTGTGTTATTGTACAATATATACAGGGTGTCCATTAAGTCGCGGACCGGGCTAATAAC
>NW_017296223.1:33804-34651 GCF_001594075.2 Trachymyrmex cornetzi
AAATTGAACAGTTTTCTATTTTTCTTGATCAGTTTATATAAATAAACAAATTTGGACTTCATTTATTGTATTATTTATTACTATGATCAAAATTTCATTGGTATTCTATATTACATCCCATTTTATAGACTCCCCCATTTTCTCACTTTTGACTTTTTTGTTAATATTGACGTTGGACTTAAATTTTGGTGACTTTCATTTATTGGATGTTGTAGCTAACATATTCCTCAAGAGTTCTGTATAAATTTAAAGTTTTCATATGCATTTATATCGGAGCAATGTTAATTTAAAAAAAGCTATTCTATAATCCCTGCTTTTACCGTATACGATGTTTAATTTTTACAAAATACAAGAATACAAGAATGTCTATGACAAAAATGGTATACGTCACATGCAAATATCTGTAACACAATGCGATTTTTACTATCTTATACTTTATATTTATTATGACTAAAGTCCACGTATCTGACCTTTGTCAAAATTAATATTTTCCGTTATACCTACATACTCGACACTCCGGACACATGGAAGGAGATTAAATAATCTTATTTTATTTATATAACGATTTGCTGTAATATTAATATATTATCCAAAGTTTCAAGATGAGATTTAGCGATCGAATAGGTGAGTTACTCGATTAAATTACCCATGTACGATTTTAAACCTGGGCCAACAGCGGGCCAACGTCGGCTACCAACTTCCGACTGTCGGCCCAGTACTGGCTGTAACGTCGCGTCGACGTCGGCATAATATCCAAATGATAAGATCGGTCCAACATTAAATGCCAGTGTTGGGCCGACATTGATTACCGACGTCGGCCCAACGTTGGATGCCGATGTTGAGCCGA
>NW_017296223.1:39507-39822 GCF_001594075.2 Trachymyrmex cornetzi
AAAATTAAGTCAATAGGATAATCATTTCTTAATAATGTACTAACAATATGTTCCAAATTTTTTTGGTGATACTTTGGATCCGATAATAAAAACACTCTATCTGTCATACCTATTATTATGCCCCTTTTTTGTGAGAGTGGGTGTGCCGATAAAAAATTAAGGTATCTTTCCGAATACGTAGGAAGTAGATATACTAGGGGGATTCTAACACGGGTCCTCTGAGGGGAGTGCGGGGCGCGGGGGGTACTTGATGGCGCGCGGGGAAGGCGCGGGGGGTACTCGTAGGCGCGAGGCAGGAGGGGGGAGGCGCTGGAA
>NW_017296224.1:0-5159 GCF_001594075.2 Trachymyrmex cornetzi
ATAAGCTTCCAGAATCACTTCTTCTTCTTTTATATGTAAATGGCACTCAGTCCTTTGGCGGGTCTGTTTCGGCCAGAACTGTGATTCGCTAAATGATTTGGTAAATCAGGGTCTGTGCACAATGGAGGAACAGATATTAGATATTAAAATATTAACCTATGAGAACCGTGTATTCCGGTGTAATGCTGACATTTCATTGGTTTTATGCATAAAACATACGCATAGAAATTTCGTTCTTATGAATAATTTCATTTCTTATGTACATGCTATTGATGCTATGCTTAAGCGGGGAGCACAAACTCTTGCATAACGCATAACACGTAATGCATAAGAATATGTACCAATCGAAGTTCTCCGTTTCTTTCCCTTCCATGTAATAGAGAACTCTGGTTGGTTCAATTTCTTATGCCTCATGTGTTATGCGTTATGCAAGAGTCTGTGCTCCCCACTTTATACTTATGTTATGTTCTGTAAATTAATATGGCGTCTTTAATGCTGGACTTTATGTTTCGAGACCGTTTTGGGGTTCTTATTTATTACTCCATCAGGGGTAGATTTGCGCCTCCAACGTCTCCTCGAGGTTATATGACGTCTATAAATCTCTCGAGAACCATTTCTGAAATATTCTTGACAACCATCCTCAATTCTATAGGCTAAACTTATGCTCTATGCACATTCATGTAGATTGAATTATTTTTCTATGCTTATGCTATGCTATGTTTATGTTCTATGCATTTCATGTGCGATAGGCCTTAGAGCCCAGACACAAGCTTTTGCATAAAGCATAATGCATAGTGCATAAACGAATCAACTAATCAGAATCTTTCCTTTCCTCCCATTCCATGGAAAAGAAGAATTTCGATTGGTTCTTTCGCTTATGCACTATGCGTTATGCGTTATGCAAAAGCTTGTGTCTGGGCTCTTATGGCGTTTTCGGCCCGACCGAGTTCGCACCAACTTGGGTTGAAGTAATGATGTTTCATGCTCTCCTATTGGTAGAGCGTGTAACGTCAACCAATAGCGAAGCATTTTCCGACCCAAGTTGGTGCAAATCCGGCCGGGCCGAAAACGCTATTAGATTCGACACATGGGCCGTGGTCCGAATCATGCTGCCAACGCTCATGAGCATTGTTTGTCTTCGTTTAACATTTGACAAACAACAAGGATGAAATGATTTTTAAGCGTTGTAAGCGTGTATCGGACTGCGGCCATGGTGGTTCGGCGTAACAACAAAATAGCGTAAAAAGCATAAAGTGACTAGACAGAAACTGATGTTCAAGTGAAACGATATGATTGGTCGGCGCAAGTTACGCTTACGCAAGTTATGCCGCATGTGATGGCATCCTAAGGCTTAAAACACCTATTGTAGATCCGGACAAAACAAAATGAGATTGCTTTAAAACTAGAGTCCCTATAAAAGAGTCTGGACACAGCATTCGCGCGCATGCCTGTCCGCCATTAACAGTCAAAACCGGAAATATATCGCTGTGTTGCCGCGGGGTGGCACCCAGTTGGACACGGCTCAATTGGACACGAGCCACTCACAGCGCTTGAGACTACAAAGCTCCTAGGCACTGTGATTGGTGGTGTCCAATCGAGCCGTGATCAATCGGGATCACCCCGTTGCCGCGTAATTCGAATGACTATGGGTGCTTTCCGATTCATGCATGATGCGCATGAATCGCATTAATGCTTAAACATCGTTTCGTTTTATGTACAAAATGGCGACCAGAAAATTATTGCCTTTATTCATTAGTAATGTTATTAATGAATGTGATTCATCTTCATCATCATCCTTATCATCATCTTCGTCATCAGATAGCGAAGATGAAGGTTTACAAGCACTGTATTTAGTGCAACTGATTAATGAGACACGTAATGAGGTTACAGTAAGAAAAAAGCTTGAAAATTATGTTGAAACAATCGTTCCCGGTTACACAAAATATGAATTCAAGGAACATTTTAGGTAAGATAAGTAAAGATTATATCTAAAATTTATTAGTTTAATTCATTTTAATGTAATGCAATGTATTTTTATCACAATTATTTTGTATGTAGTAAGCATTTGTTCTATTAGATACATTACAAATTTTTCATCTGTAGAAAAGAAAAGGAAGGATCTCTATTATCATATATATTAAATATAATAATAACTTTTTAATAATAATTAACCTCACCCTTGTTTGCTCTTTCAAAATCTTTTTCATTTAGTAATAAGGTTAAAATCTCTCCAGTATTTTCAATTAAAATTGGCAATTCTCGTAACCTTATTTGCGTTGCCATTTTTACTCGTTATTAATATTATTATTTTTTCAACTATCTGGCGATGAAATTGAGAAAATATTTATGAGAACCGATCTTTTAGGGATGTCACATTAATTGCCTCACCTAAAGACTTGAAGCAGATAATGCACGTAAAAAGTGAGAGAAATCTAGAAAATTATAGGGAAATATAATATTTGTTGTTATACTCGAATAGAATTGAATTCAAACTATTTAAATGATTCAAGATGAAAGATTGAGTAGAATAAAACTGTACAAGCGAGCAAAAATATGTCTGACAGCGTGTCAATAGGCTTGTTCTTTTTGACTGAACTTTTGTACCAGTTTATCTTTCTTCCTTTTCTCTCCAGGAGGAAAGAAGAAAGATGAACTGGTGCAAAAATTCAGCCAAAAAGAACAGGCCTAACTTGTTTTGCAATCATCTACATCAGGGCTCGGCACGAAATGCACATTTCGGCCGATTTTCGAGTCGGCTCCGCCTCCCGCTATTCCCCTCACCGCACCGCCCCGCGCGCAATCCAAATGCCGCTCGACGCTTAGGAATGTACTAAGGCGCTCGTAGACATAAGGGACATTCGTTCGGGGCGCTCGACACGCTGTAATCTTTATTCTATCTTTTTTTTCGCTCATTACATACGAAATTAATAGCGAATTCAGTGTTGTACCAATTAGTGTACATTAAAGCCGTTATACGCAGATTTAATCCGTGTAAAAGTAAAATGCAAATATTTCAAATTATAAAATATAGATTTTACATAACGGCATAATAACATCTATTGTAGATTTCATGGTTTAATTCCGTTTTAAATCTACGTACATAACGGCTTTAATGTACACTAATATGCACTAGTACGTTCAATCGAATTCGCTATTAGTTTCGTATGTAATAAGCGAAAAAAAAGATAGAATAAAGATTACAACGTGTCGAGCGCCCCGAATGAATGTTCCTTACGTTTACGAGCGTCTTAGTACATTCCTAAGCGTTGAGCGGCATTTGGATTGCGCGCGGGGCGGTGCGGTGAGGGGAATAGCGGGAGGCGGAGCCGACTCGAAAATCGGCCGAAATGTGCATTTCGTGCCGAGCCCTGATCTACATAATGGATATATCTATATAATGTATATGAGGTGTAACAAAAAGGTCGGGACACCTAAATATCTCGGGAAATATAAGTTTTACAGAAAAGTGTTTTAGACAAAAGTTATATGGTTTAAAAGTGCCTATTTACTGATCCTATCAGTTTGACCTTGGGTTGCGTAGCCAAGGTCAGGTCAAGGTTACATTGATTTTCTGAAATGGAACACCCTATTTTTGATTCAAGATTCTAATAGCTGATGTCGAGCGCTTTCCAAAACGCTATAATGAAATATTTTTTCACGAGGTACTTTTCAAGTTATAATGCTTCAAAGTTACAGTATCGCCGGCACTAGCATTACCCAAGATATGTAATACCATGCGTTGTTTTTGTTTGTGCGTTAACTGAAGGTCAAGATTCATGGACCACCGACCGATCTCGCCTTGACTGGCCAGTCTCCAAAATTAAATATTTTGGGTAATGCTAATGCCGACGATACTGTAATTGAAGCATTATAACTTGGAAAGTACTTCATAAAAAAATATTTTATTATAGCGTTTTGGAAAGCTCTCGACATCAGCTATTAGATTCTTGAATCAAAAATAGGGTGTTCTATTTCAGAAAATCAATATAACCTTGACCTGACCTTGGCTACGCAACCCAAGGTCAAACTGATAGGATCAGTAAATAGATATTTTTAAACCATATAACTTTTGTCTGAAACACTTTTCTGTAAAACTTATATTTCCCGAGATATTTAGGTGTCCCGACCTTTTTGTTACACCCTGTATACTAATCTATACTGCTGTTGCGGGATTCTCTAAACATTTTATCGACAAGTATCCCTATCGTTAACTAGTGACAGCCAATGAGAGCCGCGCTTTCTTTCAGGATTATCCTGCCATTGGCTGTCGCTAGTTAACAATAGCGTTAATTGACTGTTGATGACGGAACCAATCAGCAATCACTTCAGCAATGTCTAGACTCTGTTATAGGGACTCTATTTAAAACCATAGACATATAGAATGAATTACCAATGGCGGTGGTGTAGGTAAAAACGCACGTTCTTTCTCTGTTTACTATAAGCCTGATTATGTCTGTTCGCGTTGCATGAAATCCTCAAACATTTTTCCACTTAAAATGAGATAGATACATATTTTGCCTTAAAAGGAGAGAAAGCGAAGATGTCAAGTGCCAAAAGTGCAAGCAACGCGAACAGACCTATTGATTGGAGTAGTATTGCTGGATCAACAATCAATTGCAACCAGCGTTGCCAACCGTACGATCTTGATCGTACAAATACGATAATATAGATCTTTGTACGATGTACGATCCAAAGAGTGAGATCGTACATAAAAGTACGATAATTTGGCAATTTTGATTAAATTTTAAGAGAACACTCTTCGATGATAACCGTCGACAATGTTTTACCGACTGGTCAAATAGGCGCCATCAGCCACAGCGCTAGAGCAAGGAAAATTCCTAGGCACTGGTCGTTAGGTTAGGTTAGGATTAGCTGGTGGACATTGAACAATCACAACATGATCAAACAGGAGGTGCGTTCCGTTTCTCGCATAATGCGTCGTTTATCCTTGTTGCTCACCAAATGTTAAACAAGGACAATGGATGCATCATGCGCATCATGCGCGATACGGAACGCACCTAAGGTGCCCCGAGAAATACACAGTCGCACATATAGAACGGTATATGGTCAGTGAAATCGCGTCCGTTCTGATTCATCTCACATCTATTAATGGCATGAAAAGTACACTTTTTATTAAAAAATTAGAGTCCTATCCGCTT
>NW_017296224.1:5348-10794 GCF_001594075.2 Trachymyrmex cornetzi
TACGTATGTAATAATTAAAAAAAAATATTTTCTAGTGTTTATGTTTCCTATATAGTTCCTATTACATATAACCAAAGTTAAGTAAATATTTATGTACTTAAAATTTTTTAAAATGTTCCCTAGTTTTATAATTTATATAATTTATGTATAATGAAGAAGACTTATAAATATAATACTTAAAAAAATTTTCTAGTGAGATTATAATTACAAGTTCTTTGTTTTAAAATTAAAAAATTTAAATTTAAAAATAAATATTTACAAATATTCAGTATTATTTTTTTTTCATTAAAAAAAATCTATTCAATATAGATCTGTTTGCGTTGCTTGAAACTCAAAAATTTTTATACTTAAAATGAGATAGATACATATTTGGGCATTAAAAAAAGAGAAAGCGAAGATGCTGAATGCAAAAAGTGCAAGCAATGCGAACAGACCTAATAAATATGTATATCTATCTAACAAAAAAAAATGTACGATAATTTTAATCAAAATACGATAATTTTGTATTGTTGGTACGATTTTTAATAATGCGGAGGTTGGCAACGCTGCTTGCAACCGGAAATAGCACTTTGCAACTAGTAGTTGTCAACTTTTGCGACTGGCAACGGGGTGTTTGCAACTTATTGTAGAACGGCCTTTATGGTACGTATCCACTGAGCGCGTCACGCGTTAGTGATGGGAAAATTTGAAAAAATCGAATTTAAAAATCGATTCCCTTTTCTTTTAAGGATTGTTTTCAGAATCGGATTCATCGACTTGGAAAAGAATCGATTCTAAAGAATCGTATAAGAATTTTTTACTCTTTTTTACATATTAATATATAATTGTCGCTTTTTGGAAAAACGAGGAAAATTTTGGAAAATAAAGGAAACTAGAAAAATCAGGAAATGTTTAAAATAATTCAAAATTACATATTATATTTGTAGTATATATGTATATATATTTTTATATTTACATATATTTTTACTTAATTATTACTCAAAATAAAATAATCAATTTTTCATTGCACTAGCCAATCTTTTTTGCTGCGATCACCAATATTCCTTATTTAACGAACTTAAAAATATAATTTTGGAAGCCCGTTTTCCTTTTAACCGATTGCGTTTCTCAGTAATGATATTGCCGGCTTTACTGAACAGTCTTTCACATGGCACGGAGGTACCAACAATGACTAAATATTTTAAAGCTACATATTTCGTACAAGTGTGGATGCAGTGCTCTCAAACGCTGCCAAGTTTTTAAAGGACACTCACAGTTGACGCTCGACACTCGATTCGAGCATCAAATTAATCACGTGATCTTCTTCTTAGCGGGAGAATGGCCCTGATCAACCAATCATAATAAATTATTCTCATATTCGACTGCGATTAGCCAAAAAGGAACCGATTCTCTAAAAAAAGGAATCGATTCAGTAAGAATTGAGATTCCGAAGAATCAGATAATAATCGAATATTTTGAGTCTAAAAGAATCGATTTTTCAAGAATCGAAAAAGAATTTCTCATCACTATCACGCGTCGCGTCGTCCATCGCGTCATGACGCGACACGAAAGAGAGAAAGAGTGAGGTTTACATATGTACACAACCCCTCTCTTTCTCTCTTTCGTGTTGCGTCGTGACGTGTGGACGATGCGACGCGTGACGTGCTCAGTGGATACGTACCAATACAGCATCATACGCCTGATTGTGTAAACAGATACCAACACCGGTTTTAACTAAAACGGTTTTATCAGTATCGTGTAAACGTAGTCTCTTACTAGAGGGACTCTAACCCAGCGTACTTGAAATGTAGGATTCACACAATTGCTGGATTCACACTGCATCCGATTTGCGTTGTACGACTCTCTGCAACCAATCAGAAAACAGGATTCCGATGGATTTTGCTTCGTATAATCGGAATCCTGTTTTCTGATTGGTTGCAGAGAGTCGTACAACGCAAATCGGATGCAGTGTGAATCCAGCATATGTACGACATCCGTCATACGACGTCCAACATTCATCGTAACAACGAATCCTATATTTCAAGTACGGTGGGTTCATTCGGAGCGACCCCGAGCAGCTCCCGAGAGACAAGACGAATACTATAGTGTCCCTCTAATCAGAGTCTGGCCACCTTCTCTCCTGTTTGGTAATTGGTCCGACATTTTTCATCCATTCCATTTAAATGCATAATAAAAATACATTATGCTTTTACTTTAAATGCATGATGCATGGCCATGGACTTGCTGTTGTAATATTTATGATTAGACACTACTAAATTTTTAGGTTTTTTTTTTATTTTAATCGTCAATTAGTCGCTCGGACGTGCCAGAATGTTCTTCAAAATGAAGCTTATAGAACGTCTCTATAGAGTTGCAACTTACGGTGCCACTGTAGCGTGAGATGAAGTGAGATAGCCATAGCACGATTTTTCTCTCTCGCACAATTTTGATGAAAAATGGCTGCCATTTCAAGTGGCCAAACTCTGATTCATACAGCTTATACTACTAGAGGGGGAATGGCTTATCCAAGCAATGAGTGGATAGTGTGAACAAGATTAATAGCGTATTCAATTTACTGATTCGACCCGACTCCAAGTCAATGGTTTGTTCTGTTTAGCTGCAAAAGAAAAACTAAAAATTGCAAGAAATGCAGCTAAAAAGAACAGACCGTTGACTTGGAGTCAGGTCGAGTCAATAAAACGAATATGCTATGAGAGACAGAAGATGCATATTTCTGTCCTGCTCAGTAACTTTTCTTCTTTCTGTGCATGTATCAAAAGAGAATAGAAGAGGACAGAAATACATCTTCTGTCTATCTTGCTCACAGCTCGACGTTCGTATTCCCCATCTAGTAGTATAAGTCCTTTGCAGTGTTCCGAGATGGATCGGGAAACTCGCGCATGCGCACTTGCGTGAAAGCAGTAGCGTCACTAGCGTCGTCCGCAGTGTCGCAGTGTCCGCATATAGGCATGTAGGCGCGAAAGTCTTGGCGGGCTACGAAGAAGAGGTTAGACGTAAATAAGGTAAGTAATTAAGTATGAATATTATTTAATTGTATTAAGCCCGATCTATAATTGCGTTCACATAGTTGCAACTTATTAGAATTATAAGAATTGATCAATCATAGTCAGACATTCTTCTCGTATTCAACTGTGATTGGTCAATTCTTACAACTTTAATCTGCACTACAACTATATTTACGCAATTGTAAATCGGACTTTATGAAGTGACAAGGAGCTATTAAGAAAATTAGAGTTAGAGAATTTCAAGAATCATGGCTTGACGAAGATTATTTTAAAGGATGGTTAGCTCCCCATCCAACAGAGCATTTTGCAATTTGTGCAATAAAACCATCAGATGCACTAAAACCGATTTGATAAAGCATTCACAAACGGTCAGACATATTCATAATGTAACTTTCCAAAATAAAGATAAAATAGATAATAACAGATCCACTACCACGCATAAAGATAATGTTAAACGGGCAGAAATTAAATTAGCAGCATTTTTTGCAGAACATAATGTAGCTTTTAGTACTGCGGATCACTTAATTCCATTATTAAAAGATATCTTCATAGATTCTAAAATTGCGAAAGATGTTACATTAGCTCAAGATAAATGTAAAAAAATCATAACACGTGTAATAGGTGTAAATATGAAGTGCACAAACTTGTTCAATATTTGCAAACATGTAAATTTTCAATTTTAATTGATGAAAGTACCGATATTTCTAATATAAAAATGATGTGGATTCTCGTTCGATTTGTATTGAACGGTTGATTAATTAGTAACAACACAATTATTGGATTTAATATCTGTAGATGCAAAAGATAGTTCCACGAAAATATTTTTGAAGTTTTTAAAAATCTTCTCCAGGAAAAAAAAAGAAATTCCTATTAATAATATAGTTGGAATGGCAAGCGATAATGTTGCTGTAATGATCGGATGTAATAATTCCTTCATGACGCGATTAAAATTAGAAGTACCGGGTCTTGTAACATTAAATTACAGTTGTCATTCAGCCGCGCTTGTAGCTAGTAAAGCTTGTGAACAATTACCGCAATCGTGTGAAAATTTAATTCGTAATGTAACTACTTATATTTCGGGCAGTGCAAAAAGATGCGCAATTTTAGATGAGTTCCAAGAATTTTTTAATGTAGAAAGAAATAAGATTTTAAAATTATCTAATACTAGATGGCTCGTATTGCAAAAATGTATTGTTCGATTTTTAGATAATTGGGAAGTCTTAAGACATTATTTTATTTTTTGTGTTGTTGAAGAAAAATCAAAATCCGCAGAAATTATCTTAAATTCATTGAATGATATATCAATAAAAGCTTATCTCTTATTTTTAAAATATTCATTAAATTTTTTAAATAATTTTAATGCCCTTTTCCAATCGCGTAAGGTATTAATTCATACAGTATATGAGCGAACAACTTATTTATGAAATTGGACAAAATTTTATGACTCCGGAGACTTTAAAAAATATTGAAATTTTTAACATTAACGATGAAAATAATATTTTAAATGTTAACGATATACATGTAGGACCGGATTGTGAATGTCTTTTAGCGACATTATCTGTAGAACACGCGCACGAAATTCGTTTAAAATGTTTAGAATTTTACAAAACAACAATTCGCGAAATGTTAAAATGATTACCATACAATGATGAAATTTTTAAGCAACTTACATTTTTTAATCCAAAAATTGCTCTATATAGTGAAGGTAGGCTAAAAATTAGAGATTTAACTTTTATTGCAACGCGATTAAAAAATATTGATATAACAAAATTAGCCAACGAATGGAGGATTTTGCCTTCCTTTTTTAACGACGTACAAAAAGAAGAGTTAGCTCAGTTAGAAATAGATTGTATGTGGAAAAAAATATTCGAGTCTGTAAATTTAAATAATGATAAAGTTTTTCCAAATTTAGAATTATTAGTTTGCGCGGTTCCTTCTTTTCTACATTCGAATGCGGAGGCCGAACGAATATTTTCAATAGTTCCTACGTTAAAAATAAAAAACGGAACCGATTATTAAATGAAACTATTTCCGCGATATGTGTAACGCAATCGAGTTCTCAGGCCAAAGGCAATAATTGTATCAATTTTGAAGTACTTCCGGATCATTCGAAATTGCATAATTCGCGAAATTTATATGGAGATGGTGCATCTGATGATTTTTAGCGTGTAAGAGACTTTTATTTTACTGTTGAAAAATTATTTTTTCCAGAAGTGTAATTTAATTAAACAATCTAGGATAGATACGTGGTATGAATGTAAGACAATATAATTATAAAGGCATATGACCACGAACGCCTATTATCGTTGGCTTAAAATTATTATATTTAATAAAGTACAATTAATAATGTACTTTAATATGTAATTTAATTTTTTTCAGAATTTTAGATTAATATTTTTTCAGTATTTATATTAATATTTTTATAATAGTATATATATATA
>NW_017296224.1:10915-11183 GCF_001594075.2 Trachymyrmex cornetzi
GCATGTGCAATAATAATTAATTTTATTCAGAGCAAAGTTTTATTCTGAGTTTTTACTTAGCATTAACTTTTTTTTCAAAAATTATCATACTTTTTTTATGGTCATTATTAGACTGCGGAATTTTATGCAAAATACTTAACTGAATGTTTTGCATAAAATGCATATTTTGCAATTTTGTAAATTTACAGATGGCAATCTCAATCTTTCTACTTCACCTTTTAATAACTCTTTAACGAACAACGATTGACTGCTAAAACTGTCCGATAGT
>NW_017296224.1:12462-30638 GCF_001594075.2 Trachymyrmex cornetzi
TTTTATTTTATATACTTTATACTTCTAATTGACTTTTATTAAAAATTTTTAAGTTTATTTAAGATAATTTCAAAAGAGGACCTATCAATACCTTTGTTTGATGAAAGTTTATACGTTACTGATGTTCAATTCACTGCGCATGCACGAGTTTCCCGACCCATCTCGGAACACTTACTACGTTTACACGGCACGCTTTACGCCGAAGTTATAACATCGATGTTATGAAACTGGCCAGTCACGGTCATTCCATTCTTCAGAGGAATAGCTATGATTGGCCATTTTCATAACATCGATGTTACAACTTCGGCATAAAGGCCCGTCTACAATACACGAAGTAAGAAGTAAGAGTAAGAAGTTGACCAATCACAGTCGAATGTGAGAAGAATAATCGACTGTGATTGGTCAATTTCTTACTCTTACTTCTTACTTCGTGTATTGTAGACGATGCCTAAAGCGTGCCGTGTAAACGTAGTAACTGCCGGGTAGACACTACTCGCATTACTCATGGCTGCATTCGGAAACATCACCCGAGTGCTCCCGAGTATCGTATTATCTTTGTTGTTCACTCAGTGTTAAACAAGGATAAGAAATATTTTATACAAAATATTGATCGACACGAAGCGTATTTGTAAATAGTTGCATAAACGCAACATCATTAAACATGTTTTTTTTTATATATTAATCTTCCATCGATTTAAGTCGAATACATACCATACATGTAGAACCATTATTTTTCCTACAATTGTTGATTTTAAGATACACGAATAATCGCAATTGTTACACGAAAATATATTATTTGACCTTATACATATAATTAATTGAACTATTTACATTACAAAAGTATATTAAGGAGGAAAAAAGGGAAAAACAGGATTTTCGTGTGGGACTATCAGCGTACTGTCTGCACATTTTATTTACGCATCGATTAATTGAGTTTGACGTTTACTAGTGTGGTATAGAATCCACACTGTTGGGGCCCTTGGGGGCCCACGCGCATTGGTCGCCCTGCAGACACGCGCGCGAAGGACGACGCAAGCGAGGTTGCCGGAGACACACGTTGTGGGACAGACTTCTTCCAACCGTTACGCCTATTACAAGACTCTTTGTACAATAAACTATTGCTATACGCATATTCTGTAAATCTATCATTAGAGATCTATATTCTGCGAATAAAGTGCACCCAAACGACACAACAATTGGCGCTGCGGATTCGAGACTCAAGTTTGAGGTTAGACGAACCACGTGCACGATCTCAGGATGGAACAGCTATTAACTGCGTTAACTCAAAGTCAACAGCAGCTCGCTCAGAGCCAGCAGATTCTCATGCAACAGTTAGCCGATTCGCAGAAACACATGGTAACGCTTTTGCAGCAAACGCAAGGTAACCTCACTTCTACTTCTTCGCAATCAACGGTTTCGGACAGCGTTGTTTCCGCCCCTCTGGCTAAATCTTCTCAATTCTCAAGCCTTGCTGAGCGTTTGGGCAAATTTATTCATGAACCGGATAAGGGAAAAACCTTTACGTTGTGGTACGAACGCCACGAGGGCACCTTTACGGATGGTGCAAAAGGTTTAATCGAAGAGGAACGTAAGCAGTTACTTCTTAACGCCTTGGGCGATGATGAATACCAACGTTTATTAGGCCGTTTGTCGCCTGTGAAGCCATACGATTTGAATTTCTCTGACCTTGTGAAGCAGCTAAAAAAGCAATTTCATGACAATAAGTCGCTTTTTCAACGCCGTTTCGAACCGCTTAATTTTCGGGCAACGCCGCCTATGGCGGTAATCTATATTCTTGATCGAATAAGCATTCTGGGAGATGCTTTTGAAATTAATAATTTCAATATAGACCAGCTCAAAATTTTGCTTACTGCAATTGCACTTAGCGATCATGCTTATCACACTGAACGTGCTCTCTTGTTTAAAATTACAGCGGAGAAAGAAAATTGCACTTATAGCGATATTAGAGAAATCTGTTACGCCCATGTAGTACGTTCTGCGGATGTAAAACGCGTCGAGGATCAACATAGCAACGAAGTTAATGCCGTACAAAAATGGTCCGGAACTAAAAGTACAAACAAGGAAGCCAAGCATCGCACCAAGCAGCCGTTGAAGAAAGTAACATCTTCGCAATGTCACGGCTGTGGCCTTACGACACATTCAAGAGAAGACTGTCCGTTTAAGGAAGCGGACTGTAGAATTTGCAAAAAGACTGGCCATATTGCAAAAGTCTGTCGCTCTAAAGGTAAGAAGAAAATTGAATCAATTTATCTGAAAAATGTTTCAGGAGCTTCTCTCAAGCATCGTAAATACGTCGAAATTTTGCTAAACGGTAAAAAGATAAAAATGCAACTGGATACTGGCGCGGACATAACAACAATCGGAACAAAGGTATAGACTAAATTAGGATGCCCTACGCTGCAACTGTACAAATCTTCTTGTGTAAGCGTCTCAGGGCAAAGGATTAAGACAGAAGGAACCTTTCACGCGACGTGTTCTTACAACGGAAATTCCACCAAGGCTTCTGTCATTGTTTTAAGTCGTCCTAATACAGCACTCATTAGTGCACAAGTTATTGATGAACTCAAATTGGTAAAATACGACGAGGGAGTCACGGGTGTTGACTGCATGATAAATTAAATAAAGGTTACATCGTTGCTTAATAAATATCCAAGTCTCTTCAGTGATAAATTAGGAGAATGCACTAAGTTAAGCGTTAAGCTACGCCTTAAGCCGGATGCTCATCCTACTCACGCGTCACGACATTCCAGTGCCGCTAGCGCTAGAGGAACAGCTCAGTGTTGAACTTGATCGACTAGTGGAAAACGCGATCTTGACACCCGTGGATATATCAGAATGGGCAGCCCCCATTGTCGTTGCAAGGAAACCTAACGGAAAAATTCGTATTTGCGCTGATTATTCCACGGGATTGAACAATGCTTTAGATGCAGATGACTACCCTATTCCAAATATAGAGGATATTTTGGCAAAGCTTCAGGGAAATACCATTTTCACACAACTGGATCTGTCGGATGCATACTTTCAATTAAAATTGGACGAAGAAAGCAAACCCTTGACTACTATCAATACACATCGAGAATTGTTCATGTTTAATAAGCTGGTTTTTGGTCTGAAGCCAGCCCCAGCAATTTTTCAACGCACCTTAGAGCAAGCTCTTGCTGGTATCCCAGGCGTTGTGGTTTACCTCGATGATATCCTCATTTGCGGCCGAAATCGGGAAGAGCATGACATGCATCTCAACGAGATTTTGAATCGTCTCCAAGAGTGGGGATTCAGACTAGGCATTGGAAAATGCAAGTTTCATATATCCTCAGTAAAGTATTTAGGCTTTGTAATTTCTAGTAAAGGTATTGAACCAGATCCAGCACGTATCAAACCAATATGTTCTATGAGAGAACCTAATAATACAAAGGAAGTGAGAGCGATTCTTGGATTGGTAAATTATTACGGAAAGTTCGTTCCTAATCTACATCGTTTAAAGGCTCCTTTAGAACTCTTATTAAAAAAGGACGCCCCTTTTGTCTGGAATTCGGCATGCAAGAAAGCTTTTCTTAAGATTAAGGAAGTGTTAACCGGTCCACTTATACTTGCACATTTCGATCCTCAACAGTCATTAATTGTTGCTGCGGATGCAAGTCCCACAGGTATCGGCGGTGTTCTGCTTCAACGCTACTCAGATGGACAGGTAAAGGCTGTTTTCCACATGTCAAAAGCTTTGACTAAAACGCAATAAGGTTATAGTCAAATTGAAAAAGAAGCTTTGGCATTAGTTACTGCCGTTGAGCGTTTTAGAAAATTTTTATATGGCTGACATTTCATACTCCAAACAGACCATCGACCTCTTCTGGTTCTGTTCCGCTCGTCTAAGACAAAGGGATTAGATACTCGCACGGCAAACCGCTTGAAGCGATGGGCACTCCGCCTTATTGGCTATGATTTTGATATAGAATATGTCAAATCTGAGCATTTTGGTCAAGCAGACGCCTTGTCCAGACTTATTCAAGAAGCCAAAGTAGGTTCCACCGATCCGGAATTGGAAGAAGTTGTTGCTTCGCTACAGGAAATAGAAACGGAACTTCAACAGTTGATTCTAGAATCAAGTCGTTTTCTGCCTAAGACAACTCGGGATGAGCTGCAATGAGGTACATACAAGGACGGAATTCTGGCCGAGGTTATCGATCGCCTACAGACGGGTTGGCTACGTTCTGACACTAAAGACAGTGACTTACTTCCGTATTATCGCCGTCGCGACTACTTATCTGTTGTGGACAGGACACTCGTGTCCGATGACAAGATTGTTATACCACATAGTCTTCGACTGGATGTGCTCCGACAATTACATATAGCACACCCAGGTATTCGTCGCATGGTTCAGTTGGCTCGACGTTATTTCTATTGGCCGGCCATGCAAGCTGATATTGAAAAATTTGTCAAGTGCTGCAAACATTGCGCGGAGACTGCACCAAATCCTATCAAGGAACCACTTCACCCGTGGCCCGAATTCAAATCGTCGTGGGACCGAATTCACATGGATTTTGCTGGCCCAATCCAAGGACATTGGTTCCTTGTTATCGTTGATAGCTATTCTAGATTCGTAGATGCCGAATGGTTTTCAACAATTACCGCAACTGCTACTTGTAAATATCTACGCCGACTATTCTTCAAGTATGGTCCACCCAAAGTGGTTGTATCTGATAATGGCACGCAATTCACGGCAATTGAGTTCGCTCAACTCTGCACAGAGTTCAATATAATACATTTACGCAGTCCAGGACACCCTCAGTCAAATGGGTTAGCGGAGCGAATGGTAAATACTTTAAAGCGTTCTTTGGAGTTACAGGTTCTATCAAAAAGGGAGACAAAGATGAACCAAATCTTGTACACGTATAATTATACACCATGCGAAGCAGTTCCTGGCGGTAAATCCCCAGCTGAGATTTTTTTTGGACGCAAGTTTAGAACTCCTTTGGACATTTTCACCGTTACAGAAAAGCCTAGACCAATTTTGTCTCATTCGCAGAGGAAAATGAAGAAACATTTTGATACCCATCACGGTGCAAAGACTCGCCGTTTTTTT
This sequence comes from Trachymyrmex cornetzi, assembly GCF_001594075.2. Taxonomy (NCBI): domain Eukaryota; kingdom Metazoa; phylum Arthropoda; class Insecta; order Hymenoptera; family Formicidae; genus Trachymyrmex; species Trachymyrmex cornetzi. The sequence continues at coordinate 17,561 of NW_017296224.1, forward strand.
CCGGGACAGCAGGTGCTGGTTCAACTCTCCAACGGTCGCCGAGTTCCAGGGAAGATAGTCAACATTATTGGATCGACGATTGCTCGTATCAAGGTTGACAATGGCCTTATAAAGCGGCACTTTAATCAAATCTGGAATCGAACGGTTTCCCCTTCCGAGAGGACTGATGGTGACGCCGAGGACCTACTACCAACGATGCAAAATCCAACAGCGGATCCCCCTCCTTGTCAACTTCCGTTTGAGGGGGCTAATTTCGCCAGCAATGTAGACCCTCCAGCCCAGGCCAGGGAGGAACCAACAGTTCGGCGTTCAAATCGTCTAGCAGGAGACGCTCGCCCGGATTATCGGAAGTTAGCTGGGTTCCGCCCCTATGACAAGCACTCCGCTTAGTAGGAGAGGAGTGTTGGAGCCCTTAGGGGCCCACGCGCGTTGGTCGCCCTGCAGACGCGCGCGCGAAGGACGACGCAAGCGAGGTTGCTGGAGACACACGTTGTGGGACAGATTTCTTCCAACCGTTACGCCTATTACAAGACTCTTTGTACAATAAACTATTGCTATACGCATATTCTGTAAACCTATCATTAGAGATCTATATTCTGCGAATAAAGTGCACCCAAACGACACAACACACACGATGAACGCTCTCGTGTTTCTTTTATTCTCAAGAATCTCGGGTTGTCGATGCAACAAGCTATATTCAAAATATCTCTCTTCCTCTACTTTCCTATATGTTTTAAATATTAATCGGAATAAAGTGAAGTGTATTAGATATTATTATAGTACTTCTACGAAATACGCAACATAAAAATTTGTGAGTGTGAAAGTATCCACTCTTGGCCAATATGCACTTCTTTTAATTTTAGAAATATGTTATAATGAAATTAAATTTAACAATTAAAGGGTTGGACCGCCTTGAATTTAAAATTATAAATTACTCTGGGAAATTGTTTTTTTGGAAAAACAATGGAAATAAAACAAAGTTTGTTTTAATGCGTTTGCAGTATAATTCTTTGGGAATAAAAGTCTTATATTTATTATTATTTTTCTTTTAACACAATTGTGACACTGGTGCCGTTTCACTAATTGCCCTATTGTCAAATCGACGTTGCGGGGGTCACTCGGTTGGAATAGGTTCAATAGGTACAAGAAACCAAATATTTTTTTTTCTACATATTTACTAAAGGAATACTAACGGATACTTGCAAATATTAATTTTTATGAAAATGACTTTTTTTCAAACATTCTTTATTTTCATATAAAAATGAATATCTCGAAGTATTCGTATATACTTCTTTAGTAAATATTATGTAAAAACAATTTTTCGTTTTTTGCTTCCAGTCGAACCAAATGGCACATCCCCATAACGCCGATTTGATAAAGGCAGTCTTTAAAACGGCTCCACAACTTTGTAAAAAAAGAAGGGTAATATACGATTTTGTTCCTAAGGGATTGAGCTGTACAAGTCTTAAAACAAACTTTTCATTACTTCCATTGTTTCGTAAAAAATATTCCCAAAGTTGCTTATGATTTTTAGACTCTCAAAATGGTATTATTTTTTAATTGATAAATTTAATTTTATTACAATATTGATTGGGAAATGCTAACAATTTATTTACATTTTCCGTTCAATAAATTTTCTACTACACTGTTAAAAAAGACATAAAATTTAATATACTTTTAAGTTGCAAAAATTAAATTAAATTTTATGATTACATTAAATTTTATGTATCTGTAACTGAAAAGTATATTTATGTACATGTACATGAAATTTTACGAAGTTCAGTACATTTTTAATTAAATTTTATGTAGATATGCATAAAATTTAATGTAAGTAAACATGAAATTTAAGTTATTTGTAACTTCACACACATTTTCATTGACAACACATTAAATATCTTTAATGTGCCTGCTTGGACTTTCCTTCCATCACACGTATAATGGAAGCAAATTCCAAGCAGGCACATTAAAGATATTTAATGTGTTGTCAATGAAAATGTGTGTGAAGTTACAAATAACTTAAATTTCATGTTTACTTACATTAAATTTTATGCATATCTACATAAAATTTAATTAAAAATGTACTGAACTTCGTAAAATTTCATGTACATGTACATAAATATACTTTTCAGTTACAGATACATAAAATTTAATGTAATCATAAAATTTAATTTAATTTTTGCAACTTAAAAGTATATTAAATTTTATGTCTTTTTTAACAGTGTAGTAGAAAATTTATTGAACGGAAAATGTAAATAAATTGTTAGCATTTCCCAATCAATATTGTAATAAAATTAAATTTATCAATTAAAAAATAATACCATTTTGAGAGTCTAAAAATCATAAGCAACTTTGGGAATATTTTTCGTGTTGTCAATGAAAATGAAGTTACAAATAACTTAAATTTAACGTTTACTTACATTAAATTTTAAACAAAAGTTTATTTTCTTTTCTTACAGTATATTTTAGATTTTTTAAACAAATTTAATGCACATTTTCAGTTATTAGAAACACGAATTCATGAATTGCAGCCAAAATCTTTAACATTACTTTATGAAATATGCCAAAATTTTAAAAAAAATGAGCATATAGAATGTTTTTTCTGTAAATATACTGTTCTCTTTAAAGGAAAATCAAAGAAACCTTGAAGAAATTAACTTAGGATCAGAATGTCAGGAATATCTTAACGAATTAATGATGCAAGGGCACGAAAACGTAGTTACGATAGTTCGAACTAACTGCTTGATGTTTTACGTGACTGCTGCTGAAGAAATTTGCAAAAGATTACCTGTGAACGATATTTTTTTATCAAAATTAAATGTTTTTGGGTCTTCAGAATGTTTACAAGATACTTGTAACGAAACAGAGATTGACGGTCGTGCACGACTTCATGCGATACGATATATACATATATATATACATATACGACAATATAACATACATACAATATAAGAAAACATAGTCGGCTCAGCACTCCACGCATACTCGTACAGGAGTACAAAGACGCCGTCTCACGTTTGACGGCTACCGCGCGGCATTGATCAAGGCAATACGCGGTGTTTTCGATCTCTCCGAAATCTTATTGCCTTTCACATCAAGCTCGATCTTTAGGAAGTAGCCGCACCAATTAGAGGGAAGTATATCGGTAGAGGGGAAACCCGAAGCCGCGAACTTTCGCGTTTTAGAGTTAGTCGAGTAAAGGCAGCGAGGCAGATCACTTCGTGAGCACGTCATACGTGGACGTTATACGTGAATGCGATAAGTGAACGCGGTACACAATAATACGGGCAATACTAAACATAAGGTGGAGTGACGCGTGTGAGTCCGGCTCTTGCAACGCGAAGCAGAACTTCGACGCGTTGTTGCAAGTGAACACTGGCAGGACTCAGGGAATGTCCCCTAGGCGTTGTCATGCCTATGCGACACAAATCTTCCTCACACGCGACTAATAGATAGAAATACGTTGTGCGGACACGATTAAGCTGTATACATACAGCATATATACGTATTGACGATTATGAAAAATTGTGATACGAAATAAACAGAATAAAAAGCGAAAAGACAGTGTGTGTATTAAGTTACCCCCGCTGAAGACGGAACAGTTTGGTGCCTCCTGTGAGGTTTGAGCCCGCGCTGAGACGATCAAGGATCAGAGGCGAACAATCAAGGAACAGAAACGATCGGTCAAGGTTTTTTCACGGATTTGGATTCAAACCAAGGGCGGTAATTTTCACATCTACCATAGCCAGTCAGAGTAAGTCGTTCGACCCTAGTTACTATAATCGCGAAACGATGTCGGACAGAATTAAATTTCTCGTGCAGAAACGAACATCCTTAAAATCGCAAATTACGAGCTTAGCCAATTTATTCGATAAGGGGAGGATAGATAACACCACGCTAAAATTGCGAAGCGCTCGTTTGACCGAACTATATCACGCGTATGAGGAATATAACGATGAACTCGCGGTACTCGATCCGGAAGGCGGTCATCAGGATGAATTCGCAAATGTTCAAGAACGTTTCTATTCCATTGTTAGTAGAATCGAGAGTAGCATAAACGCGACAGCTACCTACGGCGCGAACGCTAGCGGCGCCGGTCATGAAGCGCGAAAGGATGATAGCGGGAGTGTAGCATCCGTCGTAAGGCGACGGATTAAACTTCCCGAAGCTCCCTTGCCAACATTCGGCGGTAAATTCGAAGAATGGTTGTCATTCAAGAATTCATTTCGCAATATGATAGGCACGAGAGCCGATCTCTCGGATATTGACAAGCTGCACTACCTAAGGTCAGCGTTAACCGACGACGCGGCCAATAAGATAAAAATTTTCACCGTCGATGGAATTAATTATTCCGAGGCGTGGGATTTATTAGAACGATCGTACGAGGTAAAGCGGATACTGATATCTCAACATCTCTCATCAATTATAAATCTGCCCTCATTAGATAAAGAAAACACGGTTGGGTTATCCAAACTCGCCGATGACACGCAGCAACATCTCGCGTCGCTAAAGGTATTAGGCGTCTCCGTCGGATCCGAGATTGTCGTTCACCTTCTCGAGAGCAAGCTGCCAAAATGCACATTAGAGAAGTGGGAGGCAACTCTCGAGCGAGATCAGTTTCCGCAACTCGATGAAATATACGAGTTTTTATACAAAACCGCAGTATGCGCCTCAAAACGTGAAAGGTCAAAAATAGTAGATTCCGAGAAACGCAAAGGCGAGCCTCCGGTTAAAAAGAGGCATGTTGATTCAAATAAGGCTTTCGTGTTAAGTACATCGCGCGGCTGCATCATGTGTAAAACCAAGCGTCATCCATTGTACTTGTGTGACAAGTTCAAACGGCTACCAATACCCAAGCGTATCGAGGCAGTAAGAGAGGCGAAAATTTGCTACAATTGCTTGCGCTCCCATCGGGATCGGCCTTGCAAATTTTCTAATTGCACGATTTGCCAAAAACGGCATAATACACTTTTACACCTCGACGGATATGCCACCACCGGCAAATCCGATGCGACGAGGTCAAGCGACACGCCTCATTCATGACTAGCCGACGCGAACAGCCGTAACACGAGTCTCGTAGCAATATCTCGAAAAACTATTCCACAATTGCTAACGAGCGCGATAGTACTCATACATAGCGAACAGAACGCGGTCGTGAAGTGCCGGGCCTTGTTAGATACATGCGCGACTGCGAACTTTATATCCGAGAACCTTGTGAAGCGCTTAAGAATCCCCGTGAGCACTCGTCCGACGCCGGTCGGCGCGATTAACGCCATGAGCACCATTTCGAGGGGCGTGACGCGGATCGTTGTGCAGTCGATACGCGGCGACTTCTGTAGGGATTTAACCTGCTTGATCATACCAACCATCACGAATTTGATACCGTCAGAGGCTTTCCCGCGGAATTCGATAAAGATACCTTCGAATATTAAATTAGCGGATCCGGAGTTTCATTTGCCGCGTCCGGTTAACTTATTAATAGGCGCGGGGGCGACGTTGTCGTTGTTCTCCGTCGGGCAGATCAACCTATCCTGCGATGGGCACGATTTGTTTTTACAGAAAACGCGTCTAGGTTGGGTCGTAGCGGGTAGCACGGCGTTGCCTGCTGGGCAAAATTCAGAAACCTGCTATTTAACGAAATTGGAGAGTCGGCTGGAAGGATTCTGGGCGATTGAAGAGGTCGCATCGTCTAAGCCTAAATCAGTAGAGGAGACTGATTGCGAGGCGCATTTCGTGAAAAACACTCGCCGTGACATTAGCGGGCGTTACGTAGTTCGGCTCCCATTTCGCGAAACGAATAAACGTCTTGGCGACTCGCACGCCATCGCGCTCCGACGTTTCTTGTCGCTAGAACGAAAATTCCGCGCGAACGCGTCATTAAAAAGCGAATACACTCGGGTAATAGAAGAGTACATGAAAATGAATTACGTTTCCGTAATCGCGAACGACAATGATGATGGCTATTATATGCCTCACCACGCGGTGATTAAGGAATCAAGCAACACCACGAAGGTGCGAGTAGTTTTTGACGCGTCCGCGAAGACAAATAACGGTACGTCTTTAAATGACGTATTGATGACGGGTCCTATAATACAGGATAAATTATTTTCACACTTAATTCGGTTTCGCGCTTACAAGTATGTTATCACAGCAGACATCGAAAAGATGTACTTGCAGGTAATTTTACACGAAGAGGATCGCCGATATCAACGGGTTCTTTGGCGGTTGGAGAATAAGATCAAAACGCTCCAATTTAATACGCTCACTTTCGGCGTTTCCTCTTCTTCATATCTCGCAATTCGCACTTTACACAAGTTAGCGGACGATGAGCGCCATGCATATTCTAGAGCGGCCGAAATCATTAAGACTCATCTATACGTAGACGATTTATTGACCGGGGCCGATAGCATCGATGATGTAAAAATGATTAGAGACGAGATAATAGCGCTACTCGCGCGCGGCGGATTCAGCATCAGGCAGTGGGCCTCTAACGACGAACGCGCTGTTAACGATCTCGGAACCGTAGCGTTACACGCAAATCTTACATTCAGCGAGGATCGTTCTTTAAAAACGCTGGGCGTGACGTGGTGCGCACGGACCGATGAAATACGTTATTCTGCTCAACCCATTAAGATCGCAAAGAAATTAACAAAGCGAAATATACTATCGGAAATCGCGAAAATTTTCGACCCATTAGGATTATTAGGTCCCATAATAATGTACGCCAAAAAAACGATGCAAAACGTGTGGCGGTGCCAGTTAGATTGGGACGAATCAGTTCCGCAAAATATACACACGGCCTGGCTGGAATTTGTCAAGCAATTCGAGTTAATAGATCAAATCTCCGTTGATCGTAAATTGTTGTTGGAAGATCATCGCGACGTTCAGATTCACGGATTTTGCGACGCGAGTAATAATGGATACGGCGCATGCTTGTACGTGCGCTCGGTTGGAAAACACGGAGATACGGCGGTCAGATTATTGTGTGCCAAATCACGCGTCGCGCCTTTGAAAACCGTCACGATTCCGCGTCTCGAACTCTGCGGCGCGCTGTTATTGGCGCGATTATATCGCGAAATCGATAACGTTCTGAACATCACACGCGACAAGGTAATTTTTTGGAGCGATTCGACCGTCGTCTTACATTGGCTAAATACATCGCCTCACTTACTCAATACCTTCGTAGCCAATCGTGTCGCTGAGGTTCAAGGACTCACGGATCCGGGCGCATGGCGACACGTCGCATCGGTTGACAATCCGGCCGATGCGATATCTAGAGGCCAGCTACCACGCGCATTCTCGCAGAATCGCGTTTGGTTCAAGGGACCCACGTGGTTAGTTAAAAACGAACGTGAATGGCCGGGCGAATTCGCTCGAACGGATAAGATACCCGAGCTAAGGACAAATGTTTGCCTCGCAACGGCGTCCGGTGACTTCGCGATATTTGAAAGATGCTCCTCTTACTCCCGGTTGCTTAGAGTTATTTCCTATTGCTCGCGATTACGGCCCGCGAATAAATACACTGGAATGCTATGTGCGAAGGAGATTAGCGAAACTGAGACACGAATTTTGAAGATCGTTCAAGCCGTACGATTTCCCAATGAAATTAAAAGACTCGAACACAAGGATTCGACGGTAGGCGGTAAAATAGCCAATTTGTGCCCGTTCTTAGATGACGACGGTTTAATTCGTGTCGGGGGACGCCTTCAAATGTCAAATTTATCATTCGCTCGTAAGCACCCAATCTTACTTCCGAGTCGACATAGCTTAACTGATCGCATTATTCGCGAAGTCCATGAAACGCATTATCACGCCGGCATTCAAACGACGCTTTACGCTCTTAGACAAAAATTTTGGATAACCGATGGTCGCAATCAGGTTCGAAAGATCATTCGTGCATGCGTGCGGTGCTTTCGATTTGACGCCAGCGTCGTCAAGTACAAAATGGGAAATCTCCCATCGGCTCGCGTGCGTGAGTCGGCGCCCTTTGCAAACACCGGCATTGACTTTTGTGGACCGTTCCACATTAAGGAAAAAAGGTACCGCAATCGTACGCGAATCAAGGTTTATGTATGCGTATTTGTTTGCATGACAATTAAGGCGGTACATCTCGAGGTCGTCAGCGATCTAACGTCCGACGGATTTATTGCTGCACTGCGGCGATTTGTAGCAAGGCGAGGGGTGCCAGAGCATATCTATTCGGACAACGGGACCAATTTCGTAGGTGCAAACAATCAGTTGAAGGAGATGTACGCTTTATTTAATTCGGAAAGGCATAAAGACCTGATAAACAAATTCGTCAACGATCATAAAATCACGTGGCATTTTATACCGCCGGTAGCTCCGCATTTCGGAGGATTGTGGGAATCCACAGTGAAAATCTTTAAACACCACTTTAAACGCGTTGTAGGCGATGCATTATTCACATTCGAGGAATTGAACACATTCGTTATCGAAATCGAAGGCATTCTGAACTCGCGACCAATCACCTCCCTCTCTTCTGATCCGAACGACTTACTGGCGTTATCCCCGGCTCATTACATGATCGGTAGACCGCTAACAGCCCTTCCGGAGGGCGATTTATCCAATGTTCCAGTCAATCGATTGTCCACATGGCAACACATTTCTAAGGTGCGACAAGACTTCTGGACGCGATGGAGCCGTGAATACTTAAACGAGCTCCAAACACGTAGCAAATGGATCCAAGACGGGCCAAACCTCGACATCGGGACTGTCGTCCTTATAAAAGACAAGAATCTGCAATGCTATCAATGGTCATTGGGCAAGGTCACGAAGGTCCATCCAGGTGAAGATGGAATAGTGCGAGCTGCCACGCTTAAGACCACAGCTGGAGAAACGAAAAGGGCGACGAAATATCTATGCCCGTTACCTCTTCAGCAATGAAGACACGATGCGTACATTATTATAAGACCTGTATACATAGTATAAGAGACGCGTTACGGAAAAAGCTGAATATTGAGCTAACAAGCTATGCCATTATTAACATACGAATTATTCGAATCATTATATATATTTACGAGTCAATCTCCAATGCGTAAACAACACAAAGTTGATCGATCCTCTCTCAACGGGGGGAGGATGTAACGAAACAGAGATTGACGGTCGTGCACGACTTCATGCGATACGATATATACATATATATATACATATACGACAATATAACATACATACAATATAAGAAAACATAGTCGGCTCAGCACTCCACGCATACTCGTACAGGAGTACAAAGACGCCGTCTCACGTTTGACGGCTACCGCGCGGCATTGATCAAGGCAATACGCGGTGTTTTCGATCTCTCCGAAATCTTATTGCCTTTCACATCAAGCTCGATCTTTAGGAAGTAGCCGCACCAATTAGAGGGAAGTATATCGGTAGAGGGGAAACCCGAAGCCGCGAACTTTCGCGTTTTAGAGTTAGTCGAGTAAAGGCAGCGAGGCAGATCACTTCGTGAGCACGTCATACGTGGACGTTATACGTGAATGCGATAAGTGAACGCGGTACACAATAATACGGGCAATACTAAACATAAGGTGGAGTGACGCGTGTGAGTCCGGCTCTTGCAACGCGAAGCAGAACTTCGACGCGTTGTTGCAAGTGAACACTGGCAGGACTCAGGGAATGTCCCCTAGGCGTTGTCATGCCTATGCGACACAAATCTTCCTCACACGCGACTAATAGATAGAAATACGTTGTGCGGACACGATTAAGCTGTATACATACAGCATATATACGTATTGACGATTATGAAAAATTGTGATACGAAATAAACAGAATAAAAAGCGAAAAGACAGTGTGTGTATTAAGTTACCCCCGCTGAAGACGGAACAGTACTCATAGAGAAACATCATTCAACAATGTTTTGTTCATAGCTCAAACTATCGGTGGTTTTGATGAAGACGCTTTAAAGAAAGAATGGTTTGCATTGCCATTAGATTTTGCATTACAGAAGAAAATCAGTCTCGCTAAATTAAGATTCGATGATATGTGGAAACAAATTTTGACGGTGTGAGACTGCACCAAGTGTATCCCAAGAGACAACGCTATTAGATACGGATCGCACAGTCCATTCTCTATGTCTTTGGTCAAGATGCAGTATTCTATATGCCTTTAATTCCCATAGGCATCTCTTCCGCATTCCTGTGGGTAACCTGCACTAAATTCCAAATAAGTTCCAATAAGAGTTGGCATATATTTGACCAAATGCGGTTTTGTGCAGTGGACAGCCAGATATAACCAAATTTATACATACCTGGAAAATTATATTTGGCCAAAATTAACTGTTGTCTGTAGAAGCGAATATATTCCCAAGTCATCTGAAATTTTAGATGTATTCTAATCCTATTCTTAATTGGAAATGCTGGTATGTTCCGATTGAGTCTAGAATTCTAAATATGTTCAAATCTACCTCGTTGTTGGAAATGCTAATGTGCCCAAGTTATTCTGGAATGTGTTGTGTTGTTGTGTTGTGTTGTGTGTGTTGTTGTTGTGTTGTGTTGTGTGTGCCGAGTATATCCAAATCTAATTTATATAAAATAATATAAATAAAAGGCATAAAACCACGAACGCAAGATGTTAGTAGCGAATAAATATATATTTTATGAGTTACAATACATAGACGTTTCGGTCTTAAATCAGACCATCCTCAGTAATAAAAAAACCCAAGTAAGAGTTATAAATATAAATAGTATCTTTTGATGTAGTGTCTATGTACACAAATATTCCTGAGGACTTAGTTGTCAAAAATATCGAATTGAGATGGAACGCCATTTCTAGTAATACTAGTATTCCGAAAAAAGAATTTTTAAAAGCCATCTCTTTAATTTTTAATTCCACGTATTTTAAATTTGACGATCTTCTTTTTAAACAAATTTTTGGTATGCCCATGGGTTCTCCTCTGTCTCCTATCTTAGCAGATATTGTAATACAGGATCTGGAAAGAGATTTATTATCTAAATTGAATTTTAATATACCAATTTTTTACAGATATGTTGACGATATTATTTTAGCTGTTCCTACTAATTATATTAATGACATTTTACATGTCTTTAACTCATATCATGACAGACTGAATTTTACCTGTGAACACAATGACGATGGATCTATTGATTTTCTGGATGTCAGCTTGAAAGTGGAAAATGGACATATTATTTTTGATAATTTTAAAAACCAACTAATTCTGGACTATATCTGAACTACAATTCGAATCATCCTTTAGATTATAAAAGGGGGGTTATTATTGGTCAATTAGATAGAATAATTTTTTTATCACATCCTAGATTTCATACTATCATTGAAATAATGATTAATATTTTTAAAATAATGGCTATCCTTTAGACTTTCTCTTTTCTACGATTAATAAAAGAATTAATACTTTGTCGAGGCGAAAAAATGTATATAGCAATACTGGTTCTTGTCAGGATTCTAATGAGGGCAACTTTGATAATTTCTTCATTGTTCCTTATATTAAAGATGTCTCTGAAAAATTCAAATCTGTTGCTAAAAAGAATAACCTTAAAGTTGCTTTTAAACCTATGAATAATTTGAATTCTATCATAAAAACGGGTAAAGATAAATTAAAAACTATGGAACAAAGTAGTGTTGTATACAAAATAGATACTGTCTTGATTGTGACGCGACTTACGTTGGTCAAACGAAAAGGAAAGTTGCGACCAGAATTTCTGAATATAAATCTAACTCTCAGAAATCTAGCAATTTACACACTGGTTGCACAACACTAAGTTCAGCTGGATCATAATTTTGACTAGGATAACGTTAAAATTCTTGACATTGAATCATTTTTCCACAAGAGACTGACTTCTGAAATGATATTTATTAAAAAACAAATTAACGATATTAATAAACATAATGATACAGAGAAATTTCCAGAAATTTATTTACCGTTATTAGACACTTCGTCCAAAACTTGATCTAGAATTTTCTACTAGCGACACTGAATTTTGTATAAATGCGGTCTGCCATGGTCTGACTAGATTAATTTGCTTTTGATTGTTAACTTATACACATCTATTTTTCCACTTCCTTTATCTGCTTCGCAACCTATTGTTAACACAGGTAATTTTTATTAATGTACACTTCATAATTTAATTTGTGTTTGTTCTTCTGTTAATTTAACTTCTTATTTATACAATAGAATCGGGAAATTTTGTGCGCAATACGTTACAACGTGGATACTCATTACGACTTGCTGACTTTTCACTTTATTGACTACATTTTTGATTTGCTGCTCTTGGAGATGCAGTGTAATTTTTTACATCAAGAACAGTGTATTTTGCGTTTACTAGTTTTTATTTCCTTTTTGACTATTTGTTTAATGTTTGCGGATTTCGATTTGTATTTATAACTCTCACTTGGGTTTTTTTATTACTGAGGATGGTCTGATTTAAGACCGAAACGTCTATGTATTGTAACTCATGAAATATATATTTATTCGCTACTAACATCTTGCGTTCGTGGTTTTATGCCATTTATTTATATTATTTTGTTTAAAATTTAAACTACGTTTTGACCTAACTAATTTATATATTTGGAAGTATCTGGAATTGCACATATTTTGGATATAATAGCATTTCCAAATCTCTAAAAAATGAGTTTAAAATATCTCAAGAAATACTCAACGGAGCATATTCTCACCCTGGAGGTGGATGGGCGGGTAACTTTTTGATTTTGATTTTTTCTTTTTCTGTCAAAGACATTATACATACATACATATGCCCAATTACAACGAGAGACAGAATATAGAATTTTTAAAAATGGAAGAAATGTTAAGCAAATAATGAAAAAAAAACAGAAAACATATTAAATATTATAATTAGTTAGAAGAAATTAAACTGATAGAAATGTTAAAAAGATAATTGTTATAAGATAAACGCAGTATGATCGCATTACTCGGTTCACGCAATACAAATTTTGCTCGGTCTTCCGCCTTATAATGTTCGTTAAATATGTACATCGAGAAAGCCGTAATCAGGAACAGCGAGAATGTTGCATTCTGGCGGCGAGATGTTGTATCAAATAGCTGTGAAACACTTGAAAGTTCAAC